>NC_137620.1:45218557-45541057 GCF_963280865.1 Gymnoscopelus braueri | reverse complement strand
TCATGAACACAGCGTGCGATTTCCGTGAAATTTTGAACACACATTCCCTGTAGGCCGATAAAGACATGGACTTGAACATTTTCAAATCAGCCTCATGGTGGCGCTATAACAGGATAATTTGTGTTTTTACCTGTAACTGCACCGATCTTTGTATGTGCCCTAGAGGCCAACGAAAAACCTTTGCCCTGCATTTTTCACATCTGCCTTTTATAGCGCCACCAGGAGGCCCACTTACATAAAATTAATGTTTTTTATATAAGTTGCTACTTGTGTGTGACACCGTAGTTTGAGAAATAGGGCATTAATCTACTTAGAAACATGGAGATTTGAGGTTTCTGCCCGACAACAACGATATAATTTACACCATGTGTATGCAAATACAGGACACATTATCTCTATAGTCATGTGATCAAGACGGATCCGTCCGATTTTTCATATTCCATCCTGATTGGTGAATTCAGAACATTGCTGACCCACAATAACGTGACCAATTGTCTATACTTTTACTTCTACTCCACTACATCTCAGAGGCTAATATTGTACTTTTACTCCACTATGTGTGTGTGTGTGTGTGTGTGTGTGTGTGTGTGTGTGTGTGTGTGTGTGTGTGTTGTCGCTGAGGGCGGGGTCTGCATCAGTCGAGACCCTCCTCTGAGAGGATCCACTGTCACCAGTGGCCCCCCATCAAGCATTTTGCCTAAACAGACTGCACATGTGATGCCTAGCAAGAGGAAGCTCCCAGATAGTGCAATGCCCCACCATAGCCAGCGTACAGAAAGCAGAAGTTCAGTATTGCCTCACGGTGACACACTCGGCAGGCTCCATAGCTCAAGTGCACTGTTGCCCAATATTGACAGTTCAAGTTCAAGTTTGGCAGACAGTGGGCCCGGAGCTAGGCTGCTAACAGAGGAGGCCATCAACATGCTAACAGATGAAGAGCTAGTAGATAATGTGGTGGCTTCCATGCAGGCTGGAAATGTAATCGCCGCCTTTCATGGAATGTTAGGAGGAATGAGGAGAGATAGAGAGCGTCAGGGGGAAGTGATAGAAATAAGTGACGATGAAGGAGAGGAGGTAGAGGAGTTGCAGCAGGAGAGAGACAGTGAGGGGGGATTAGAGGAGCGGGGTTCAGATTTGGATGAGATGGATCTGGATGACCTGACCCTTCGACAGCAACAGATAATACGAATAATGAGGCAGATTGGATCACCAGATAGAGCCCATCATTCCCCTGTTGGCATAAGAGAAGAGTATGAGGTGACCACCCCAGAATTGGGAAGTACCCCCTCCCCCCTCTATGACCCCACATCAACCCCAGAAGAATGGGATGAGAGCATAGACCCATCTCGCAGCACACCTTATTCCCCCTCTATCCTATACTATTCACCTTATTCCCCCTCTATTCCAACGCCTGGGACACCACCAGAGGAGGAAGACCACCCAAGCACCCAGAGTCATAGCTTATCCGACGTGGAGGACGATCTGAACCTTTTCATGGGCATAGACTGACTGGGACCATTGGGGTGGGGAAGTTTGGTGAAGGAGCTATGGGGAATTGTTGTATATAGGCTTTTTATGAAATAATTGATCAAGTGTTTGTTATTTTCTATATCAATGATAGATGAAGATCTATTAAGGCATGTAAACTTGAAACTGGTTCAGTAAATTGTATTTTAAAGTAAACTCAAACTGGAGACTGGAGGGTTAATATGATGACTTACAGTAGGAGAGCTGGAGAGTTGGAGAGTTGCGTCAGTATTGAGAAAAGCACCCAGTGCAGTATGAGGAACTAGTAGCGAGCAACAGGAAATTACAAGACAGGGCGTTGTGCTGAGCAGAGAGTGAGCCCGAGCGGAGAAGCAAGGCTGTGAGAACCAGGAGTAGAAATACTTAAGCTGAAGTAGAAATACTTTTGAACATAATGGTATTAGGTTTTGAACATAATAGTATTGGGTTTGAACATAATATTATTGGGTTGAACAGAAGTGGAGAAACATTCATTATGATTAATTATAGTGCTGATAATTGTTTAAGAGATGAGACAATCATTGAAACAGAAAAGAAAGGTAGTTTAAAGAATGGAGCAAGGGAAGTAGAAAGGAAAGGTATTACATAGAAGTAAGAAGGCCACATAGGCATATTAATTGTTAACTATTTATTATTAATAAATAATAAAGAAAACAATTGGTTTAAAGAGATGAAGAATGTAATATGGTGACAAAGGTGTAGTGATGAATGATGGCCCTTAGTTGAGGAATTCATCTAATACTTAGAGTAGTATAGAGTTGTGGGGGCATCGTAGACAGCCTACCATGGTCTATGGTACGTAGTAAAGAGGAAAGGTTACTTGTCCAGTTTGATTAGCTGGCGATGATTAGGCTGGATTAGATAACATAGGAGGAGAGTTGGAAAGTTGAGGGATGATCTGTATGTAGGTTATAGCCAGGCTAAAGGATGGTTGAAATACCCGTGGAGAATCCATGAGAGAAAAAGCCAGTGTAACCCCCGTTGAAAAAGGGGAGCGATATGCCACGTACAGATCAGGGGCTGGAGGTCATATCATTTTACACCAATGACACGCACCCAGCAGGAGACATCGAGTGGAGGATGTAATAGCTATTGTGGCTAGTGGATATTGTAATAACTTTCCCTGATTAACACTGCCAGTTGGATACAGACTGAAAGCAACTAGATTGTTGCTGTGACAGAATTCTGTGAAGACACACCAGGGGTGTGGCAGTGTGCCCAAAAATAGAAAACATACATCGTCATTGCAAGTCAGCTGGGTGGAGAAAGAAAGATATTAATTTCCAGTAAATATCACTCCCAGAAGGGGACGGAGTAATATCAAGATTATTGATTATTGGTTATAGAGCATAGTGGGAGGTAAAGTAGGGAGGGCCACGGGCCACGGGCCACGGGGCCCCTTAAAACTAAACTTACTAGTGCGCACAGAGAAATTTGGGCTCTTTGCGCGCTAGAGTAGATGACCTAGAAGTCTGTCAGATTAATTTTACCATATTACCCAATATATGGACATCGTTCCGTTTTGAGTCTTAATAGAGTAAAACGTGGTTTCAGTGCATTTAAAGGATTTTAAGGGTTACCTCTAACCCCACCTTGGGTATTGATTAAATAGGAGTTTAGTCACTATTCAAGAAACAACACCTTGGATTTAGACATTGTTAATACATTCTAAATACTCAAACCAGTAACTACACCAACTTGCACGCATTTAAAGTAAGATAGCCGATATTAATTAAGGTGATTATAGGCAGCGAGTGATTAATGGGTTGTTCATGATCAATGCCTATAGCTGAAAAAGGGTGTGGCCTTAAGACGGAGATCGGTTAACGAGCTGGAGTGAATATCTTACGCCATAGGCTTATGTGCTTCCTATGAGTGAATTGAAGGTTTAGTTCACTAGGATAGGAAATTACTTGTTAGTCAGAGAGCCTATACGGGACGGACGTACCTCCGTAACCGCCCGGCGACAGTGTGTGTGTGTGTGTGTGTGTGTTTGTTAAATATGTTGTGTTATTTTGTATAAATACAGGGTGGTGTACCACTATACACTATTAACCCATTCTATCCAGGAACGCATCTGTGTCACTTTAGATTTCTTCAAGCTCATAGCGCGGCACTCGGTGCCGCGTTATGAGCTTGTAGATCTGCAATTTTTGAATCGCCTAAAGTATAAAATAATGATTTAAGCTAAACATTTAAAATGACACAGTATGTGTTCCTGGTCTTAAAGGGTTCAATCTGCTCTCTACAGGACACACACACACACACACACACACACACACACACACACACACACACACACACACACACACACACACACACACACACACATTATTTATAACCTCATATTCACCTCTTATAATAAACGTTATCAGTCCACACTCCCCTGTATGTAACAGTGTAAATAACTTTTATATTTAGTAAATCTGTTATGTTTAACTTTATCGTCTTACCTGTTACAGATGTTACAGATGTTACAGATGTTACAGATGTTACAGATGTGGAACAGCTGGTCCAAGTTACTAGGAAAATGAGTAAATAAATCCTCATGGTTGATTTTACACAAACTGACTAAGAAGGAAAAACAAGAGAGCGAGTGAGACGCTATGATTTCCTGAAGATCAGTCACAATCATGTGACTGAAGAACACATGATCAAACTAGTTTAAACTGGTTTACTGAATACCGTTTTTTACTTTCTATTTGACCCTGGACTTTTAGTAATGACCTATTAAATGGTGTCGCCAGTAGAGGTCACTGTTGCGCTGCTGTTATATTATATTTAGTGAGTTCTATGAAGTACATAGAATGCATCAGCAAATATTATATTATATTTAGTGAGTTCTACATGAAGTACATAGAATGCGTAAATATTATATTTATCTTATTGAGTTCTAGATGAAGTGCATAGAATGCATCAGTAAATATTATATTTCTATTATAAACAGTATTCAGAGATCATTAAATGGTAAAAGGTGCATTTATATAGCGCTTTTATCCAAAGCGCTTTACATAGATTGTGCATTTCACACACACACACACACACACACACACACACACACACACACACACACACACACACACACACACACACACACACACACACACACACACACACACACACACACACACACACACACACACACACACACACCGATGGAGGAGGAAACCATGCAAGGGACCAACCTGCTCATCAGGAGCAGTTAGGGGTTCAGCGTCTTGCTCAAGGACACTTCCACACTAACTCTGGGGGAGCGCCCCAGCCCGGGATCGAACTGGGAACCTTGCGGTTTCCAGTTCACTCTACCCGGCCGCCCCATCTTAAGAGTTCAAACAGATACATTGTAGCTGTTTGAAGTGTTTGAAGTGTTCTGTGTGAACAACAACACACTCATTCATCACATTCACTAACTAAGTACATTTACTCAAGTACTGTACTTAAGTAACGTTCTACCACTAAACTAATGTCATGTTTCTGTATTGTTTATACTTTCTACCACTAGAGGTCAGTGTTGGATCATATTTATGTACCTGAACCATCCACAAACTGGCACAAACTATTTTCAGATGACAATTCGAGGACAATTACACATTGATTTAGGGGTCCTTGACATGAAACTATTTGAGAACCACTGGTTTAAAACAACATTAGGAAGCAACGAATAATCAACTTACACTTTAGACACAACTATTATTTTTACAAGCGACTTTACAGAAGAAGGAAAAGAAAATAAGCCCAAAGTGGCTTATAATAAGCAGACTTGGCAACACTGCTGTCAATGTCAGTGAAAGGTGATCTACGTCTACAAAGACATTTTTACTTAAAAGGTAAGTGATATCCAGTGGTGTAAAAGTAACTAAGTACATTTACTCAAGTACTGTACTTAAAGGAATATTTCACTTTCAAAAAAACGTTTGGTCATTTTATCATCTACTCAGGCCGTTGTGAGCCCCCCAGACAGTTTATAAGTTGCTTGATTCAGTATTTAGATATTTGATATTCATGTAATCAGACACGCCCCCTTCCTATACAAACCCATTGTAACTTCAAACTCCATTTTAACCACGTTAGATTCATCAAAAACACCCGTCCTTGGTTCTGGTGACTCATACCGCCCCCCTAATACGCGAGGGGGCCGTGTTTTTTCCAATTACTTTTTTCATTTATTTTTAATATTTTTTTTGGAAAATGAAAAAAAAAATACAATAAAAAAAATAAAAATAAAAATATGATCGGAAAAACACGGCCCCCTCACGCATTAGGAGGGCAGGGTGAGTCACCAGAACCAAGGACGGGTATTATTTATGAATCTAAAATGGTTAAAATGAAGTTTGAAGTTACAATGGGTTTGTAAGGTTTCTATAGCAGTTTCCTACCACAGCATACTACGTAAAGGCCACGCTGATATAAGTTTGCTTGGAGTCAACGACAAATCCTGGAGTCTGGATTGTTACGCGGCTCATAAAGACCTCCAAGCTAACAGTTACACCGTCCGTCACAATAACAACAAAACAGAACTCCCTGTCAGTCCCTCTGGCTCCAACAGAGTAGGGGTGTATCTGGACTGGCCTGCTGGCAAACTATCCTTCTACTGCGTCTCCTCTGACACGCGTATACACCTGTACACCTTTGACGAGTGTGGATTCACGGAACCCCTCCACTGTGCAATCTGGTGCTGGACAGTTGACTCCTCAGTGTCTCTATGCCAGAGAGAGGACATGCAGTAGCCTCCTGTGTCCTGGAGGAACACGCACTACTGCTGACATGATAGTTTACTCTGTGTACAGGCTCACATGCATGCATGTCTGTTTGTCCGAAGCTAATCTCACACACTGCTGGACCAGAGCAGTGCCACATTTCTCGTGCATGCTGCCAGTAGTTCAACTTAGTACTTTAGTACCACATGTTTTTTTTACATTGTATATTTTTTTGAAATATTTTACTTTCATTTTATCATGGAAAGCCATCGGGGCTTGCAAGGCCTGGAACTGTGCCCACATTTGTGGCGGGTTTGATGTTGTGAGAACACTATTGTGTGATTTTATGTTTTCTTTTCCCACGCAGGTTATTGTGTGATTGGAGGGTTCTGCTTACCAATTGAAAGCGCCAAAATGGATTGAACACAAAAAAAGCAGAAGCATGTTTCCATTGTGATCCGGGTGGTTTGTAGCCTGGCTCCAGCCCCTGAAATCGCTAGCCTCATATTCAGGGTCCGTTGACGCTGCGGAAGGCGGGTTCTCTCGGTTGAAAATCTGACCGGCGGCCCGGCCCAATCGGGACTCAAGAGTCCCACTTTGGCCACGCCCCCATTTCAGAAAACGGCTGCACTGAGAGGGCTTTCAGATTGAATAATGGAGTTAAACTAAATGAAAATTCAGGCTGAATGTCAGGCTAGGTGGTTTGACATTCATTGTCCAGCTTTTGCTTTATGCTGCTCATCTTTGCCACTCAGTGCGGAAAGTGTCGCTCCCAACCAGTGGTGGAAAGAGTAGGCCTACTCACAGTTTTTTACCTAAGTAAAAGTATCAATACTGCAATGTAGAAATACTCTGTTACAAGTAAGAGTCCAGAATCCAAAATGTACTTGAGTAAAAGTATAAAAGTATGGGCATGAAAACGTACTTTAAGTACCAAAAGTAAAAGTACTCATCATGCAAAATGTCCCATTTCAAATTTTTCAAATGTATACACATCTTCTGAAAATAGCAGATCTACAAGCTCACAATGCGTCACATCACGATCGGCTATTTTCAAATGGCCAAAATGTAAATAGGTCTGAAGTGGTTAATGTATGTTTTGTAATAATAATAATCAAAATCTACAAAGTAACTAAAGTTTTCAAATAGTTGTAGTGGAGTAAAAGTACAATATTTGTTTCTGAGATGTAGTGGAGTAGAAGTAGAAGTAGAAGTAGAATTGATTGATTGATTGATTGATTGATTGATTGAATACTTAATTTGTAAAGACATGGTAACAGTACATGGAAGTAAAAATCACAATACAAGGTCCTCTAAACTGGATCGCTCATAAATGCACTTGGCTTATTTAAAATGAGATCCCTGTGCACTCAAATCATGATGACATTTAAGAAGACATACAAATAAAGAAGAGATAATAGAAGAAGTATAGAACATTGCAAATACTCTAGTAAAGTAAAAGTATCTCAAAATTGTACTTAAGTACAGTACTTGAGTAAATATACTTAGTTACTTTCCACCACTGTATAAGTACTATTTGAGAATGAGAATATGTTGGGCATACTGTTCTCCTAGTTGTGAGTCTTAACCACAAGATGTCAGTGTTGGGACTGCGATTGTAATTAGCTAAATTGTATAAATATATATATATGTTTAAGTACGACCTTCCTAGCCCGTGTTATTAAAGAAAAACGGGCGACCATGGCCAAAACTCAATCGAAGATCGACGATCGAAAATCGGCGATCGAAAATCGGCGATCAAAAACCGGCGTAAGTGGCCGTTTTCAAGATGTTTTGGCCATTATCTCTGGAACGGAAGGTCCAATCTGCTCAGTTCAAAGCTTGTTGGATGCGTGACACATTTCTGGGTTGTTTGGATGTTCGGGCCTAAAAGTATGGTAATTGTTCGTTGAAATTCCAGCCCCTGCTTCTCCAAATCCATCTGCACGTCTCTGGCTCCCAGGTTATAGTGTGTGTGTGTGTGTGTGTGTGTGTGTGTGTGTGTGTGTGTGTGTGTGTGTGTGTGTGTGTGTGTGTGTGTGTGTGTGTGTGTGTGTGTGTGTGTGTGTGTGTATATGCGTGTGCGTGTGCGTGTGCGTGTGTGTGTGTGTGTGTGTGTGTTTCTATGTGCAGGGTGTTGCTGAAGATGAGCACTTGTGCTCAGCTACTACCCTGGGTAAATAAAGAACAAAAAAAACAAAACCAATAAAACAATATTGTTTGACACCATCAAGCGCAATTATATTGTTTGCCCTCAAACAGTCACCACCAAACACAATATTTGAGTAAGCTTTTAAGCAAATTACAATGTGTTAGGAAAATTCTAGTAAGATTAGTCTTGAAGTGAGACACGTTACAAATATCGAGTGGTGGAAAGTAACTTAGTACATTTACTCAAGTACAATTTTGAGGTATTTTTTTACTTTACTGGAGTATTTCCAATTATCAGTACTTTTACTTTTACTCCACTACATCTCAGAGGCAAATATTGTACTTTTACTCCGCTACAATTATTTGACGACTTTAGTTACTAGTTACTTTGTAGATTTGGATTATTATTACAAAACACACATTAACCACTTCAGCCCGATATACATTTCGTCCATTTGAAAATACCCGATCTACAAGCTCGATGCGACACATTGTGAGCTTGTACATTTAGATACCAATACTACAGTACATTTAGATACCAATACTTTTGTAAATATATGTATATATATATAAATAGATGAAAGAGATCTAAACGATAAGCAACCAGAAATCGGCGCATATTGACCGAGGAGAGAACAGAAATGAAAGCACGGTGACTTCCTCGTGAGTGAAGTGAACCACTAAAAACAAAATGTTTCTAGAGATAAACGTCCTGCTACCATGAGGTAATAATAATAATAATAATAATAATAATAATTATAATAATAATAATAATAATAATAATAATAACAATAATAACAATAATACGTCAGACTTATATAGCGCTTTTCTTGGTACCCAAAGTCACTTTACAAAACAAATTTCAAATTACTTTATTAAAGGGATATTTCACTTTTTTTTTTTTACTGGGTCATTTTATCGTCTACTCTGGCTTTTGGGAGCACCCCAGACAGTTTTTAAGTTGCTTGATTCAGTATTTAGATATTTGACATTCATTTGATCAGAAACGGCCCCTTCCTATACAAACCCATTGTAACTTCAAACTCCATTTTAAACATGTTAGATTAATCGGAAACACCCGTCCTTGGTTCTGGTGACTGATATTGTCTAATACGTGAGGAGACCATGTTTTTTCATTTACTTTTTTCATTTATTTTAAATATTATTTTTGAAAATGAAAACAATTTAATACAATAAAAATTTTAAATAAAACAAATGAAAAAAGTAATTGAAAAAACACGGCCCCCGCACGTATAAGGAGGGCAGTATTAGTCACCAAAATTAATATCAAATATCTAAATACTGAATCAAACAACTTAAAAACTGTCTGGGGGGCTGAAAAAAGCCTGAGTAGACGATAAAATGACACAAATTTGTTTTGAAGGTGAAATATCCCTTTAACTACTTTATTAGGAGCTTTATTCGTTACTTTAAGCTAAGACTAAGAAGCAGAAAGGGAGATTTGGTGTTAATACAATGCGCTATTTCTTGCTTCTTTCTCTCGATTGTCTAAATAACTTTTTGATTCAAAATTATTTTGCAGAAGAAAGACTGTCTGTCTGAAGTTGGCAACTCTGGAAGAGGTGTGTCTGTGTCAACCCGTGTCAACAAGCGACTGCTGCTCGCTCCTCGCTACGCATTACGCACCCACGGCAAATCAGGGTGGAGCATTATTTGAATTGTGCAATGATGTATGAAGCTGGTCGGTTAGGTGCAGAGAGAGAGAGAGAGAGAGAGCAGTCTAAGCTTTTTTATTTGGATGATGAAATGGTGTTGATTTGGTGGTGCGAGCATTTCAAATAGTTTTAAATATAAATATAAGCCCTTTAATTTTAAATATAAACTGCCCACAAAAAGTTCGGAAACTTAACTTCCGTCGATTATATGTCTCCCCTTTAATAATACAAATTGGTATTGTATGTTTTTTTTTTTAAATCATTTTTATCGTTGATTGTGACTAATAGTTGAGGTACAGCTTGCAAGGATCAGGCATTCTATGAGCAACACAGCTAAACGTGTGGGTAGCGCCTCCCAAAAAAATGACAAAATGCCCCAATGTATGCTTCGGTAATCGTTCTTGTTTTGAGCGACCTGCCAGCACACACCTGCTGAGAGGTGTGTGCCAGTCACAGGTGTGTGTGTGTGACTGGCACCTGAACACGGGTCTTACAACTTTGTTGAGTTTGTGTTGATGCTCCAAGCAGCAACACTGACCCCATGGAAAGACGCCACGTTTGTCCCTTCAGGATAAGGGCAAATAGGGCAAGTGAAGCTGGTGTTATGCAGATTACGCATTATTTGGTGTCAGCCCTGGTACCATTTGCAGGGCAGGTGAGGTGTACGACTGGCACCTGAGCATGGGTCCTGCAACTTTGACATTTTGTCTTTGGTACCGTTGTGCAAAATCTTGCCTGTAAATCTCAGTGAAGCATAGGAGAGGGAACCGGTCTTCTTGGGTTGTTGTCTTGCCCTGTTGACTTCACCAGTCTCACAGAACTTGGTCCTAAGTTTTGAAATGGTACCTGGGGCTGTCACCAAATAATGCTGCCGCTCTGCACGACGGAACACCAGCTTCCACTTGCTCTATTGCACCGGCTCTTATCCTGAAGGGACAAAACGTGGCATCTTGCCACATGGGGGCAGTGTTGCTGCTTGGAGCATCAACACAAACTCAACACAAAGTTGCAAGACCCTTGTTTAGGTGCCAGTCACACACACACACACACACACACACACACACACACACACACACACACACACACACACCTGTGACTGACACACACCTCTCAGCAGGTGGGTGCTGGCAGGTCGCTCAAAACGAGAGTGATTTACCAACAGAAGCATACATTGGGGCATTTTGGCTTTTTTTTTTTGGAGGCGCTACCCACACATTTAGCTGTGTTGCTCATTCCACGAATGCCCAATCCTTTACAAGCTGTAGGCCTACCTCGTTGTAAAGGTGTCTAATCAACGATAAAAGTGATATAAAACACAATACCAATTGGTGTTATTAACCCATTAAGACCTGGAACTGTGTCATTTTTTTATTTGAGTTAAAAAGCATTATTTTACACTTTGGGCTATTCAAAAATAGCAGATCTACAAGCTCGTAGCGCGGCACCGAGTGCCGCGCTACGAGCTTGTAGATCTGCTATTTTTGAAAAATCGTGAAAATGTGTGCAAATCTTTGAATATATATATTTTTAAAGCTAACTCAAATCGTTGCTTCTGGGGGTCCCTGGAACAAAATATTTTGAGATGGGGGTCCGCGGCCAAATACATATAATTTTGAGGGTCCTTGACATGAAAAAGATTGAGCACCACTGATATAGAAACATACGTTTTTCAGAATATTGAGATTTAGGAGACATGTGGAATCGGCTTCATGCAGGTCTCAACTTAAAGGGGAGATATAATCGACCAGGAAAGTATCCGAACTTTTTATGGGCAGTTTTATTTGAAATGTTGGATGTTTGCATGCCATCATGTTTGGTGTGGCAGTCAGGGCATTTAAGGCGGCATTGCCCCCCCCTCCCCCCCCCCCCCCCCCGTGCCCATGCCTAGATCCGGGCCCGCTCATCGTTAATTACTCCTTCCTGTTTCCATACCACACTGGAGAAAACTAAATTAAACAAACTGTCATTGAAACTGTAATTAGCTAACGTAAACAAGCTTACTCAAATATAGCCTTTGGTGACTGGTGACTGTTTGAGGTCAAACAATATTGTTTTTTTTGTTCTTTATTTACCCAGGGTGGTCTCTGAGTCTTTTGAGGATAAGTGCTAGGACTGCTGTATATAAGAGCATGGTTTTAAGCAGGACTTACACATCAGTTCTGCTTTGATCTGACAACATGACCAACCTCCGACTCCCGTGCATCCTCGTCGGTAAGTACTATACTTCAAAGCAGCATAATTTACAATGACATACAGTACAGCGGTGAAAAATGTACTCAGATAACATTGGCAGTGGTGTAAAGTAACTAAGTACATTTACTCAAATACTGTACTTGAAAACTTTAGTTACTAGTTACTTTTCAGATATAAATCATTACATTATAAAACATACATTAACCACTTTAGCCTTTTTTTTTTATACCTAGGCTATATGAAAATAGCCGATCTGCAAGCTCACAATGTGCTAAAAAAATTGTAGATCTACAAGCTTGTAGATCTGCTATTTTGAAACATTTTAGTACTTTTTGGTACTTGAAGTACATTTTGACACCAATACTTTTGTACTTTTACTCAAGTACATTTTTAATTGCGGACTTTTACTAGTACACACGAGTACTTCTACACTGCAGTATTGATACTTTTACTTAAGTAAAACGTGAGTACTTTTTCCACCACTGAATTGGTCATCTTTGAATCGTCTCATACAAGAATTGTCGTCCAAAACTAAACAAACTGTATCGTTTAGGATAGTCACTCAGTCATATTTGATACAGTCTGTTTCTGGTGAACATTTCATTAAGTTGGCGGAAGTAACATTAGCGTTTTCTCGTTGTCAGTTGATGCTTCACAGTGGTGAAAAAAGTACTCACATTTTGTACTTAAGTAAAATTATCAATACTGCAATATAGAAGTACTCCGTTACAAGTAATAGTCCGGAATTCAAAATTTACTTGAGTGAAAGTACAAAAGTATTGGTATCAAAATGTACTTAACCCTGCAAGACCCGGATATATTTCTACTTACAAAAAAAAATTGTCAACCTTTCAGATGGTGTTTTAGGAGTACTTTGGAGAGGAAAATATAATGTTTTTTAAAAAAAATAGTTTTCGTAAGGTTTTATTGAAATGTTGTAATATTACAACAGTGGGTCTAACGGGTAGCAGAATTTCCTATAGGCCATTTTACTCACTGTCAGAATAGCATGGCAAATGTCTATATACTTCACTAAAACAACTTCATCCATTCATTTGTACAAGGCCCATGTTCAGATGCATGCCCATCATTTGCTCTATTTCTTTTCCACTTGTGTTAACTGATGTTCCTGTTGTTTGAAGGCTGTACACATTTGTGTTTGTTGTCAGGGAGTCAATCATGTCTTCGGACACAAACCGGCGGAAGTACTGCAGTGGTGTGTGGAGTGAACTCACATCTTCAGTCAAAGGTGGACCAGAAAAGTCTGTATTAGGGCTGATGAAGGTCTTCTTCTGCCACTGATATCTTTCACTGGGTTTGGCGTGTTTGGCCGGTTGGGGGGGGGGCAGTGGGTCAGTGGGTTCACTGGGTTCACTGGGTGGATGGTTTTCTTTGGACTCCTCTCCACAGGCCTCTTCATCCGACTCTTCATCAGTTTCAGTAAAGTCGATGTCCACATCACTCTCTCCATTCATTACAATATCCAACACATCCCTTGCAGTGAAGCGAGGCTCTCTCCTTGCTTGTGGCATTCTGAAATGAAAATAAAGAAATACCATTAGTACATTAGTACTAGCACATCTCACTGCAGGTACATATTTCACAAGTCACACAATACTGTCTGGCCAACCTATTGTACTTTGCTTATCCTCACAAGTGGCATCAGTGATGATGGTACTTAGCACCATCAGTGATGAATGATGATGCTTAGCCTAACAAAGGGATTGGGGATGACTGTAAGTGGGCAATCCCAACACCCATCACATGAACAATGATGAGAGATTCTTAACTGGGCGACTCCCATATGAACAATTACCATACACTGATTGCTAACCACAAACATTACCAAAATGTTTTGCTAAAACATTATAGGCAATGACATGTTATAAGCTAATGATGCAGTATATTTGTCTTCGAGTACAATTGGTTACAATATACAAATTGGTATATATATATATATATATATATATATATATATATATATATATATATATATATATATATATATATACACACACACACACACACACACACACACACACACACACACACACACACACACACACACACATACCAATTTGTATGTTTTAACCAATTGTACTCGAAGACAAATATACTGCTTTAGCTTATAAGTTATAACATTTCATTGCCTATAATGTTTTAGCAAAACATTTTGGTAATGTTTGTGGTTATTTGTGGTATATATATATATATAGTAATGCAATGTGGGGAAAATACACATAATTGTATAAATGTATTAAACTATAAGACTCCACTTAGCCAGGTGAACAGGTGGCATTGCTATTTGCTACCACTATGACCCAGAGTTGTAAAAAAACAACAAGTATAAAGCATGCTCTAATTTACATTTGGGGGATATCTTTCCCAATAATATCATATGTACATGTTCTAGACATTCTAATGATCACCAAAAAAATTATTGCAGACATTTTACTTACTTTTTTGTGAGAAATCCTGTCCAGTGAAAAAGAGATTGTTCTTCCTTCAAGGATTTTCAAGTTGTGACTTTTCCTGCCTCTGTGGGGGGTATTTATATGCAAATATCCCGGCCAATGACATTGCAAGACTAAACAATAGGATCCAATGATGATGTTTAGGTGAAAGAATAACAGGAAAACAAATGATTTATACCATGTTTTTGATAAAATACAAATGTTGTAATATTACAACTGCGGGTCTTGGAGGGTTAAAGTACCAAAAGTAAAATTACTAAATTGAAAATAGCAGATCTACAAGCTCACAACGCGTCGCGATGCGACGCGTTGTGAGCTTGTAGATCTGCTATTTTCAAATAGCCTAGGTATGAAATAGGGCTAAAGTGGTTAATGTATGTTTTATAATATTGTAATTTATATCTGAAAAGTAACTAGTAACTAAAGTTATCAAATAATTGTAGTGGAGTAAAAGTACAATATTTACCTCTCAGATGTAGTGGAGTAGAAGTAAAAGTATTGGAAATTGGAAATACTCCAGTAAAGTACAGATACCTCAAAATTGTACTTAAGTACAGTACTTAAGTAAATGTACTTTGTTGCTTTCCACCACTGATGCTTCCTATCCTTATGAGTCAAACCCTTATAAATCCTTATGAGTTTATTTTTGGAACGCAGCTCTTACATGAGGTCATATTAAACCAGTGGTGTAAAATAACTAAAGTACATTTATTCAAGTACTGTACTTAAGTAAAATGTTGAGGTATTTGTACTTTACTTGAGTATTTCCAATTTCCAATACTTTTACTTCTACTTCAATACATCTCAGAGGCAAATATTGTACTTTTACTCCACTACAATTATTTGAAAACTATAGTTACAAGTTACTTTTCAGATATGAACTATGACATTATGAAACATACATTAACCACGTCAGCCCTATTTTATACAGAGGCTATTTGAAAATAGCAGATCTACAAGCTCACAACGTGTCTTATCGCGACACATTGTGAGCTTGTAGATCTGCTATTTTCAAACATTTTAGTACTTTTACTTTTGGTACTTTAAGTACGTTTTGCTGCCAATACTTTTGTACTTTTAATCAAGTAAATTTAGAATTCTGGACTTTCACCTGTAACAAAGTATTTCTATATTGCAGTATTGATATAATTACTTAAGTCAAACATTTGAGTACTTTTTCCAGCACTGCATAAATGCCAGAGTATGTTAAAATGACCCCAGACGTGTTCTACAGAGAAACATCCCTTTAATGCAGTGGTTTTCAACCAGTGGTCCAAGGACCACCAGTGGTCCTTGGGGGGGGGGGTACCAGGGGGTCCCCAGCGAAATTAGTTAACATAGCGTCAGAATCATTTTAACCACTTAGATTTGGCTATTCAAAAATAGCAGATATACAAGCTCATAGCGCGGCACCGAGTGCCGTGCTATGAGCTTGTAGATCTGCTATTTTTGAAAAATCTTTCCAAAATTTTTTTTTTTACTCAAATGCTTCTGGGGGTCCCTGGCACAAAACATTTTCAGGTGGGGGTCCGCGGTCAAATGTATATCAATTTAGGGGTCCTTGGCATGAAAAAGGTTGAAAACCACTGCTTTAACGTCATGTTTGTGAATATTTGCCACATCATTGTGTTGTGTGTTATGTTTCAGTGCTGGCTGCTGTGTGCTGGCCGGCACAAAGCCAAACGCTCGTGGTCCGGAACGGGTCTCCGTGGGGCGGCTGGTCCACGCCACAGATGTGCCCAGAGGGCTCCTACGCTGGATCCTTCATGATTCGGGTGAGAAAATGTACTATTTACATTACAGTTTAACCATATTTATTAAATTCCTATTTCGTTGCTGTCGCGCAGAAACTTTTTTTTTCTTCATAAATCAACGCCCCTAATTATTATTATTTTTAAACATTTTATCCCACGATTTTGTAACCCATTTTTTCACCCAGTGCCAATTTGTCTTAGTAATCCTGGGCGGTACACTCCCTCTGCCAGCCTAGGGAGAGCCTAGAGCCGAGCTCGTGCCTCCTTCAATGCATTAGAGCTAGCGGACCGCTTCTTATCACCTGACAGGGGGGAGGTTCCCTGGTTAGACGTAGCGGAAGGAACAAGTTATTCCAACCATGTTCCTTTCCCCTCCATCAGGCACCCCGGCTGACCAGGGGGAGGCAGTATAGAGACCAGGTTTACTGCATGTTTTTTGTGAGGGTACCCTAGGAGACACACCTATAGGGAGAACATGCAAACTCCACACAGAAAGGCCCTTTCATTACTTGATCGTACAACGTCAGACAAAAAAAATATAACGTTTGAATTTGAATCCTGAAAAGTAACAGTTTTGGACGTACAGTCGTTAGCACTTGATAACGGCAGTGATACCATCTGAGTACCTCTGTGGTACCACAGGGGCACCACCAAGTAGCTGTGGTACCACCTTTGACCTTTTAGAGGTGTAGCGTGGCTGATCGGCCACGATGTGGCGCATGTGAGTCCATGAACCCTACAGTCCATGAGACAATTTACATTTTGAAATACCCTAACCCAGGGGTTTTCAACCGGGGGTCCGGGACCCCTAGGGGGTCCTCAGAGTTACTACAGGTGGTAACTCCGCCAACAGGTGTTTTTTTTTTTTTACATGAACCACTTGAACCCTAGCATCCCTTTTCTGAGGAGAACTTCAGCCAAAAATAGCCGATCTACAAGCTCACAACGCCTCGCGTTGCGAGGCGTTGTGAGCTTGTAGATCTGCTATTTTTGGCAAAGAGTTATAGGTGTAAAGGGAAAAAAAGAGCAGAAAAAGTTTATCTGAAACACAATGTTATACAATATAGAGGGGTCCCTGCTTCATCTCTCTCTCAGCTAGGGGGTCCTTGGCCTGAAAACGTTGAAGACCCCTGCCCTAACCCTAACACCCAGTTTGTGTTTTCGGGGAGCGAGGCTAAATCCTCACCCTATGACACGCTCGGGTGAGTTTCAGTGATGTCATCAGTGTGTCACTGATGATCGCATAATTCCAAACTTCTTCTGCCAAGGTGACAATAATATACCTACTACTAGAGTGCACCTTCATCTTGTGGCAGTGGACACAGTGGTGGAAAAAGTACTCCAATGTTTTACTTAAGTAAAAGTATCAATACTGCAATGTAGAAGTACTCCGTTACAAGTAAAAGTCTGGAATTCAAAATTTACTTGAGTAAAAGTACAAAAGTATTGGTATCAAAATGTACTTAAAGTACCAAAAGTAAAAGTACTAGAATGTTTGAAAATAGCCGATCTACAAGCTCACAACGCGTCGCGATGCGACGCGTTGTGAGCTTGTAGATCGGCTATTTTCAAATAGCCAAGGTATAAAACAGGACTTAAGTGATTAATGTTTAATGTTTTATAATGTAATACTTTATATCTGCAAAGTAACTAGTAACTAAAGTTCTCAAATAATTGTAGTGGAGTAAAAGTACAATATTTGCCTCTGAGATGTAGTGGAGTAGAAGTAAAAGTATTGGAAATTGGAAATACTCAAGTAAAGTACAAATACCTCAAAATTGTACTTAAGTACAGTACTTAAGTAAATGTACTTAGTTACTTTACACCACTGAGTGGACACTACCCCATATTCCTGAGCAGAGAAACTACTGCTTGTTTTTCATGACTTTGAAACCACATTTTATATACTGAACAATTGTTTTAATCATTCAAATGTGGCTGAGTGGTTTACATTAGTGTGTGTGTACATACTGCTTATAGTCATACTGGGTTAGGCTTAGGGTATGTTCAGATTTGAAATGCAACTTGAATTCAGGTAAAACCTTGATTAGAGTAAGTATGTTGCAGCATCTCAGGCAACAAATGCATGTCAAACTAATGTTAAATTAATCTGACAACTGAATTCCCGATCAATACATACATCTCTTTATGGCAAAATTAATGACATTTGTAGTTGAAAGTAATGGGTTTGTGCATTGTTTTGCACATGCAAAAAAACTATTGTATAAACGTGATTAGCCTCGATCTCCAGGCTTTTATTGCTTAGTTTTGCTAAAAAATAAAAGCCTGGCCCAACCATAGCCTGTACTGGGTATGAGGAAGTGTTTCATTTCCCAACCAACCAGAGTGCAGTGGGCGTCGCTCGTAATGTTGTGTTAACGGGGCGGGGGTTGACGGACAGATCGGTGAACCAATGGGATCAGCCGCAATCTCTCGCCGGCTCTATACACCCGCCCCTCTATACACGAAATCAGGAGCGTTGGGGCAGACTAAAACGTGATTGAATGCAGTCCTGCGGCTAAAACTTTCCATGGAATTTGCAGTGTGCCTCGTAAACATGAACAATACTGATTTTGGTGACTCTATGGCCTTTCATCTACCACTATAGTCTATTAGGCCAAAATGTCAATGTTTTACTGTCTACTTCAGGTCGAAGGCGTGGTCGAGACTATGTTTTGTCCCCTATCCGTCCGTCCGTCCGCCAGAGCAGAACCTCTGCCCCAAATGTTTCAAATTGGCCTGTTATAGAGCCATCAGGGGGCCGATTTTTGCAAAACCCATTTATTGATATTACTCCTACGGATTTTGTCCAAACGTGACGCAAATCGGTACACAGCATCTTTATAGTCATGTGATCATCACCGATTTTCCATATTCCACCCTGATTGGCTAAGATTACCATCTAAAGTATTTCCAATTTCCGTTGATACTTTTACTTGTAAAACATTTGAGTACTTTTTCCACCACTACCAGGAGACGAATTTATACCAGCAGCAATTCACCTCTCTGCTTGTCTTGTTTATTCTCTTCTCTTTGTTCTTTTCTCGTGTTGGTCTGAATTCCTCTCACAGGTGGAGAAAAATCAAGACTTGGCCGATGACACAGCGTTAAATGGCATTCGACTCGAATGTTTCAAGGACGGCAAATCTATCAATAGTTTTGTGTCATCACATGACGGATAGTAAGTATATAACACCTTGCACCAGTGTTGAGATATAGCTTAAGTTCACAACAAATTACAATTAAGCAGTTTAGAATTTTGAACTAAGGTTTCGGTCCCAAAAAATACATTATTTAGATTTTTCTTATTTATTATTTGTATAAGCTGCTCCGAGCGAGCTATTCTTTTTCAATGAAAACTCCTCCTTCACATCCATCCCCAATCATTGCCACTAAACGAATGCCTGTATAGCATTCTATATAGAAACACATACGGAGATTGGGCTACTTTTATTTGGCAAAAAAACCCAAAACAATTTGAGTGTTTTACCACCAGTGGTGGAAAAATAACTAAAATGTTTTGCTTAAGTAAAAGTATCAATACTGCAATGTAGAAGTACTCTGTTACAAGTAAACGTCAGGAATTCAAAGTTGACTTGAGTAAAAGTACAAAAGTATTGGCTTCGAAATTTACTTAAAGTACCAAAAGTAAAAATGTTTGAAAATAGCAGATCTACAAGTTCACAACGCGTCGCGATGAGACGCGTTGTGAACTTGTAGATCGGCTATTTCAAATAGCCTAGGTATAAAATAGGGCCAAAGTGGTTAATGTATGTTTTATAATGTAGTAATTTATATCTGCAAAGTAACTAGTAGGCGAACTAAAGTTTAAAAGTGGAGTAAAATTACAATATTTGCCTCCGATATGTAGTGCACTGCAAATAATGGCCATATTAAAACAAGCAAAATATTTTTAAATTGAGACATATTTTTTCATATAAAGCAAAAAAATCTGCCAATGGCGTCAGCATTTTTTTCTATACTAGAATTCTTAAACCTAGAAACAAAGTCTAGCCACTGAAAGAGCATACTGGTGCTTAAAACTAGACAAAAATGCCTACATCTGAAGCAAGTTCTTGCTTAATAAAAGCAATGAAGACTTTGTTATTTAGGAAATATCTTCTTAAATGTGGTATTTTCGTCTATTGATTAAGCCGATTCTGAGGATTTTTTCCTTAAATCTAAGAATAATAATTAGCCACAAAAATCTTACAATAAGACAAAATTTCTTCAAATAGCATCATGAAAACTCTTAAATTAAGACAACAAGAAGCATTCTTATTTCCAGAATTTATTTTCTTTTTAGCAGCTCAGGCCCATAAAATAGTGGTTCTCAAAGTGGGGTCCACGCAGGGACCCCAGGAGTCCTTGAGGGGATTCTCATGAAAATGTGTTGACATGGATATCTTTTAACCCAAATTGAGTATTGGGACTCCCTGGCACAGATTTTTCAGATGGGGGTCCAACTATTAATTTGGGGATCCTGGGGGGAGACTTCACTCGTCCGAACACTGAACTGGAAACATTCAAGTAGAACATTTGAACAAAATCTTTGAAGGAGTAGTTCACCCAAAAAATGACTTATTTTCTATCAATTACACACCCTTGAATTTTGGTTTTTTGAGTTTGTCACATTCCTCAGCCAATAATTTGATGACCGGTGGAAAGATGGTCAAAATGATTGGCTTAAGAATGCGACAAAACTCTCCATGAATTCAAGTCTCCATGGGTTGAGTAATTGATAGCAAAAAAAGTCATTTTGTGGGTGAACTATACCTTTAACACAAAATAAATATATTTGACAAAATATTAAAACAAAACAAAACTACAGTATTAAGCAAAATGTATTTTCTTAAAAGTATATAAAAGTGCACTGAATGCAGGCAGGACAGTGCAAATAAGTAATTGAAACTACTTAAAGCTATAGGGTAAGTGTACATATAATATGAAAGGACTGTATCATGATATCAGAGTGTTCATCAGTAACAGGTGTCTCCCAGTCTCTCCAGCCCATAAGTAAACAGAAAATGCTTTTTCAGGTCAGGACATATTTGAATTGGAACACAAAATTAAATTGGCAGCCGGCACCTGAAAATTTGTTTTCTGTTCATTAAAGAGCTGGAGAGACCCCTGTTACTGCAACACTCTAAAGTGATGATATAGTCACTTTAATAATAAAAACATAAAAAAAATGAAATACATATAGCGATTAGTGGATAATATGGGGACTTTTTGACCATGGGTGGCTACGTTGATGTTGGCTTTTCTGTCAAATCCAGTGAATCAAGACCTATCTCTGTTGCAACCCTGCCACTGCTCTTCCCATCTTCCATCACACCGGCCTATATACAGACCATTGAAACACTCAAACATACTTTAAAGCACAATCTGTCATGAAAGGCCTTCCATTCAACGCACACTAAAGCACTGAAGACCCGCACACTCAAGCACTGAAGAGCTTCCATTCAGCCAAGGCCTTTTTGTAGGAGTGGGTGGCATCTCCATCATGCATGGCATCATGGAGGATTTCAGTTTGCAGCACTGAAAGAACTGTTGAGGCACACTTGGGGTACGTGAGGTGAAGGACATAATAATATGCCATCAGGTAGACAAGTCCCTCTCTAAACTTATCTCTGTCAAAGGTCATCACTGGCCTGGTCCCGATGGCGAGCAAGCAGTTTTCCTGGCTGACGACGACAACTGGAGTCGGCAGAGGTCGCTGGCGCAGGAAACTGTGCGGGTCTTCTGTAGGCTAGATGACAGGTCAATATAAAAGATTAGAAAATCAGTGAAAAATATGTTTTTAGCCTACATTGCCGACCAAATTAAACCACACTACAGTGACTTTCAATAAACAGGGTTCCCACATTTGTCAGACAATTCCACATTTTACTTTAGTTTTTGAGAATATAATTTCCATTCAACATCTATATTGTAGCATCATGGCTTTCGCCACAGCCCCTTTCAGACATGCAGTGAACTGAAGACAAACTGCCATCATCATATGATGATCGTATGACATTAGATCTTTATAAAAAAAATGTAATTCCTGAACACCTAAATAAAGCTACTCTTAAAACAAATCAGTGTGCTCACTACTCCACCTTATGCATTTTGAAAATGAACAAAAATAAACGTACTGTATTGGCATTAATAACTGTAACAGTACATCCAGAATACTGCACAACTCTCACCTTAAGGACATGGAACAGGGCCTCGCTGCCGGCTCCCAGTTTCTTGGCGAAGGCGGGTGTGATGGAAGATGGGAAGAGCAGTGGCAGGGTTCCCAACAGAGATAGGTCCTGATCCACTGGGTTTGACAGAAAAGGCAATATATGGCAGTCAATGCATGAAGACCATGCACCTCAACTCTGGGACAGGTGCAGCACAAGCAATCTAATAGCATATATAAACAAGTAAGACGCGCGAACGCTGGAAGCGAACGCAGCTCGAAAATATTGTGTATTTACGGACTTGTAATCAGCGTTATTTCACCGTGATGGAGAGAGAACATTGACAGTGTGTGTGTGTTGACAGTGTGTGTGTGTGTGTGTGTCACAGGGTTGAGGTGGTACTATTGGCAAAACAGCTCAAGGGGTACAGACAAAAAGGGTTTTGAACCAGAGCTATTAATATCCACTCATGAGATCTCCATATAGAAGGTATGGGGGTAACCTCACCTTTGCTGCCCGTCTTTGTACGCTTCCAGACCTTCTTATGGATGCCATAAAACTGGATTTCTGTGAGGAACTCGTCCCATCTCGCCATAACCTCCTCGATGTACTGGGGATTGTTTGGATCTATGATTCTCCTCAACTCATCCAGGACCTGAAAATAAATTCAACAAGTGAAATAAAATACATAAATAACATCGCAACGCAGACAAAATTGTAACTGTAACACTATTTTAAGCTGACTCTTCGTAACGGCTGGAACACCTGGAAAATGTATTTGTCTATTTAAGAGCTGGAGAGACCCCTGTTAGTGACACTATAGCAATGATTACTAACAGAATATAGTGCTTCAGCCTTTTAACAAATTGTTTTCACCAATGAAATTTCACTTACTCTACTTTTAAGGTATCCTTAAAATTGTTTTGGCTGCTCAAATATGCTTACATTTTCCTTAAAATGTTTAACCTTATGGAATATATTTTAGGGTGTTGGTTTACAAGGAGCAAACATTCCTAAACAATGATAATTAAGGTTTTCTGTTCCATTTCTAATTACATTACTTACATGGTCTATTTCATTGAAGCAGGGGTAAGCATCTAGAATAGTCTTTGGTCTGTCTTGCTCCCTCAAAACATCCGAGTCAATAAAGCGCCGTCTTGACTCGAACTCCAGGTCCAGCAGTTGAGCGACTGCAACTTTGTTTGGCTTCTTAGACTTGTACATTTCTTGTAGAGTCCTGTAGTGTCTTGCCTGGGTTTGCTCGCTGTCCATGGAGTCAATTGGAGAGGCTGAAGGCATAGCAAATTAAGGGGGGTGGGGGGTTAAGTTCCACAACTCTCACTAAGGAGAAACTCTGAAAGTATACACGATTCATTTTGCACGTAATTATAGTGACATCATTTTATGCTTCATAGGAAATCTATAGCCGTCAGAGTCCCCTTGTTAGCCTATAACCAAGGTACACTTGGCTGCAGGATAATGTATTGTTGCATACAGAGGATTAAAACAATACATACCTCTCCCATCAATGCCATCTTGCACTGGGCTGCCGGCTTCGGGTGACTGGTGTTGCAGTAGGGTCTCGGCTGCAGATGACAAAACAATGAAAAAAGATTGAGGGGGGAATCTCAGGTTTCCAAACTATTACTAAGGAGGAACTCAGTAATACATTAATCCATGCATACATGTAACTAAATGTCACGATCATGACATTTTGATTGACGATTAATTGTCATATCATTGAGATTAAAGATTTGCGTTTTGGCCATTGAATATATAAATACAATATTTCAGGCTTTGTAAAAACCAAAATAGCACAGGGCAGATGTGAAAAATAACTGAAATCTACAAGCTCACAACGCTTTGATGCATTGTGAGCTTGTGGAATGTGGATTGGCAATTTCCACTATCTTGTGAAAATGTATGAACATCTTTCAACATTGAAATGACAATTGTGATCCTCTTACATAATTGTGATTAGGCAATAATTGTGACAGTATACTTGTTAGTATTGCAATAATGAATGGAATACAAACAATCCTGGACAGACGGTAAAGCTGGTGCATGCTTATTGGCCTTCCAAAGTTTACTCAACTAAATACTCACAGTGTATTAAATTCAGTAATACATACATGTTTTATCACTGCTATCCCGGCGCCGTACTGCAGGGGGCTGGGGTTGGACTGAGGTACTGGCTGCAGGTGAGACACAGAAGAAAAATCCTAGGTTTCTTAAATGTTCTACCAAAGAATCATAGCATAATATTAAATGCAGTAATACATACATGTTTTATCACTGCTATCCCGGCGCTGTACTGCAGGGGGCTGGAGTTGCACTGAAGTACTGGCTGCAGGTGAGACACAAGAAAAATCCTAGTTTTCCTAAATGTTCTACCAAAGAATCATAGCATAATATTAAATGCAGTAATACATACATGTTTTATCACTGCTATCCCGGCGCCGTACTGCAGGGGGCTGGGGTTGGACTGAGGTACTGGCTGCAGGTGAGACAGAAGAAAAATCCTAGTTTTCCTAAATGTTCTACCAAATAATCATAGCATAATATTAAATGCAATAATACGTACATGTTTTATCACTGCTATCCCGGCGTTGCACTGTGGAGCCGGCTGGAGGGGACCGGTAATGCACTGGGCCGCTGGCTGCTGACAATTTAAAAACACAGATATACTGCATGTATTGGGGGGTACTTTGCTGACTGTTAAAAGTTATCAAAGTATGAAAGACTTCAGACATGTCCATTATAAATCTTTTACCACCGTTATCCTGACGCCGCACTGGGGTGCTGGTGTTTGCTGCAAGGGGTTGGGGTTGCACTGGCGTGCTTGCTGTAGGTGACACACAAGGAAAATCCTAGGTTTCCAAAGTTTTCTCTACAAAAAAATAAAAAATAAATCACAGCATAGTATACTATTAACAATGCATACCTGTTTCATCACTACCATTCCGTCGTTGCACTGTGCCGGCTGGAGGGGACCGATGTTGGCCGCTGGCTGCAAGCGGCTGGCATTGCACTGAGGTGCTGGCTGCATGATGATGGAAAAAAGGGGAAAATAGATTGTTAGGTTTACAAACTGTTCAAGTAACCAAAGTACTGAAGACTGCATACATGCATATATACGTACATCCATCACTGCTTTCCCGGCGTTGCACTAGGGTGCTGGCTGGCGGGGACCGATGCTGGGCTGGGCCACTGGCTGCAAGCAGCTGGCGTTGCACTGAGTTACTGGCTGCATGATGATGGAAAGGGGGGGGAAATAGATGGATAGGTTAACAAACTGTTAAGTAACCAAAGTACTCAAGACAGCATGCATATACATACATCCATCACTGCTTTCCCGGGGTCGCACTGGGGTGCTGGCAGCAGATACCGGCGCTCTGGGGTGCTGTATTGGAGGTGACCAACTCTCAAGGATAACCTCAGATGAACTGGAATCTCCTTCAAAGTCAGTAGGGTGAGACTGCGCAGTCTCAGTCTGTCGTAGTCTCTTTGTAGCCTTCTTTGGACTTTTCACGTTTGATAGTCTCTTCATTAGCTTTTTAGCTACATCCTCCTGCCGGGTACAAATAGTAGGTAGTAAACATTTGATCATCCAAATAGTTAATTTGCATTTAAACTCAAGACAAGACATGGCACTGTTTAAGCCTGACATTTACAGACATTTTGTCTAAAAAAAAAAACATGATACACACAGGTGCTACCAAAACAAAGCAGGTTTCCAACTAACACTTTATTTAGGTGTTCCAGTGATGGGGCACTCAATGCTTTGGTTGCACCTTTGTTTACTCTGAACACCCTCAAGAACATTTGTTACAAAAGCTATACTTACACATGAACAGTCAACGCTCAACATCGGATAGTACTCCACCAATCTCTTGGCCATTGCTTCAGCCTCAAATCTTTTTGGATACCTGCTGCCGGTCACTCTTGCTACTGAAAGCATGTTTGTCATGGTGTGTCTTATTAGTCGACATAAGAGCTCCTTAGATAACATGCTGTGCTGAGTCCCCTGCCGCATCTCCTCAAAGTAGGCATCTCTCGCTCGTTGGAGATCACTGTCAGTGTAGACAATGTATGATGGGGTGGGCATGGTCACAATATGTGATACAATCTTTTGGTCCTCTTCTGAAAGGTCACTTTGTCCACTGGTTGACAGTTGTCCACTGGTTGAGGGTTGTCCACTGGTTGACGGTTGTAGGTGTACAGGAACAGAAGCCTCTGCCTGAAATACATTTTAATCTTAAGATATTTCATGGGATAACCTATTGTAGCGTGCCTTTACTTTATAGTTAAATTAACATGCAGTATCTATCAGGGAATAAATGAAAGAAAGCAAGTATAAGTACTTAATGTTGTCCATTATTGAAATGCCAAATATACAAGAGTATACCTGTGTGCAGTATCACAATCAAGCATCTGACTAGCAAGGACAAAGAAAAGAATAATATACAGTTACATTTCCCAGTTCAATTGGAATGGCCCATTAGTTTTGTCATAGAGTATAACTCAAATAACTAACCCTTTTGCCTCCAGTCACCAGCTGCCATACAGTCCGGCGCCTCAAAAAGTTCTCAGGCCCCGGAAAGAGTTCATTAACTTCATCCCGAGACAGGGAGTGAAGCAACTCCTCATCAACGTTTGCAGCTGGAACAGAAATTACAGTTAATAATTATTAAAATGATACAATTAATTCAGCCCAGTGTACATTAGTGGTTCTCAAAGTGGGGTCCGGGGTTATTGAGGGGGTTCCAGGGTGTCCCCAGAAAATCTGCATAACACAGTCAATCCTATAAATTGGATATTTTAAAACAGCCAATCTACAAGCTCTGTGAACATGAACATTTCAGAGCTTCTGTATAATAGTTGAGAATATTTAACTTTATTATTATTTTACATTGTGACAAATCCTGTACAATTGCCATAATATTCTGTCATTAAGCTCAGTGGCTCTCAACCTTTTCAGGCCGTGGCCCCCCAAAATAATCATAATATCTGACAAGCAGTTTGGAATTGTAGGCATTACATTTAGTTTGACTCGGTTCCACAGATATATTGTGAAAATAGCAGATCTACAAGCTCACAACTCCTCGTGAGCTTGTAGATCAGCTATTTTTGAAATGTTTGCCTCTTTCTTAAATTATTTGACAATTTCACAAACGTTGGACCATGTTTTATAGTATAGTTTGTTGATTACTTTTGATGCAATAATGGCCTCTCTTCATTTCGTTTCATTTTTAGGTATTAAAAAAGGTCTTAAAAGTCCTTAAATTGTCACCCCTGGGGGGCCCGACCCACAGGTTGACAACCACTGATTTAGCGCACTTTTTTTTTAGGAAAATATATTTAGTCCCACACATTTCTAGTTACTTACTGTTGCTTTATTAATCTTATGTAGGCTACTAAGGTAAATAACATATCAAACCAGCTCACAACGCGTCGTTGTGAGCTTGGGTGTAGTCTATTTTCGGTGTGCAACACCGCCCTACAACTAAGTATAAATCAGGCTTGAGATCACGTTCTATCCAGTGTTGCCAGATTCTGAGAGAGAAACAAGCAACGAGGTCTAGGAAAACAAGCCCAAAAGAAGCTACTATGGGCCACATGAGCACTTTAAACCTACTGTATACATCGGCTATTTGAAAATAACAGATCTACAAGCTCACAATGCGTCGCATAGCAAGCGACACGTTGTGAGCTTGTAGATCTGCTATTTTCATAAATAAAATATTGAGGGAAACTTAACTTATAATACGCAGACCTGGCAACACTGGTTCCATCCAGAATGAGCATTGCAAAAGCATTATGCTTAATAGTACACGCTAAGCAAAAACCCTGACATTAGTATATGAAAATATAACATGATAATAAACAATACGAGGTATAAACTTTAAATGCTACAGCCTAGCTCTATCCCTGCCACTCGCAGCCTCTTTACAAATGCCCAGAGCCCCAACCGTGGGTCTAGGTTAGCTTAGCTAGGGCCTAGGCTAACGTTAGCAGCCAACACTGTAAACCAGCGCCGATTATTTACGTTGTTTCACAAACACACAACGTCAAAACAGATATATGAAGCAAAAACCCTGACATAGTATATTTTAAAAAATAACATACGGTAATAAACAATATGAGGATTTTTTTTGTTTTACTTTTAGTTTCCCTGTAGAAGAGACACTGGCTTAAAATACAAGTTACTGCCCTAGGCTAATAAACCTAGCATTAGCCACATGCTAATGCTGCACTGGCTAGACAGTGGCAGGTCAGTTAGGCTAACGTTAACTGCTAACTAGCACCAAGCTTGATAATACCCGCATCGGGGTGCTCCTTCCATTCCGACATCTCACCACTCCGACTAGTGGCTTCCGCGTGCGGTTATGGTTAGGGTTAGGGTTAGGTATAGGGTTCGTCAACGTCGGAAAGGCGACATGTCGGAAAGGAGAAATGCACCCTGCAGCATCAACCACACACAATATAAGTTTCACATACATTTTGTCAATACAAATACATTTATTTATACCTTACCTGCGAGCGTGCTACTAACAACGTCGTCCATGCCGCGGAATTGTCAACAATATATCTTATTTTATATTAAAACTGCAATGAATGAAATGTTACACTGTTTGTTTGGTAGGCTGGCCTCAGTGGGATTTGACGTTCGCGCCGAGCAGCATGCATGACGTCACCTGGGTTGGATTATACCAACTCCTCCAAGGGGTGTCTGGCTGCTGTAATAAATATATTTATATTTGCCAATAAGTGTTCCCTCTAAATGCAATTATAGAATTACACTTAAAATAGTATATATAAATTCACATGTATTTGAACATTAATAAATGGCCTTAAGTTGATGCTGTGAAGGCACATAATTATGAGGACTACCCCTTAACGTCAAGTCTTTGACGAGCATGCCACCTGCAAATTATACATAATCTAAGCTTAATCATTTGAGCAAAAGTAATCAGAGTAAATACATAAAGTTTGGAGGGAAGTAAAAGTATCAATACTGCCATGTACAATTATTCTGTTTAGTAAAAGTCCGGAATTCAAAATTTACTTGAGTAAAAGTACATAAGTATTGGTATCAAAAAGTACCAAAAGTAAAAGGACTGAAATGTTTGAAAATAGCCGATCTACAAGCTCACAACAGGACATGTTGTGAGCTTGTAGATCGGCTATTTTCAAATAGCCTATGTATAAAATAGGGAAGCAGTTAATGTATGTTTTATAATGTAATGATTTATATCTGCAAAGTAACTAGTATCTACAGTTTTCAAATAATTGTAGTGGAGTAAAAGTACAATATTTGCTCTGAGATGTAGTGGAGACTAGTAGAAGTAAAAGTAGTGAAAACTGGTAATACTCCAGTAAAGTAAAAGTGCCTCAAAATTGTACTTAAGTACAGTACTTGAGTAAATGTTACTTTCCACCACTGTTATTTTTTATTATAATAAATGATGTCCTTAAGAGATGGGGTGAAATTGATTTAATAAGATTACAACTAAATTATTGGGTTAATTTACAAGGCCATAGTCAGGATCATCCAGCACAAGGCACTAAAGCCTAGTTGGGGAAAAGAGAAAAAGAACATTAAAAACTTTGGATGGACAGAAATTCAGAGGGCGAAGGAAATTGGAATTGATCAGTTACATTTTAGGCCAACAATGCCAATGCCAGCAATTCCACCTTGAATTCTTCCAAATGCTACAGTGGACTTCACAATATTAGAAAGGAAGAGTATGGAGTTTGTGTAATTCTCACATTGTACAATAATATCTTGATACATTTTACAGTTTATATGTGAAGATATACACTGATGGGTCAAAGAGTCTAGATATAAAGGTAGGGATAGCATTTCATGGTGCAGAATTTCAGCTGATGTATAGGTAAAAGGATTAACATCTGAAATGCTTGCAATAGTATTAGCAGTATATTGGATAGAGGAAATAAGACCATTCAGAGCAATTGTCTGTTCAGATCCAAGTTCAGTATTAACAAGTTTACAGTCATTCAGATAGGCTAAGACTGGACATATTAATGGAAATACAACAAATATGAATATAGAATTGGGATTATGGGCACAACAGTTGAGGAAGTTTATTTATATGTGCCATATAAATAAACTTTGATTTGAAGTAGATAAGATGTCAAAGGAGGCGACAAAATGTGCTGAAGTAGGGATGACAGTTAAAGTTAGCAAGACAGAGGGTATAAAAAGAAGGATGAAGGACAGATGGCAGAAGAGGTGGGAGGAGGAGAGGAAGGGAAGATGGTTTTACAGAATTCAGAGGAAAGTAGGAGAGATCAGGGGAGCAGGAAGGAGCATAATAGAAGAGACAATAATATCATGGATAAGATTTGGGCGCACAGGGTTAAATGAGTCACTGAAAAGCCCTACACAGTGATATTTGTCTGGCCATGCCAGGCTAACTGTAGATTATTGAGAAACACAACACAGGGTGGGGAGATGCAATCATTGTGGGGAGGAAGAAACAGTGGAACATGTGATGATGAACTGTAGAGATAGAAAGAAGACAGCTAATAGAGACTTTAACAGAAATTAAAGAACGTTATATGATTTAGTAAATATAAGTCAAAATTCAGGGGAAAGGTGCTATCGATGTATTTTAGTATCTTAGAGCAGTGGTTCTAAACGTTTTCAGGCCTCGACCCCCCACAATAATCATATTTGAACTGGGGACCCCCCACCCTGATTCCACAGATAAATATTTGTGCCTCTTTCTTATATTATTTGACAATTTGGCCAATGTTTAACCAGTTTTTATAGTATAGTTTGTTGATTACTTTTGATGCAGTAATGCTATTTTCAAAATGTGATTAAAACATTTCTTAGGTATTAAAAAAGGTCTTAAAAGTCCTTATATTGGGGACCCCCCAAAAATCATGTCCCAACCCACAGGTTGAGAACCATTGTCTTACTTAGAGTAACCAATTTGATAGACAAGAATTTAGTTTTATTGGTCATTTTGTTGTTATGTCTAGTTGTAGTTTGGGACTATTTATGTTGACCAGTAGGTGGCGGTAATGAGCGAATATGTTTGCAAACCATCAATAAACCCCAATAGATCAGAAGAAGGTGCGCAGCATTGTAAACAACACAGTGAAGAAGCCGGTTGTGTATCTCATTCATCTTCTGATGTTGGTGACGAGCGGAACTTAACACGTAACGTTAAAATTAAAGAGTAAATAACTTTTCCTCCGCGGTGCAAAGGCTGGCAGTGGTGATGCGAGGTTAGGAATGAAGAAAAAAAATGTATTGGCGCTGTGTTATATGTAGTGTGTTTGTGGCTCTGACGCTCAACGTCTTATTGAGTCACATACACACAACACATAGTCGTAGCCCAGATTTCCATGTCGTCTGTGGAATAGATGATTGCTTGAACGAGTACAGGGTGTACAACTCGCTCTGGTACCACGTTCGGAGAGCCCACCCAGAACATCTTAATAGTACCATAAGCAAAGGTAAACTCCGGAGGAGGAACAACCCTAATAACCGTAGAAGAGGACCCACAACAGTGCCGGCAGCTAGCATTCCTAGCAGCCATTGGGCCTACAGGCTGCCCGAGGCCAACAGAGAGCAGAGGTAAGTAGCCTAATGCTGCAACAACGAAACGATTACATTGATAAAAATCAATCACTAAATTCATTGCCTACGAATTTGGTTATCGATTTTTATCGGTAACAACTCGTCTATTTTTGTAACTAACAGCTACTGTTTTTCCACTTAAAACACGGTGTTTGTACATCGTTAGCCGTGGCTGGCTAATGCTATGCATAATGCTATGTAAGGAACCTTCTCGGTTCCCTTAGAATCAACCGATATCGGCGGTAAATAGACTAATAATTTAACTATTGTGGGATCTGCAACGTAACTGGGCACTAGGTACATCTGAGCAAATCAATGTAAAATTGGCTATTTAGTCTAAAATGTAAAAAAAAAAAAAAAAGTGCCACCTATCCTGTATCCCATGCATGAAATGTCTTTATTTATTTCATTACCATGATGTTTGTGAAATGTGAACATGGAATTTGTTGTTGTGACAGTGACTTGAATGCGTCCTCTCAATAAATTATGCACAATTATTATTCACTATGATTAATAATTTATATTAAATTGTATTAATTTATATAGTAAGTGGTTGGTTTATATTCATTGTCAACAGAAGCTGTTTGTCCAGTAATGTATTGATTTGTTTAAAAAAAATTGTATGTATTTGGCCGTGGACCCCCATCTCAAAATATTTTGTTCCAGGGACCCCAGAAGCAAAGATTTGAGTTACAAATGTTTGCTTTAAAAATATATATTCAAAGATTTGCACACGTTTTCACGATTTTTCAAAAATGGCAGATCTACATCCTCATAGCACTGGGTGCCGTGCTATGAGCTTGTAGATCTGCTATTTTTGAATAGCCAAAGTGTAAAATAATGCTTTTTAGCTCAATCTATAAATGACACAGATGTGTTCCAGGTCTTAATGGGTTAAGTAATTACAGCTGACAGGTGAATGTAGTAGAGTAGAGGGCATTAGATGGATACACTCACGTAAACTACCTGAAATTAGTACTTAAATACTTTCACTTTGCACCATTGACAGGGACCAACCAATCCATCCTGAGGATGGAATGGACAGAGTGCAATCTGCTGAAGACCATGCAACGCCAACGATGGAGGATAATGGAGTGCCACCCTCAGGTACTTATCGCACTTGATCTCTCTACCCCCTTGTCCCCCTTCTTCTCTCCTTTTTCTTATGGAAATAACAAACAATGGAGCATGCACCAAAACAAATTTCACCCACTGTTTTACACCTGTGATGTGACAATAAAGTTGATTCTGACCATGTCTGGATTCTATCGTTCCAGAGCATTTTGGTGCTTTTGACACTACTGTGTCATTGTACTCTGGCTTCACCTGTGACACCCTTACCCCTCCACTGCACCATGATCTGCCCCAGACTGCTTACCCAACAGATTTTCCAGAGCCTGTAGAAGGCCCCTCTGCATCATGCTCATCGACGGTAAACCTAGTTCAATCATCACACGATAGCATGCAAGTGATTCACTTTTAAAATGAATGTTGTGTTCAGTGACACACACACACACACACACACACACACACACACACACACACACACACACACACACACACACACACACACACACAACACACAACACACAACACACACACACACAACACACACACTTCTGATATTGTTTTTGTTTTTTTAAGGATCTGACCAGACATGCTGCTACAAATCTTCCAGAGCCTGCAGAAGGTCCATCATGTACATCTACGGTAAGCCTATAGCTTCTCCAACACGATAGCATGAATATTGTGAAATTGTTAAGTGATTTTTAACACACACCTCTGATATTGTTTTTTTTTTAAAAGGAGCTGACCAGACAAGCTACTGCGATTCTGTTGACTGCGAGAGAAAAGCACCGTCTTTCACAGGTTTGTTTATGTATTGTATATGTATTGTTAATACTAGCTAGCTGTCCATTTAAGCGTAGGCCTAGGGGGGTCCTCAGAGTAACTGGGGGGAGGGTGGGGGTCTTTAAAAATAATAAAAAACTTGAACCCTAGCATCCCTATACTGGGGGAACATTCGCCAGAAATGGCAGATCGTGTCGCAGTGCCACACGTGAGCTTGTAGATCTTCTGTATTTGGTGAAGAGGTTCGGTGTAGAGCGAAAAAAAGAGCTGACATATGGATGACCATATCCATATGTACATATCCATATGTACATATCCAAAAGTATTGAGGGAAATGGAAAAGTTAAGGTATAAACAAACAATAATTTACACTATACTGATGATAGTGCTGTCAAAGTCTATGAAGCTATACAGCAGTGGTTTTCAACCCATTTCATATCAAGTTATATATTTTTGTTATCGTTGGATATGATTTTGTCCACAATTCCATGCTGGTGGTACCCTAGGAGAGATGACAGGCAAACGTTGATCAAAATAATTGTTTAAGTAATGCAGTTTAACAGTAATTTAACTCTTGAAAGCCCCAAGAGTTAAAGATCTATAAGGGTCCATTTGGTTACAACTCCGTCATTTAGCTGGGGACCACCTGGAAACCCGCTCAAGGACCACTGGTTCAGAACCACTGCTATTCAGCTATATCTCCATAAGGGACACAATCATTTTTCACATGGGACTATTGTGATGTAATTTGTCCTTTCTACCGTGTTTTTCAGATTGCTGTTAATGACGTTGTGGCGGGAATGCAGCAGTACCAAGCTCTGTTGGTGGCTAACCTGAGGAGTCGACTGCAAACCGTATTCCAGCAACATGGAGGAACTGGCGGAATTGAACTTGAAAACGAGGCTATGGCGGTGTTTGACCGGATTGAGGATCCGTTCGTAACCGTTTCGACAACATTCAGGCAGGACAGTGTCATAAAGGAACATTTTAATTTTGTAGAGTCTGAGGAGGTTTGTGTTGGGAATATTGCTTGTTACCTGAAAAAAGGGGCAAAACGCGTCCTCTCTACCAAACCCAAATATTTTCATTACGTACCGTTAATCAAAAGTCTGGAACAGTTGTTGTCTCATCCAAAGGTTTTGGCGATGATAGATGAGCCACAGAGATGCAGAAGTGGCTATTTGTATGACATCATAGATGGAGAACTCTTGAAATCCCACCCTTTATTTTCTGCCCGGCCTTCTGCTTTACAGATAATAATTTACACAGATGACATAGATATTTGCAACCCACTTGGTTCGCATGCTTCCAAGCATAAGTTGACAATGTTTTATTACACTTTGGGGAACATCAACCCGAAATATAGATCAAAATTAGCTGCCATTCGCCTACTCGCCATTGCAAAGAGGAGTGAGCTCTCTGATTGTGGAGTTGATGCAATTTTGGAAAGGTTGCGCGATGACTTGGTCAAGCTGTATGATGGGGTTAAAATTCAAATTGGGAATGGTGAGCTTGAAATATTTGGAGCATTAGTTTCAATATGTGGAGACACCTTAGCTCAGCATGAACTTTGTGGCTTTAAAGAGGGTGTTGGATTTGCTTACAGTAAATGTCGCCAGTGTGAATGTTCATTTGATGACATGCAAAAGTATTTTGATGAGGTTAACTTTGAGAAAAGGACAATAGAGAGACATCTCAGGCAGTGTAGTGACATTGAGAAGGCCAACACAGATTATCTCAGGAGTAGCTTAAAAACTACATTTGGCATCAACAGACGGAGCAAACTAGTGGATTTCCCAGGCTTTAATTTGATCCAACAATCACCCCAAGATATGATGCATGTCATTTTGGAAGGCATTGCTCCATTAGAAATAAAGTGTGTCATAAAAGAGTTGGTTCTTACAGGGGAACTACAGTTGGATGATCTCAATAGTGCACTAATTGGATTCCCCTATTGTCCACTTGATGTTGGAGATAAACCAAGCCCTATAGCATACAGCACATTAGCTTCCACTGATAATAAGTTGAAGCAGTCCTCAGGGCAAATGCTTGTTCTACTAAAGATACTGCCATTTTTAATTGATGCATGTAAAGGTCATGACTACTACTCATTAATTCTTGAACTGATAGAGATTGTTCAAATTTTGTTTGCTCCTGTTATCGGTCTACAGACCATTAACAAATTGAAAACACTCATTGAACAGCACTTACAGCACATGAAGAACCTTTTCCCAGATAACAACATTGTCCCCAAACAACACTATTTGATTCATGCTGCATCCCAAATTAAACTACTAGGACCAATGGTCCGTCACATGTGCATGAGATTTGAATCTAAACATTGCTTTTTCAAAAAGTGGGCCTTAAAGTCTAATTTTAAAAATGTTTGCAAGTCTCTAATACGGAACAATCAGATGTATGAATGTTGCCAGACTGTAAGTTCAGAGCACCCCATTTTTGCAAATGAGTGTGTGTTGGGTCCAACATCAGAAATAAGCAATATGTCATACTTGAAAGACAAAATGAAGGCCTTCTTTGGAAATCACGAGGTAAACCATGCAGTATCTGTTAAATGGATTAGTCTAAATGGCAACAAATATATACGTGATAAGTCATTAGTTGTGAGTACTGTTAATTCCAGTAACTTGCCTGAATTCGGACTGGTAAGAAATATATATGTGATCAATTCAGCATTCTATTGCTTGGAGTTACAGCAGCACGATACTCTTTATTATGATACTGGTTACATGGCATATAAAATTGAGATTCCACACATGGCTCAAGCTACTGAGTTAATATCTGCTGATAACCTTGTTGATTACACTCCATATTATCGTTTTACTCACAAGAATATGGAATATGTCCCTATGAAATATTACCTAGGAGATGTAATTGGGCTACACAAAGCCTCAGACTGATTTCAGGTGGTGCCCTATGGTGGACATGCGTCAGTGTTTCTCAATGGGGTCTTGTGCTGTATATGGGAAAAGGTTCTTAATATGCTGTAGTTTAACCAGGGGGTTGTTGAGGTCGTTCCAGGCCACTCCACTGTGGAGGTCAGAGTCTGCAGGGTATTGAGTAATGGCGAAACATGGGTGTTTCCTATGTGGACGGGGCGTGCTGGCGACTATGTTACGTGCGTGGTGTTTATCTTGGCCAGGTTTTTAATTGTTTGGTCTCCCATACCATTCCACAGGCAGTGAACAACACTGTTGGCGTTGTGGCTCACCCGCCACTGGTTCGTGACTGATATGTGTGTGGGGGCCCGGGAGATTAGTCGGCAGAAGAGCTCTTTAGATAACATGCTGGCTCAAGTAAGCACGTCTCCGATCACCGTCAGTGTAGACAATGTATGATGGGCAAGGGCATTTTATGACACTCTTCTTTTCTACTGGAGCAAGTTGAGTTGATCCAAATTGAGACTGGTGACTGTTGTGGTTTCTTTATTATTGTTAATTTTCTATTATTTTTTTATGACACTGTCCTGCCTGTTCATTTCTTTTGGTGTGTACTGTACTGTGGGTGGGGGGGGCTGTAGTGTGTCAAGTTGAAGCCTACAGAGCGTGCTTGATATCATACTTAAATTTTTTTGTTTTATATCCCTTTTTCTTTTGTCCAATAAGTACCTATAATATTATGCATAAAACTACACAGCGTTGCTGCAGAGTTTAAGACTGGTTTTATAGTTCCCAGATTTTAAGTAGCGTGCACTTTTACCAATTCTGTTTGTTAAATGGTTTGAGCGATCTGAAACATGGTCTTTATCTGTGATGTCAGATTGTTGAATTAGATTAATGTACTGGGGGTGGGAATGAAACTGTAGTGTGCGTGTGACCAGTTGAACTCTAACACCCAAACTTCTATTTTTTTGTTTTATATAACTTTTAATTTTGATCTCATCTGAAAGTAACATGCATGCACAGCGTTGCCGAGTTTTGTTAAGATGTGATAATGAAATGTTTTATAGTTCCCATATTTTAAAGTGTAGCTTGCACTTATACCAAAGCCAATGTGCACTTTGTTAAATGGTTGGTTTGATCTGAAACATGTTTGTTTGATCTGAAACATGTTATTTCTATGTGATGAAGTCGCATTAGATTGACAGTTGAATTAAATAAAACAATTCTTAAATTGAGAAGCTGTTCCAACTGGTCTTACTCTTAAAATAAGGAAAAATTATCTTGTGCCTCTGCTGGGATATGATGCAAACCACTGTTGTAGCTTGTTACTGGTTAAATATTGCTCAAAAATGGATTAAATAACCTATTAAGAAAATGCAAGTTATATTTCCCTACAATGAGAAAAAAACTTCTTGTTTGAAAAGCAAAACATTTCTTTGACAAGCACATTTTTTCTTTTTGGACAAAATATAAGACTAATATGCTAGGCTCGAGGATTTTTTTACTTTCTTAAAATCCAATTTTTGCAGTGTGTAGTAGAAGTAAAAGTACTGACATTGGAAAAATACTCAATTAAAGTAAAAAATACTACAAAATTGTACATAAGTACAGTACTTGAGTAAATGTACTTAGTTACTTTACACCACTGCCTGGAACCCCATATATGACGCACCTGCACCTTGTTTTTTTTTTTTCCAGCTGGGGCACCTGGCGTGATCATGCAATCCGCTACTGCCCCTCAGGGTTCACACGTTTCATGCTGAAGGTGGAGTCGCCCGGCGGCGACGACACCGCGGTCAACAACATCCGCCTCTCCTGCAGCGGCGGAGGGGACATGACGGGCCCCTTCGTAGGCGGGGACTGGGGCGACTGGGGGTCCTGGAGCAACTCTTGTAACCCGGGGACGGTCATCTGTGGGATCCAGACACAGGTGGAGGGCAAACAAGGCCTCGGTGACGACACCGGGCTAAACAACGCGCGTTTTTTCTGCTGCAAAAAATAAATGCGTGGGATAATTACGCGTACCGTTTGGATATCGTTAGCAATCGGGGCCGAAACCGCTTAATCTCCATATTTGACCTTTTTCTGTGTTTTTTTTTTTTTCATAAATTAACCCATTCAATCCGGGGGACGCACCTCTGTCATTTTTATTTATAAGCGGACATTTGTAACTAAAAAATCTTTGCTTCTGGGGGAGGTCCCTGGAACTAAATATTTGACAAATGTTGGCTTTAAAAAATGCAAATTCCAAGATTTGCACAAATTCATTTTCATTTCATGATTTTTCAAAAATAGCAGATCTACAAGCCCATAGCAGATCTGGCATTTTTGAATAGCCAAATAAATCTTAAAATGACACAAATGATGCTTTCCCGGTCTTAAAGGGTTAACAGCCTATTTGATCATACGACAGCGTCATACAGCGCTCTGCAAGCTCGAAATATGTTTTTTTTTAAATATATACTTTTTGAATTTGAAACCTGAAAAGTAACAGTTTTGGACATATGTGGTTTCCACCCGTCATAGACGATATTCAACGAATGATGACGTTACATTGTACTGTAGCTCATTAACCACTTCTTAAATCAAAATTTAGAAAACTGCAAATATATCTGGGTGAAAAAAATGGGTTACACAATCATGGGATAAAAATAATAATAAAATACAGAAATAAATACAGAAATAAAGATGTTAATTTCTGCAATGCTAGCTGTCTGTGTGCTTTGTTAATATCCTGTTTGTCCAACTGTGCTCTTAAAGGGCAAGACCACTTTAGTAGAGGTTTGGGTTGTGTAGTTACCTTACTTCTACTCCACTACATCTCAGAAGGAAATATTGTACTTTTTACTCGACCACAATTATTTGAAAACTTTAGTTACTAATTAATTTGTAGATTTTGATTATTATTACAAAACGTACAAACAAACAAAAAAACCTTAGCATTAATCAAGTTTTTTTGGGGGGGCGGTATGACACACAAAGGACATTAGAGGGAGCCAGAGTCAAATAAATCATTCACAACCTTAAAAGCAGAACACTGTTCACTCTTCATGCTCAGCATTGGTATAGTGTTATTTTTTTATTAATTTTTTATTTAGTCTTTTGAATACAATTTAATTTAGTTTTAGTCATATTTTAGTCATCTGAAATGTTTTAGTTTTTGTCTAGTTTTACTCGGCTAAATATCTTAAGATTTTAATCGACTAAATCTACAGTTGATTTAATCGACTAAAATGTATTGTTGGCGGTGCCTTGATGGCGTCGTAATGCTGATTTTACACTTGGTTGCATGCTGAAAATAGCAGATCTACAAGGTCACAACGCGTTGAGCTTGTAGATCTGCTATTTTCAGAGCACAACACCCGAGCGCAACCAAACATAAAATCGTTAAAATGGCTTGTCTTTTAGTTCTACTGGATCTCTTCTCCACTAGTCCCTCACTAACATTTTAGTCTAGTTTTATTTGTTGACAAAATTGTCAATATATTATTTAGATTTTTTTTATTTAGTTTTTATTTAGTTTTAATCAGTGAAAAAGGGTAGTCGACGGACATTTTTCGTCATAGTTTTAGTGGACGAAATTCACACTGCATTGGTCACAGCTCTGTTCCTGCAGCTGCTGTTTGTGATCTCAGATTGACTGCATCTAACCAGGGCTCAAAATGAAGCAGAAGTTAAAATGCACCCAACTACACAGACAGCCCAAACCTCATCTTGGTGTGATCTACAAGCTCACAATGCGTCGCATTGTGAGCTTGTAGATCTGCTATTTTCAAAATATTTTAATGTGGGACATTCTGCATAATGAGTACTTTATAGTTCTGGTACTTTAAGTACATTTTAATACCAATTACTTTTACTCAAGTACATTTTTAATCCCAGACTTGTACTTGTAACAGAGTCTCCTCCTTCTCTCCCTCCCTCTCCCTCTCCCTCTCCCTCTCTCTGAAAAGCCTTCCGGTTTTCATTCCATTTTAAATCACAACATCCGCTTTAGATCCCGCCTCCTCCTAAACTACATCCACACATACAATACGTGATGTATAAGTTGGACACGACCGTTTCCGTATCCGGTCCGCGACCGGAAGGAGAAGTGTTTGAAGTGTTCTGTGTGAACAACACACTCATTCATCACATTCTACCACCAGTGGTGGAAAGTAAAGTACATTTACTCAAGTACGGTAGGCTACTTAAGTACAACTTTTCGGTACTTTTACTTTACTGGAGTATTTCCAATTGTTTATATTTTTACTACTACAGCAAATGTTGTACTTTTACTCCACTACAATTATTTGAACACTTTTTTTTTACTTTTATAGATTTTGATTATTATTACAAAACATACATTTACCACTTCAGCCTTATTTATACTTTGTTTATTTGAAAATAGCAGATCTACAAGCTTTTAGATCTGCTATTTTCAAAATACTGTTTAATACGTTTTACACATCTTACAACTTGTGAAATGGGACATTCTGCATAATGTATGTGTGTGTGTGTGTGTGTGTGTGTGTGTGTGTGTGTGTGTGTGTGTGTGTGTGTGTGTGTGTGTGTGTGTGCCATTTATAAAACTCAATGCTGAATGCATTACGTTTATTGCAACATAATTGTTTTTTACAACATAAAATACATAACTAAGAGTCATAATTAAGATAAATAATAATTAAGAAATATTACACGAGAGGGTGTGCTTTACCGTCATTATTGGCACGCCAGTGATGCGGTCAGGAACGAGGCGAAGCCGAGTTCCGCGAGCATCACTGAAGTGCCAATAATGTAGGTAAAGCACACCCTCGAGTGTAATATTGCGATTATACAACAGTTACCAACAAAACACATCCAAATGTATTCATATTGTGGGGCAATTCATAATAAAAATGTTTCGCTATTATCAGTTTCCCTGTAAAGAGAAGAGTTTTTGACTCTGAAATAGTCCCTGTAGCAGCGCTTTGTGGCACCGTCTCAACACAGCTGAGCTATCAATGCTTTGCACAGTGGAATGAACTCCAGTAGGCTATGCTCCGTCGTACGACCGTGTCACGTGGCCAAAATAACTGATCGCGATGGCGACGCGTTGTGAAGTTGTAGATCGGCTATTTTCACCGTGCGATACCTGGCTACGCGTTGTGAACTTGTAGATCGGCTATTTTCGCCGTGCTGTTTGTTTTCGTCTGTTTGTTTTCCTACCGTGGGACAGCGTGACGTCACAGCACAGCTGTGCCATATATGGTCTAATCAGGTGCGGACTGCAGTGCGGAGTGATTTATTAATGTGATTAGGCCCGTGCTATCACGCTGGTTTGAAGCACGGCTAGATAGCTATTTCAACCAATCAGATTGCTGGGTCGGAACTACCTGTTGTATAATATGTATTATTATTTATTTTAATTGAATAATGTTTAAACTCTTTATCAAACTATTAAAACACTTTCTACTGATTTGATGATCATGATATATTAATTGTAAACTGTTTGCCAATGACAGGGTGGCTGGCTGGCAGTAGTTGAGTGTATACTCAAGTAAATACCTTGTCCCTCTTCCAGCTGGGTGCTAAAGTGGCATGTGCTTTGTTTATTTGTTTATTTGTTTATTTGGCCGTCCGTCCTTTCCTTTCCATGACAGTCCGTGCCATATGGTCCATATTAGAGATGCGGATGGCCTCTCATGGTCATCCGAATCCGCGGTACAAATTAATTATCCATCCGTTATCCAACCGCAATAATTATATTATCCAATTTTAATATCCGCATCAACCGTTTTTCCCGTATGTCAAAATATTATTATTTTCTGGTATTCCCCGTTAGTTTTAGTATTAGTTGTGCGATGCGATCAGAAAATGCATTGATTTAGCCTATGGAATGTCGGTGCGGCATCCAACTGTGCGGCATCCAACTGTTGGATGCCGCACATCGGCATCCAACATACAAAGCGCACTGCTCTTCAGCGCAGCACAGCAGCACCGGTTAAAAAAAAAGAAAAAATACATTCCATAGGCTAAATCAATGCATTTTCTGATCGCATCGCACAGAGGCTGCTCTACACACTCACACAGACACAAGCACGCAGAGATTTAGCTATTTTATGGATAGATATATTAGATGTCATTAATTTATTTACCGCAATATTTCATTGTTTATCCGATATTAATTAATTATATTTGATTGACCCAAATCCACCCAAACTGCGGTTAACTGCGGCAACCGCGGCTAAAATCGCGATCCGCGCATCTCTAGTCCATATCATACAAACATTGTGTCTGCCGTATTTTACTCCTCTACCACCAAGGCAGTTTCATTCTACTCTGCTGAAACCCGTCAGAATATAAGTTTCAGAGACCTGACTTTGGGGAGGAAGCCCTTCAAAATAAAAGTTTCAGGGAAACATTTGTGAACATGGAACCCCCCCCCCACCCTATCGGGTCTGTTACAAACAGTGGTGGAAAACGTTTTTTTTTTTTTTACTTAAGTAAAAGTGTCACTACTGCAATGTAGAAGTACTCAGTCACAAGTGAAACAGTAAATTCTGAATTTACTTGAGCAAAAGTAATGTTATCTACTTAAAGTACCAGAAGAACTCATTATGCAGAATGTCCCATTTAACAAGTTTTCAAATGTCTAAAAATATTTTGAAAATAGCAGATCTAAAAGCTCACAACGGGTCTGTAACTCTGAGAGTGTACTAATGGAACCAAATGGACCCTTACTACGCCACCTGGAGGATAATAGAGCCCAGGAACTCAAATAAACACTTTCAAACAGTTTTTTTTTAAATATATATATATAATATATATATATATATTTGTACACACACACACACACACACACACACACACACACACACACAGGTTGAGCAGAGTAAAACTATAGGAGCAAGGGTGCAATAAAACAGGTTTATTGACAAATGTACAAAATGATTCAAACAGAATTATCAGGTAATCACATTCCTACTAGAGGCATTGGTCCCGATTCATAAAGAGGGTCGTAAATAAAGTTCGTAAAGGAGGTCGTATTTTTGGTACTCACAAACTGACGTGCAATTCACAAAGGGGTTCGTATATCCCAGAGAAGTGCGTATGACCAGGTCTGCATCCAACAGCATCCAACTTTAACGTCACTTTACGGCACAGTGTTGCCATGTCCGCTTATTATAAGCGAATTTGGGCTTATTTTTCTGTAAAGTTGCTTGTAAATATTGGTAGTTGTGGGGTGCGGTTTTTTGGGCTCGTTTCTAAAGTGTAGTTGATTATTTGGGCTTGCTTCACAATTGTTCAATTATTTTAACCGGTGGTTCTCAAATATTTTTATGTCATGGACCCCCAAGTTAATATGTAGGCTAATTTATCCCTATAAGCCCCATCTGAAAATGTGTTGTGCCAGCTGGAGCCTCTTACCAGTTTTGTGTTGTTAGAATGTTTAAAAAATCTTCCAAATATTCCACATTTTATTACAAGATTTTTTTTTTTAATAGCAGATCTACAAGCTCACAACGGTTTAATTAAAGTGCTTATAATGGCCTAAGTGCCAGTTGCTTCTTTTGGGCAATTGTTTTCCTAGACCTAGTTGCTTATTTCTCTCACAACATCTGGCAACGCTGATACAAGTTTGACTTTGAAGTTCAACTCCGCCTCGTCTAAAGAACAGATGCGGCGTCGCATCGCCTTGACAACTTACTGTTCTGTCTGGAGGCGGATCATGTAATAAATGCTCTCATGTGTAATGAGAATAAAGAAGTTTAGAAGGTTTAACCCCATTACCAAATAAAAGGCTAATAAAACGTGAAAGGATATTACATGAGCCTTTTCTAATAAACATTGCGCACCTTTACCGAGGTAAAAAGATGATGAAATCCAGCATACAAGTGGAACGCTTCTATCCGATTATGGACCAGAGCTTATTGATTACTTATTGATTAAATATATCGCTGTCCTACGTCCCGCTGGCAAACACACTGAGGGACATAATAATTCCTCTCTAAATGCAATACATCGTTTGACATAAAAAAAATATATATATGTGTTGACAAATGTTGGGCACATATATATTTTATTTGAGGTTTGCCACTGTTGTAATTGATTTTGGCATGAAGAATAAAGCATTCTAAAGACATACGCACATTTCAGCCCTGGTAAGACAGCCTCGGGGCTGACCTGAGAACGTGCGCACCTGACGCACAAAACACAGACCAAAAAACTTTTATGAATCCGACTGCAGGTGTAGGATTTGTCCTAAATGCCGGTACGTACAAAATATGGTTGTAAATCCCTTTATGAATCCGGGCCAATGTCCGTACGGTCCTGGTTTAAGAAGTAGAGCACAGTCCATAGCTTATCAGCCTTCTGTCCTTCTCCCAGGAGGGTCTCCTTTAGGGGTCAATACAATAATTCACATCAGTTTACACTGTCCCACAACGGCCTACTGCAGTGGTAGAAAAAGTACTCAGATATTTTACTTCAGTAAAAGTAGCAATACCACAATATAAAAACACTGTCACAAGTAAAAGGCCTGTGTTCAAAATGTTACTTGAGTAAAAGTACAAAAGTCTTGGTATCAAAATGTACTAAAGTACCAAAAGTAAAAGTACTAAAATGTTTGAAAATAGCAGATCTACAATCTCACAACGTTTCGCGATGCGACGCGTTGTGAGCTTGTAGATCGGATATGTGCCTATGTGTATAAAATAAGGCTAAGGTGGTTAATGTATGTTTCATAATATCATCATTTTTAACTGAAAAGTAAGTAAAAGTAAAATTTCAAATAATTGTAGTGGAGTAAAAGTACAATATTTGCCTCTGAGATGTAATGGAGTAGAAGTAGAAGTATTGGAAATTGAAAATACTCAAGTAAAGTACAAATACCTCAAAATTGTACTTAAGTACAGTACTTAAGTAAATGTACTTAGTTACTTTCCACCACTGGCCTACTGTCTACAATCACTGCACACACAAATAAGAGCTACAAAGTATTAAGTTTAACAGCATATAAAAGCATGCTCCAATTAATACAAAAAACAGGCCAGGGCTAGTGTTCACAAAATGAATAAAATGTCCCAAAATGGAGCCTTCGTGTGGGGCTGAATAACTAATAAACACAAGAACTAAAATAATGTATTTAAAAGAACAACTACAGGTGCACAGTGCACACGCCGTCTAGCGTCACAAGAGGGGTACTTAGCTTTGAAGAGGGGCCAGTCTGAACTTGGCCTTAACCCTCTGCTGAGTTGGTTTGTCTTCCCCTCTTTGACTCCATGTCTCTGGTGGATAAACAGCACCGCCGCTCTGCATGTACGGCCGTCCAACCCGGCTGCTGCCTTTCCTCCTTGGCTGCACCGATGCTCCGTTGGATGGTGTCGTTTCCCTTTGGCTGTCTGTCGCTGATTCCACCTTTCCCCGGCGTTCATGGCGTGCTGTGCTGTAGCGTGTGTAGCGTGCTGTAGCGTGCTGTGCTGTAGCGTCCTGTCTGGTGCGTTCCATGGTGTTTCTGTCTCACTCTGTCCTGAGTGGCCTTAAACTTGGCACCTGCCCTGCCCGCACAGCTGCCACTGATCGCGATTAATTGCCCCCGTTGATCCACCCTTGTTGCCATGGGAACTGTTCTTAGGGCAGTAACAGAGAGTAGGCTATATATTGCAACTCAAACATATGCACTGAACTTATAGAATAAATGATAACAAACATATAGATCACACTCAACTTATAAAATAAAATATAAACATGCAGTTACTAAATTGACCCCACCACATAATAATGACTAAACAATGACAGTGTGTATACTATGAGTCATAATAACAGCATAATTTACTGCATATATTAATGAACACAGAGATTATAGATATTGAAGCTCCAGAAGGATCTCTTATTGAATTACAAAAGACACGTCAAGTCAAGGTCTCACTCACACATACTTACAGGCTGTGTGCTGGTAGAGAAAATACAGATCTACAAGCCCACATCTCATCCTGCTGTGACATGTTGGAATGTGAGCTTGTAGATCTGGTGTTTGGCGCACCTCACTGGTATGCAACCAAGATGATCAGACAGACAGACAATCAGACAGACAGACAGACAGACAGACAGACAGACAGACAGACAGACAGACAGACAGACAGGCAGGCAGGCAGGCAGGCAGGCAGGCAGGCAGGCAGACAGACAGACAGACAGACAGACAGACAGACAGACAGGCAGGCAGGCAGGCAGGCAGGCAGGCAGGCAGGCAGGCAGGCAGGCAGGCAGGCAGGCAGGCAGGCAGGCAGACAGACAGACAGACAGACAGACAGGCAGGCAGGCAGGCAGGCAGGCAGGCAGACAGACAGACAGACAGGCAGGCAGAATAGAGTTAATATAATGAATGATAAATAATACATATGAAAACACTTCGATTTATGGCTGAAGTGACAAAGAATTTATGTTCATATTGTGTTCCTGTTCTGACATGACTTTATTCAGACAGAACATCTGCTCTGCTTCAAACAACTAAACAAACACACAGTTTAAAGAGAAGTGCAGCCCTTAGGCTACCTGTGTGTGTGTGTGTGTGTGTGTGTGTGTGTGTGTGTGTGTGTGTGTGTGTGTGTGTGTGTGTGTGTGTGTGTGTGTGTGGGCGTGCGTGCGTGCGTGCGTGCGTGCGTGCGTGCGTGCGTGGATGCAAAATATTGTATTCACCAACACATTATCCAAAAACAATGTAGCCTAGAGTCTAGAGAGTGTATACGAATGGAACCAAATGGACCCTTACAGGTGTGTAACTCTGAGAGTGTACACATGGAACCAAATGGACCCTTATGGGTCTGTAACTCTGAGAGGTTGAGCAGGGTAGATAACAAAGCAAAGCCTAATTTATGCTCCATTGTACAACTGTGTTGAGCTGTGACATGTGTCTATCCACCAGCCAGCTCACAGCGCGTCACATCTGCAACGTTGAGAGCTTGTAGATCAACTTCTGCCGCTCTACACTGTCATGCACCGAAGTATAAATGTGTCTTTAGTAGAGGAGTGTTGTAGTATAAATGTGTCTTTAGTAGAGGAGTGTTGTAGTATAAATGTGTCTTTAGTAGAGGAGTGTTGTAGTATAAATGTGTCTTTAGTAGAGGAGTGTTGTAGTATAAATGTGTCTTTAGTAGAGGAGTGTTGTAGTATAAATGTGTCTTTAGTAGAGGAGTGTTGTAGTATAAATGTGTCTTTAGTAGAGGAGTGTTGTAGTATAAATGTGTCTTTAGTAGAGGAGTGTTGTAGTATAAATATGTCTTTAATAGAGGAGTGTTGTAGTATAAATGTGTCTTTAGTAGAGGAGTGTTGTAGTGGAAAGGGTCAGTGACTTCAAGGCAGTGGTGTAAAGTAACTAGTAGCCTACTCTACTTAAGTACACTTTTGAGTTTTTTTGTTTTACTTTACTGATGTATTTCCCATTTCCAATACTTTTACCTCTACTCCACTACATCTCAAGGGCAAATATTGTACTTTTACTCCACTACAATTATTTGAAAACTTTAGTTTAAATCAAATATAATGAATTCAAATTGGATTAAGCCGTGGGTGAAGAAATGCGGAAAATAAATGATCTATAAATCTATATAGGCCTATTATAGATCTATATTATAGCTTTTAAAAAGCACTAAATCTCGGCGTGCGTTTGTAGTATTTTAATTTGAGGTCATTTTCCATCAGGCACAAATCAGCCGCCTACTACGTGTGCTTTGCCTCATAGACATATAAAGGTAGACGCCTCCTCCGGCTCTGAGGCGTCTGTATCTCGGGCGCGCACCAGCTTCCGCCCTCAGTCGCGTGCGTCACAGAAGGGGACGTTCGGTAGGCCAATCAGAGGCCTACTGAACGCCCCCTTCTGTGACGCACGCGACTGAGGGCGGAAGCAATACAAGGGTATTGCAATACAGGTCGCTCCAATGAACTGCAGAGGCCAATGAGGTATCTAGGTTTCTATATCTATGCTTTGCCCGGCATCTGGGGTCCTTCCATTTCTAAACAACGGTGGACCACTAAAGGCAGCTAAAGTCAGTGGTGGAAAAAGTACTCACATTCTTTACTTAAGTAAAAGTACCAATACTGCAATATAGAAATACTCTGTTACAAGTAAAAGCCCAGAATTTCAAACTTACTTGAGTAAAAGAACAAAAGTATTGGTATAAAAATGGACTTAAAGTACCAAAAGAAAAAGTACTCATTATACAGAATGTCCATTTCAAGTTTTCAAATAGATATAATGTATATCTATTTTTTTGAATATAGCAGATCTACAAGCTCATAATGCGTCGCGATGCTAACTGTGTTAACACTGGTTCCATTTGTACATTTGCTCCATTTGGATCCACATACAGTATGGACACATGACTGCCTGTGGGAAAAAACACCTTGATTAAATATGAAAGAGTTAAAGAAAGGAAGGCTTGTAACTCTAACTTTTAATACTCTGTACAAAAAGTGTATTTCAAACATTTTGATCCCCAATGCATTTACCATCCACCAGAGATGGGGACTCGAGTTAGGGACTCGGACTCGAGTCGCACTCGAGTGGCCAAAAACGAGACTCTCGACTCGACTCTGACTCGCCCCTCAAAGACTTGAGACTTGACTCGACTCGAGCCTCAAAGACTTGAGACTTGACTCGACTCGAGCCTCAAAGACTCGTGGACAATCTTTATTTTATGTTTATTTTTTGGACAAATAAATGAATGAAATGCCCAAAAAACTTCCACTCCCCTGCCCCCCCCCCCCCGCAAAGAAACCTCCGCTCCAGTGCGCGCTGCGCGGAGCCGGCTTCAGTCAAGCTGTTTCATGCTGCTCATTAACGTAAACATGGAGAGGCGAGCGCAACAGCTGCTATGTGTGTGGCCGCCGCGGCCTTTCATCATAAAGTTTAAATATAAAAACTTCGAAATTAAACAAATATGTTTAGCTCAGAATCAGCTATATAACCTCAGTTATCTTGGCATATGCTTACATTTTTTATAAGATGGTCGGAACATCTGTGACAGCACGTTTAGGAAACATCGGATTTTCATTTCGTTAAACCCAGCTGGGTGAATATTCAACACTTCACCACGGTAAACGCTACGCTCATGTAATGTTCACTGCATAAAAGCTGTGGTTCTCAAACCTTTTCAGGCCGTGACCCCCCAAAAGAATCATATTTGAACTGCATGGGGATCCACATTTTTCACCTGCTCTGCTGTTGGACTGCTGTGCGGAGTCGAGTGTGCGCAACAGGGCATATCTCCGCCAAGCCAGGGTGACCTACCCAGGCCCATGAAATTCATATGCAGGCATAGTAGCCAATTAGAATGAAATCAGCAAAAACTGACTCATATACTGATACAGAACCATATTGGCTATATATTATCGCTGTCGGGTGGAAATCTTGTATGTTCCTTTTTTATTATTATTTAAAAACAATTAAAAATCATGAAAATAGCCAATCTACAAGCTGTAATTATTAATAATTAAGAAATACTATATTTTAAAGAGTGAAAAATCAACTAAAGTCATTATTAGTGCAAGTTCAATCACATTTCATTTGAATGAAAATAAATTGTGGGGAAAATACATAAAATCTCTAATCTGTGAATCTAATGTGATTTATTATGACCTGTCTATACTTTTACATTTATGCCCCCCCCCCCCCCATTTTTTTTTTTTTTAAAAGACTTTAAAAAGACTCGAGACTTGACTCGGACTCGACCCTCAAAGACTTGACTCGGACTCGACTCGACTCAACCCTCAAAGACTTGAGACTCGACTCGACTCGAGCCTCAAAGACCCGAGACTTGACTCGGACTCGACTCGACTCAACCCTCAAAGACTTGAGACTTGACTCGACTCGAGCCTCAAAGACTTGAGACTTGACTCGGACTCGAGCTCAGAGACTCGTGGACATCTCTGCCATCCACCAACTATTACTGTTCATCAGGAAATGGAGAAAATAAAGATCCTGTGTTCCAATGGATCCAATGTAGTTATTATTTAGTCACAAGTTCACACACACTTTCACATTGACTTGAAAAACATATTCAAAAATAGCAGATCTACAAGCTCAAAATGTGTCACGATGCGAGGCGTTGTGAGGTTGTAGATCTGTTATCTTTGCTACTTGTGTGTGACACTGTACTGTGACAGAGGAGGACACTGATTTAGAGGAGGAGAACAAACTAAATAAAGTTAAGTATGGAGATCAGAGGTTTCTGCCAGACAGCAACAACATACATACTGTACTAACAAGTTAGTCATTGGCTCCACCTGGTGGCTGGTGGTGGAACCAGCGTTGAATTGTAAACTACATAATGTGTTTTCATAGTCTATGAATCACAAGACTCACATTGTTCAGCATAGTTTAAATACAGCCTCTACAATACTATAATAATACAAGTAAAGTAAACGCAGAGCAGCACAGTGAATCCTATCACAAATGTCCTTTTGTGAGGGAACTAATCACACAAAGTACACTGTACTTCCCAAAAACAACTAGATTACATCAGCTACAATCTGGGAACCCATCGCCAAATGAAAAGGAAAAACAGCGCCCTCTGCTGTTTTTTACTCTCTCACTTGGCTCTGTTAGAGGGTATATGGACGCGTGCGCTATTGTTAAATGAGTTTCTGTTTGTTTCTAGTGGGAAGCAGAGCACAGACAGTAGATCCCGCCCACTATATTTGATTGGGTAAAGCGCCCCCCCCCCCCCCACTGCATATATTAATGAACACAGAGATTATAGATATTGAAGCTCCAGAAGGATCTCTTATTGAATTACAAAAGACACGTCAAGTCAAGGTCTCACTCACACATACTTACAGGCTGTGTGCTGGTAGAGAAAATACAGATCTACAAGCCCACATCTCATCCTGCTGTGACATGTTGGAATGTGAGCTTGTAGATCTGGTGTTTGGCGCACCTCACTGGTATGCAACCAAGATGATCAGACAGACAGACAATCAGACAGACAGACAGACAGACAGACAGACAGACAGACAGACAGACAGACAGACAGACAGACAGACAGACAGACAGGCAGGCAGGCAGGCAGGCAGGCAGGCAGGCAGACAGACAGACAGACAGACAGACAGACAGACAGACAGACAGGCAGGCAGGCAGGCAGGCAGGCAGGCAGGCAGGCAGACAGACAGACAGACAGACAGACAGACAGACAGACAGACAGGCAGGCAGGCAGGCAGGCAGGCAGGCAGGCAGGCAGGCAGGCAGGCAGGCAGGCAGGCAGGCAGACAGACAGACAGACAGACAGACAGACAGGCAGGCAGAATAGAGTTAATATAATGAATGATAAATAATACATATGAAAACACTTCGATTTATGGCTGAAGTGACAAAGAATTTATGTTCATATTGTGTTCCTGTTCTGACATGACTTTATTCAGACAGAACATCTGCTCTGCTTCAAACAACTAAACAAACACACAGTTTAAAGAGAAGTGCAGCCCTTAGGCTACCTGTGTGTGTGTGTGTGTGTGTGTGTGTGTGTGTGTGTGTGTGTGTGTGTGTGTGTGTGTGTGTGTGTGTGTGTGTGTGTGTGTGTGGGCGTGCGTGCGTGCGTGCGTGCGTGCGTGCGTGCGTGCGTGCGTGCGTGCGTGCGTGCGTGCGTGCGTGCGTGCGTGCGTGCGTGGATGCAAAATATTGTATTCACCAACACATTATCCAAAAACAATGTAGCCTAGAGTCTAGAGAGTGTATACGAATGGAACCAAATGGACCCTTACAGGTGTGTAACTCTGAGAGTGTACACATGGAACCAAATGGACCCTTATGGGTCTGTAACTCTGAGAGGTTGAGCAGGGTAGATATCAAAGCAAAGCCTAATTGATGCTCCATTGTACAACTGTGTTGAGCTGTGACATGTGTCTATCTACCAGCTAGCTCACAGCGCGTCACATCTGCAACGTTGAGAGCTTGTAGATCAACTTCTGCCGCTCTACACTGTCATGCACCAAAGTATAAATGTGTCTTTAGTAGAGGAGTGTTGTAGTATAAATGTGTCTTTAGTAGAGGAGTGTTGTAGTGGAAAGGGTCAGTGACTTCAAGGCAGTGGTGTAAAGTAACTAGTAGCCTACTCTACTTAAGTACACTTTTGAGGATTATTTTTTTACTTTACTGATGTATTTCCCATTTCCAATACTTTTACTTCTACTCCACTACATCTCAAAGGCAAATATTGTACTTTTACTCCACTACAATTATTTGAAAACTTTAGTTTAAATCAAATATAATGAATTAAAATTGGATTAAGCCGTGGGTGAAGAAATGCGGGAAATAAATGATCTATAAATCTATATAGGCCTATTATAGATCTATATTATAGCTTTTAAAAAGCACTAAATCTCAGCGTGCGTTTGTAGTATTTTAATATGAGGTCATTTTCCATCAGGCACAAATCAGCCGCCTACTACGTGTGCTTTGCCCCATAGACATATAAAGGTAGACGCCTCCTCCGGCTCTTGAGGCGTCTGTATCTCGGGCGCGCACCAGCTTCCGCCCTCAGTCGCGTGAGTCACAGAAGACGACGTTCGGTAGGCCAATCAGAGGCCTACTGAACGCCCCCTTCTGTGACGCACGCGACTGAGGGCGGAAGCAATACAAGGATATTGCAATACAGGTCGCTCCAATGAACTGCAGAGGCCAATGAGGTATCTAGGTTTCTATATCTATGCTTTGCCCGGCATCTGGGGTCCTTCCATTTCTAAATGGAAGGACTACGGTGGACCACTAAAGGCAGCTAAAGTCAGTGGTGGAAAAAGTACTCAAATTCTTTACTTAAAGGGATAGTTCACCCCCAAAATGCCTTTTTTTCTATCTATTAGTCACCCCATGGAGCCTTGAATCCATGGATATGTTTTCGTTTTTTTCGCATTCCTAAGCCAATAATTTGATGACCGGCAGCGGTTCCGGTAGGAGACACAAAGAGTCTCCTTTGTGTCTCCTACCAGAACAGCTGCCTACCGGTCCGCTGGTCATCAAATTATTGGCTTAGCAATGCGACAAAAACAAAAAAATATCCATGAATTCAAGTCTTCATGAGGTGACTAATCGATAGAAAAAAAGTCATTTTAGGGGTGAACTATCCCTTTAAGTAAAAGTACCAATACTGCAATATAGAAATACTCTGTTACAAGTAAAAGCCCAGAATTTCAAACTTACTTGAGTAAAAGAACAAAAGTATTGGTATAAAAATGTACTTAAAGTACCAAAAGAAAAAGTACTCATTATACAGAATGTCCATTTCAAGTTTTCAAATAGATATAATGTATATCTATTTTTTTGAATATAGCAGATCTACAAGCTCATAATGCGTCGCGATGCTAACTGTGTTAACACTGGTTCCATTTGTACATTTGCTCCATTTGGATCCACATACAGTATGGACACATGACTGCCTGTGGGAAAAAACACCTTGATTAAATATGAAAGAGTTAAAGAAAGGAAGGCTTGTAACTCTTACTTTTAATACTCTGTACAAAAAGTGTATTTCAAACATTTTGATCCCCAATGCGTTTACCACCCACCAACTATTACTGTTCATCAGGAAATGGAGAAAATAAAGAACCTGTGTTCCAATGGATCCAATGTAGTTATTATTTAGTCACAAGTTCACACAAACTTTCACATTGACTTGAAAAACATATTCAAAAATAGCAGATCTACAAGCTCAAAATGTGTCACGATGCGAGGCGTTGTGAGGTTGTAGATCTGTTATCTTTGCTACTTTTGTGTGACACTGTACTGTGACAGAGGAGGACACTGATTTAGAGGAGGAGAACAAACTAAATAAAGTTAAGTATGGAGATCAGAGGTTTCTGCCAGACAGCAACAACATACATACTGTACTAACAAGTTAGTCATTGGCTCCACCTGGTGGCTGGTGGTGGAACCAGCGTTGAATTGTAAACTACATAATGTGTTTTCATAGTCTATGAATCACAAGACTCACATTGTTCAGCATAGTTTAAATACAGCCTCTACAATACTATAATAATACAAGTAAAGTAAACGCAGAGCAGCACAGTGAATCCTATCACAAATTTCCTTTTGTGAGGGAACTAATCACACAAAGTACACTGTACTTCCCAAAAACAACTAGATTACATCAGCTACAATCTGGGAACCCATCGACAAATGAAAAGGAAAAACAGCGCCCTCTGCTGTTTTTTACTCTCTCACTTGGCTCTGTTATAGGGTATAAGGACGCGTGCGCGCAAGGAAACCAGGGTTTTGGTCTGCCTTCAGCCTTTCACCCGATGGTGCGACTATGTTTTCATTCCCACTAACAATATTTCTACACGGAACACTAACACCACTTCTCCCAGAGAACATGGATCGTTTTGGTTATGAGCCCACTTGTTTCTATGATGAAAGAGCAAGTTAAAATGTGAATATCTTTCCGTGGTTGTCTGCTCCGAGGACGCTATTGTTAAATGAGTTTCTGTTTGTTTCTAGTGGGAAGCAGAGCACAGACAGTAAATCCCGCCCACTATATTTGATTGGGTAAAGCGCGGCATGCTTCCTGATCTGAAGGCACGCCCACTTGTAGGTCAAGTGGGCCCGACAGATTCAAACGCAGAGCAGAATCTGTTCTTGAGAGATTACATCAGCTATTATCTGCACCTTTAGTTGGCACACACACTGTTCAGGGGTCTGCCATAGCAATATATATACAGACACACTGTTGCTTCAATCCACATTAAACGTGCCACAAACACAGTTCAGGGGTCAGCCATGAGAATAGTCACCAGGGACCTGTTTCACTGCACTTTAAAGCTGAGATTTTCTTTATTCTCTGTATAATGACAATACATTTAGATCCCATCATCTCAGTGTAAAAATATCCCATTATATCAATGTAAAAACAAAATCCCATAATATCAATATAAAATATCCCTTTTATATAAATGTAAACACAATATCGATGTAAAAATATCCCATTTTATCAATATACAAATATCCCATTATATAAATGTAAAAGTATCCCACAGTATGAATGTAAGAAATATCCCATTATATAAATGTAAAAGTATCCCACAGTATGAATGTAAAAAATATCCCATTATATAAATGTAAAAGTATCCCACAGTAAAAATATCCCATTATATAAATGTAAAAGTATCACACAGTATCAATGTAAACCCCACATGGTAGCACTTGAAATAAACTATCCTATTAACAAGCATTAATGAAGCAAGGGATAATCAATGGGGAGCAGGTCATTATTGAGAAATTAACCCTGACAGTGTGATTAGGTCTTTATCACCCTGAACAAAAACCTGGAAAAAAATTGAAAATTAAAAACAATAAACACGGCCCTCACGTATTAGAAGGACAATATGAGTCACCAGAACCAATTATGTGTGTTTTCAATGAATCTAACATGGTTAAAATGGAGTTTGAAGTATAAAAATGGGTTTATGTAGGAAGGGGACGTGACTGAAATGAATATCAAATATCTAAATACTGAATCAAGCAACTTAAACTGTGTAGGGTGAAACACAAAAGCCAGAGTAGACTTTAAAATCACCCCAGAGATATAAGTAAAAGTGGACACAAAATCAGGCAGCGCAGATTGATATGAGCAGGTGCTCTGAGTCTTTGATTAGACAGATTGATATGAACAGGTGCTCTGAGTCTTTGATTAGACAGATTGATATGAGCAGGTGTTCTGAGTCTTTGATTTGACAGTGGTCTGTTATTGAGTTCAGCGGACAATATTAAAAAATAACAGAACGGTGAATTTGGTGATTGACCAATCAGAATCTATTATTACACCAAGCCGTGTAATAAACTTAGTTACTGTGCACCACTGCTCTCACTCACAGACATCAGATAGACTGCAGTGGGATTACAGTTATGTACAGTTATGAGTCTATTGGACTCATCAATCATGTGTCACAGTTATGAGTCTATTGAACTCATCAATCATGTGTCACAGTTATGAGTCTATTGGACTCATCAATCATGAGTCACAGTTATGAGTCTATTGGACTCATGGATCAATAATCACAGTTATGAGTCTATTGGACTCATGGATCAATAATCACAGTTATGAGTCTATTGGACTCATCAATCATGTGTCACAGTTATGAGTCTATTGGACTCATCAATCATGAGTCACAGTTATGAGTCTATTGGACTCATGGATCAATAATCACAGTTATGAGTCTATTGGACTCATGGATCATGAGTCACAGTTATGAGTATATTGGACTCATGGATCATGAGTCACAGTTATGAGTATATTGGACTCATGGATCATGAGTCACAGATATGAGTCTATTGGACACGTCACTGTGAGTCGTTGAGTCCTGATTCCTGGACTGGTAGACTGAGACTGGTCTTTGTCTCAGGGTTTGGGGACTTTACAGCATCTGGTGTTGTAAACATGTCCTTCAGGGAGGGCCTTGAGTTCCAGTCTTGTTCTTTGGCAAACTTGTAAACTCCTCCAAACAGATCAGGAAACATCTCCATCAGGTCAATACCTGCTACATCTTCAGCACTGTGAACACAAAGCAGTGATCACTGAAGGCGAGCATTGACACAAGGAACACAACTCATGGAAAGACATACAATAACATACAAGAAATCATCAACACTAGGAACAATACAAATGTATGTACAGAAGACATTGGGGGGGGGGGCAATTCTGGTGTCAAGCTTAGAAGACTTTTCTAGGAACAGACAGGTGCTATTTTATGGCGGTTTTGAAGGAGGGTAGGGAGTGCCCTACGGTGGACCCTGTGCTCTACAACGAGGAACCAGACCAGTCCACAACAGTCCATTCGGCTCCATTTGTAGGGCCGCCCCCCCCAGGCCATGTAACTGATACACTTCTATTAGCTCATTCTGTGCCAAATGGGGGGGGGGGGGGGGGGAGAACGTCCAGAACCCAAGATAATTTGATCCGAAGATTCGCTGCTCCGTTCACTTCTTGGTTAACTTATTACTTAAAAATCCTGTATCTCGACTCCTATCTAAGAAAAATCAAAAAATCTCTGGCACTGGGCAAACACAGCCAGAAATAAGTCTGTCACAGTGGGACTGAATGAGTTAAGTGCAATAGTTTGTAGTCTTTAGAAATAAAACAAGGGTTAATATTAAGTCAGTGGCACACGCGCACACGCACATGCACATGACTTGTATATAGTGTGACTGCTCTTTGAGGTGTTATTAAACGTAATTCTACTTACTAGTGCTGATGGAGATCGTGTATGAAGCGCAGCAGTCCAAATGAGTTCTCAGGGTAGGACTTCTCATCATCCATCATCTGGACCAACTCCTGTGGGAACTGGAAAAACATACAACTTAAGGATTTAATTCACTTCGGAACATAAGTATGAATGTGAGCATGAAATTAGGTTTTAAACTTGGCAAAGCAAGTGTACACCATTTCATATGCAAGGTTAAAATGTTATTTAGATTTAAGCAGATGCTAAGTTTATTGTTTACCTGGTATCCTACAGTTTCAATGTACAGATTGTTATTTTGATAGCGTGTTGTTTAGACAGTTGCTAGGTTCATTGATTAGCCTACCTGTGATTCTACTTTACTGAGACACTACACTGTCTCTCTGCATTATATGTATGTGTTTACCCTGTTTATTGTAAGTCACTCTGGATAAAGAGTGACTGCTACAGTAAATGCCTACTTTGAAAATGGTATACAAAACGTTACTTAAAGGCATTAAATAGGGTCTTAAAGAGAAATGAAAGGCAGAAGAAATAAAACAGAAATGATCAAAAGCTCAAAATGCAATGGTTATCACTCTATTAGAAAACGTTTACTCACATTGTCTTTCCACGTGTTGAACTGCACCTGCTCAGCATACTGGTCTAACTTCCTGATGAGGTCCTTGTCAGCATTTTGACAGTTCTCAACCTCCTTTAGATTTCCAATCCTTCTCAAGTAGTCTACTTTCCTGGGAAATTAATAGTAATCATTTTGAAAGCATTAGGCTAAAACATGTACCTTACTATTGCATCAAACTGATGAGCTGAATAATATGTGCAATGTAAAATGTTTGTTCTATCTTACCTCTCGTTTGACCAAAAGAAGGATGAACCAAGCATTCCAGAGTTGTAGGTCTTTTGTTTGGGTCTTCATTGATCATCCACTCAATGAGATCCTTGGCAACCACATCCTGAACATGGCTTAGATTGTAGTTTCCATCCAGAATGTTGACATCACATCTAGGGCCTTTGCCAAATGGATGCTCGCCTCCAGAAAGGATGTAATATATCAACATCCCAGCCACCTTAAGAATGAGCATGAGAATGAGTAAGAACATTTGTATGCTGTTGTCATTAATTAAATTGTTCTCACGCAGAATAAAAAAGAACAACCTGGATATCAGTGCTTCTTTTATATGGGATATCACGGTCTGCATCCAAAGTTTCCTTTGCCCTCCAGCATCTCGTTCCTGAAGCGCTTGTGACTAGCGTTGTTTGTCCTTCAGGTAATAGTCGGCTTATTCCAAAATCAGCAAATTTTGCCTTGCCTCGAATATCTGCAAGGCAAAGTGGGAAGATCGATATAACTTAAGGGTTTGGGATTGAGCAAAATAAATTCCAGACAAAATGATTTATTTTTTTCCCCCATCGCTTACCAATCAAGACATTCTGGGGTTTGATATCCCGGTGGAGAATTGTAGGATTATGACAATGAAGAATACTTAAACTCTTGAGAACCTGCTTTGCTAGCTGTTTTCTCCTCAATTCACAAAGGTTGTGTTTAGTGATATATTCTGCCAGGTTGTATTCACATAACTGTAGAACAAGGTAAACAAAGTTCTCATCCTCTATAAAGTCCACATATCGTACAATCGAAGGATCATCAAGGTCTGGAAGACGTAACAAGTCTTGTTCTTTCTTCAGCACTTCCTCAGCATCGTTGAATTTTGTCGTTCTCTTCACTGCAACTTCAGTGCCATCATCCCTTAAACCCAAGAAGACTTCATCTCCACCACTTCCCTTTGCGATGCAGAATTCCTTGTCTTTACCAAACACAAGACTCCCGACTTTGCTAACGCTACAGTCATCAGCGTTTATAAGCTTCTCTAACTGTGGCCTCCATCTTTTACTGACTGGGCGCCATTCTCGTGGTTTTGGACTAGGAACGCTGTCATCATTCAGTGGTTCTTCCTCTCCTGATATTGGTCTCATGTTCATCTCAATGGATCTTGATGGCTCTGTAATGGGATTGATTGATTGATTGACTATTTTATTTAAGAGATTTATGTTAACATTACAGTACAGTCAAATGTTATGCTAAAAGGATAACACAAAACATGTAGATTTAAAAAAAACAAATCAGTTCAATACTTACTAGTTTGCTTCTGCTTTTTCCAGTAGAAAAATCCCAGTATTGCTGTCACCACAATGATGATCACTGTGAGCACAATCCCTGCAATCACTCCTGTGGTGAGACTCACACTCTCTGAAACATAGTGAGTCATAACCAGTGTTGGAAAAGTTACTAAAACACAGTAATATGTTACTTATTACATATTACTTGTTTAAAAAGTAATGTAGTTACTTTACTTATTACTCCCTGCCAAAAGTAATTAGTTACTTAAGTTACTTTTTTTTTCTCGCCCCCAGTAATTGCATCCTTTCTCCTCAAAAGTCTGACTTTGCAGCCTACATTGTAAAATCCTCATTGTTGATTTAACTCTGAAAAGTGTTCTGTACACATGACGGGTCCATTTGGTTCCATTTGTACACTCATTTGAATTATATTAACACTAACACTTTTACTGTGTATGAATTCATAATTTACAGACTAACTGAAAACCATTTGACTATTAATTGAATACTAAGGACCTCAATGGAAACAAGACCGCAAGGACTTTATTGGAAGTATTTTAAATGTATTTAATGTATTTTTTGCCTTTTTTGCCAAACACCTGGGCTCAAACAGATAATGACTCATCATGAGACACAATCTTTGAACAACTTCTGTTGTTTATTAAAGCTCCAAACAGTGCTAGGCCAATAAGGCTACATGTGCCAGTGCATTTCAATTCCAAAAATATAGAAAAACTAACATTTCTATATGACTGACTGTCCATAAAAACTGAAAGCATCAAGAGGACTCAGTCAGGATCTCAGGACACAAAACACATTCAAACTGAAAATAATCAAATCAAAAGTGTGTGCATACAGCAGCAACCAGTTAAACAACAAAACCTCTACAGAAAATGTATTCTAATAAAATACAAAAATAAAAAGGCTCCCATAGCAACACATTATCATCGTGGGTTTCTGACTGAATGTAAGAGCAAATGCAAGTAAAAAATCATTCTGTATGACTGCTGAAAATTTCAAAGAAAGTCAAAAGTGTGCTAACAGCCTACAGCTAGGCCTATGTACTAGGCCTACAGTTAAGTGGGCATTGGACAATATGTTGGTGGACCCACTTACAGCCAGCCTCTCAAAAACCTTTTATCTGACAGCAACCAGTTAAACAACAACCTCTTCATAATATATATATATATATATATATATATATATATATATATATATATATATATATATATATATATATATATTGAAAATAGCCGACCTACAAGCTTACGGCGCGTCTTCATCGGTTAACAAGTCGCTTATAATAAGCAGACATGGCAACAATGTTTGATCCGGTTTAAGGCCCGCCCTTGCGCAGCTGATAAGTCACACATAGACAAGTGCGCAACGTTTCCGTATCCGCTCTAGACCGGATCAGCAAGCAGCCTGCATAGCAACTCGATCCCAACCAGTCTACCATTATATCAATGGACCAAAAACAACACAGGATCAAATAAACACACTCAAACCCAGCGTACCACCAAGGCTCGTGAAAAAAAGTAATAAATTACTTTTTGAAAAAAAGTCAAGGTAATATTATTACTCAAAACATGAAAGTAATTAGTTACGTTACTAGTTACTGGGAAAAAGTAATAATATTACTTTAAGTTACATAATTACTTTAGTTACTTTCCAACACTGGTCATAACACAACTGTTGTCAACATTATACAATTAAATAAATCAAATCAACAGCTGTGTTAAAATGGTTCCATCCACTGTCTTGTGATCCAAAGATCACAGGTTTGATTCCTGCCTGGTCTTACATGCTACATGTCCTTACTGTAGAGGCAGCAGAGTTATCAGTCCAGTCCAATACATTGTTGACCTCACTCCACCTCACAAAGTCCCTCACTACCTCGTCATGCTCACATGTGTGATGCAGCTGACTGAGAACTTCTGGAGGTGGCATGACTCATGAGTTGTAGCGCAAGTCTGAGCTATAGGCAGTGAACAGGAGGGGTGACAGCACAGTTCTCTGGGGGGCACCCGTATTGCACACCAGCATGTCTGACCTGCATCCCTGCAGTCTCACATGCTGTTGTCTAGTCTGTGAGGTAGTCAGTGATCCAAGCCACCATGCTGTGGTCCACCTGCATCGCTGCAAGCGTCTCCACCAGCAGATGTGACTCGATGGTGTTGAAGTCAAAGAACATGATCCTGACAGTGTTGTTGTCCTTGATGAAGTGTTGAGGTGAGTGTAGGTCCTGTTCAGCAGGTAGATGATTGCATCCTTTACCCCCCAGTTAGCCTGGTATGTGAACTGGAAGGGGTCAATGTGGTCACTCACTAAGGGTCTCAAATGCTGAAGGACCTGTGATGTTAGGGTGACTAGCCAGTAGTCATTAGGGACTGAGGGACGGCATTTCGGGACAATGCAGGAAGTCTTCCACAGCTCAAGCATCTTCCGTAGCCTCAGGTGAAGAGATCCCTGAATGGAACAGTGAGCTGCTCAGCACATTCCCTCAGCACCTGGGGGCTGATGTTGCCGGGCCGGTCCCGCTGCTTTCCTGGTGTTGGTCTGTGGGAGCTGACGTCCCACCTGGTAAACGGTGAGGACCAGAGATGAAGGGGCTGAAAGGTCACTGCTTTTCCCACCTTCCTCCAAGGGGCAGTTACTGGTCCTGCAGGCAATCGGTTCGGGCCCCGGGAGACTGGTCCCAGATGTTTGTCACGGCAAGGGCCGCCCTTCCATCAAGCCGATTGAAGAATACATTCATGTCATTGGCCTTCTCACTGTTCCCTGTCACAGCAGCAATAGCTGAACCATACCCAGTAATCTTCCTGACCCCCTCCCCCCCCCCCACCAGTTCTGAGGTTCTGCTCTATAGATGTCTCTAGCTTTGGCTAGTTTCACCTCCTCGTTCACAGCCCTGACCCCATCCTCATCCCATTATTAGAGAAAACATTGAACATGGAAGGTATTAAAGAGTGAAGGAAATGTTCATTACCTGCTTTGACACTGTGTATCTCAACAGTGTGGTTGATGTGTGGTAGGTGAACTCTACAGGTCACATGCTTTGTTTGAGCCACTGTCACAGTCCTCTGGAAAACATAACAGTGATCTGAAGGTTTCTCTGTCACTGAGGATCCAGCATTGATGTTGTTCCCATCACTGTCCAACCAAGAGACCTGAGGTTCCGGATACCAGCACCCAGATTCACATTTCCAAGATAAGAGATCACCTTTTATTCCAGTTAAAGAGATCACTGGCTGAGACACAGACCCTGCAAAACACAAATAAAGAGATTATCAATCAAGCTATTTGATCAGTCAGTCAGTCAGTCAGTCAGTCAGTCAGTCAGTCAGTCAGTCAGTCAGGCAGCCAGCAGGCAATGTTTGGCTCGTTACAAAAACAGACACATTTAAAAAATAAAAAGTAGTTACTGCTCATTATAATACTTTTCCTTTTTCCTCAAAATTCTGACCTTGCATGTTGCACCACCAGTTGTTCTTATGTCTTCAGCCTAACCAGTCTAAACTACTCATCATGGTCAACAACTCCCTAACTAATCTGACCTGAGAAATAAAAGTCATGCTATAATGGTTAATTATGTTTTTCCATCCATGTTTTGAACAATAAATCTTACCAACAAGAAGCTGAATCAAACCGTTTCCCAGGATTGGAACAGAACACCTGTATGTCCCCTCATCTGAGAGCTGCACCCTGGACAGCTTCAGTGAGATGTTACCATGAGACAACTCATCATCCAACAGGAACGTCCTCTGTTTGTACGACGGGTTCAGTTCTTCAGCCGTGTCACGTCCATCTTGGAGGACATGTACAAACTCAGGGTCCAGGTCTGGTCTGGTCCACTCCATCCTTCCACTCTCCACGTTGACAGGAGGTTCAATGTGACAAGGAAGGATGACATCATCTCCCACTTTGGCCATCACTGGCTGAGGAGACCCGATCACCTGAAGTCCTTAAAACAAAACAATATGGATTGAATGTTGATTTTAATAGATGTATGCTGTACCATATACTCCTAGGGAACTCTGTCTACTAAGTATAAAGGGTTTAAGTGGTAACATACTTAGTTGACCGCCCGGAGTCCCCAGGACTCTATACTAGGCCCCCTCCTGTTTTCGGTGTACACTACATATATTAAAATAGGTGATCTACAAGCTCACAACGCACAACAACACAACACATTGTTCCCCTGCCATTGCACATAAACCCTGAAGGCCCTATTATGGGGTGAACATTCAGTAGAAATAGCTGATCTACAAGATCACAATGCATTGGCTATTACATAAAAGGGACGTTAGGGTCCAAGTCTGGACCTCATGCTCACTGAGGACCAGTTGACGGCACTGAGGTCTCAACTAATTGAGATATAGCCATTTTAAGCGAAGTCAGATTTTCCTAGATTATTAGTATGCTTATTTAGCAATAACTTAAAACTACAGCTTGTAGCAGTTTGTCTGAGCTAATCTCACAAACCGTTGGGCCAATCAGCAACACATTTCTTATGCACATTGCCAGTAGGTCACAGTTGCATACAATTTTGTATGTGTTTTACACTTTTTTAAATATCTAACTGAGAAGTACATTAGAAACAGCTGTTTACAAGAACATTAGTTTCCAATACGTATTGTAGTCATATCAATGATTCCACTAGGGATGTCCGACATTGACTTTTTTGCCGATATCCCATATTCTGATATTGTCCAACTCCTAATTTCCGATACCGATATCAACTGATACCGATATATGCTTTTTCACCAAAAGTCAACTAATTGTCAGGTAACAACATCACATATCTAATAAAATAAAATATCTAGAATATCAATATAATGTCTAACAAATCTAATATAATACAGTGATGTTGTTAGGTGAGTCCCGGAACTCACTGATGGTCATTTGAATGAGTCCCACTAATCTTAGATTAGATGTTGGCCTTTTTATTTAAAAAATTATTAAGTGATACAGATATTTTCCGATATTACATTTTTATGCTAATATCGGTCAATAATATCAGACATCCCTAATTCCCACACATCACGGTTTCATATGGGGTAAGGTTTGTTTCAAGAGTGAAGTTGTATCATACCAAAATAGAAACGAGAAGACATGTAGGAAGACATCATATATCAGTGTTGGCCCCTGGACTATCGTGTTAATAAACAACGTGCACGTGAGTCCAACTGTACTTTATAAGGTGTTTCTCACATGTGACGCTGTCTGTCACTCTGCTACTGTGTCGGTTCCCACTCGGTCGCACACCACTGTCATCATCACACGTCGACTCTGTAGTCTTTCTACCACTAACACAATCACACCACAACTACCTCTTTGCCTGTCCGATTCTGCTAAGAATCCATGGACGAGAAAGAAGAGTTTCTTTTCTGTACTTTTGTCTTTCTCACAGAACCAGGAGATAACGTGATCCGAAGATTTACTGCTCCATTCACTTCCTGGTTAATTTATTTGGGAAATAACATGTATCTCGGCTCCTGTGTTTTACTATGTATTTTTGGCGAGACATGCTATTTCTAAGTTAGTGGTCGGTTATATACCGAAAGGAGAAATTTGGTGTCTTCCCGGGAACCAAACTTAATTATTTAAACGTTATTTACGTGTCAATTATGTGTATGAATTTTATCCGTTTAGTAAATTGTTACCTATTTACCACTTAAGCCTATAGTGAAAACAGCTGAGCTTGTAGATCGGCTATTTTCACTATTGCTTTTTTTATTTATTTTTATGTATAGATAATTTTTTTATATTTCGAAAATGTCTGACATTATTTTGAAGTAATGTTAGCTGTTTTTTTTTTTGGGGGGGGGGGGGGGGGTCAACTGCTACAACATGTTTTCCTTTGGTGAAAATATTTTGAGAATGAAATAAAATAGTAGGAAATGGAAGAAAGAGGATAATTATACTCAAGATGCAAAAACAAAACAGTAGTTTAAGTTAAAATGTAGTGTCTGTCCCTCTTCTATCCATGTCTTCACTGAGACATGAGACATCAAACATCTCCAGACAAGAACCCTTTACAATCACATCCTCACTGTGTTTCATGTGTTTACTCCCACAGCCCATTTGGTTACTATGTTGGAGTTTCTAAGTTATACAAAATTACATTTATTTTAGTCAGCCATCATGTTATATCCACAACACAAGGTAATGGTAGATTAAAGGCTGAGCTCCTGTGGAAAACAATAGACTAAACAGTGTCTCTAGAAACATTATGAGAAGAGAAGAACAGAATAAACAGTGTGTGATCTCACAAACCGCATCATTTGTTTAGCTTCTTTTTGCACTCCATAACCTGTTTTAGTCATAACACAACAATTATTTGCATTCACACAAATAATACTCCAAATTACATTTAGAGGATGCACAGATGACCTTTCAGGAGCATATGAGACCCTGATACAGTCTGACAGAATGACAGAGTGTTTACTGAGGTTCCTCAAGGTGTTAAAGAGAGATGATAGAGAGTGAATTTCATTACCTGGTTTAACACTGTGTGTCTCAACAGTGTGGTTGATGTGTGGTAGGTGAACTCTACAGGTCACAGGCTCTGTTAGAGCCACTCTCACAGTCCTCTGGACAACATAACAGTGATCTGAAGGTTTCTCTGTCACTGAGGGTTCAGCATTGATGTCGTTTCCATCACTGTCCAACCAAGAGACCTGAGGTTCCGGATACCAGCACCCAGAATCACATTTCCAAGATAAGAGATCACCTTTTATTCCACTTAAAGAGATCACTGGCTGAGACAAAGCCCCTGCAAAACACAAATAAAGAGATTATCAATTAAGCTATTTGATTAGTCAGTCAGTCAGTCAGTCAGTCAGTCAGTCAGTCAGTCAGTCAGTCTGTCAGTCAGCAATGTTTGGCTCGTTACAAAAGACACATTTTAAAAAAGTAGTTACATTGCTCATTATAATGCTTTTCCTTTTTCCTCAAAATTCTGACCTTGCATGTTGCACCACCACTAGTTTTTCTTTCTGCAGTCTACCCAGCCTAGACTACTCATCGTGGTAAACACCTCCCTAACTAACCTGACCTGAGTAATAAAAATCATGCTATAAAGGTTCATTATGTTTTTCCATCTATGTTTTGAACAGTAAATCTTACCAACAAGAAGCTGAATCAAACTGTTGCCCAGGATTGGAACAGAACACTTGTATGTTCCCTCATCTGAGAGCTTCACCCTGGACAGCTTCAGTGAGATGTTACCATGAGACAACTCATCATCAAATAGGAACGTCCTCTGTTTGTACGACGGGTTCAGTTCTTCGGCCGTGTCACGTCCTTCTTGGAGGAGATGCACAAACTCAGGGTTCAGGTCTGGTCTGGTCCACTCCATCCTTCCACTCTCCACGTTGACAGGAGGTTCAATGTGACAAGGAAGGATGACATCATCTCCCACTTTGGCCATCACTGGCTGAGGAGACCAGATCACCCGAAGTCCTTAAAACAAAACAATATGGATTGAATGTTGATTTGAATAGATGTATGCTGTACCATATACTCCTAGGGAACTCTGTCTAATAAGTATAAAGGGTTTAAGTGGTAACATACTTAGTTGACCGCCCGGAGTCCCCAGGACTCTACACTAGGCCCCCTCCTGTTTTCGGTGTACACTACATATATTAAAATAGGTGATCTACAAGCTCACAACGCACAACAACACAACACATTGTTCCCCTGCCATTGCACATAAACCGTAAAGGCCCTATTATGGGGTGAACATTCAGTGGAAATAGCTGATCTACAAGATCACAATGCATTGGCTATTACACCCCATAATAGGGACGTTAGGGTCCAAGTCTGGACCTCATGTTCACTGAGGACCAGTTGACGGCACTGAGGTCTCAACTAATTGAGATATAGCCATTTTAAGCGAAGTCAGATTTTCCTAGATTATTAGTATGCTTATTTAGCAATAACTTAAAACTACAGCTTGTAATAATAATAATAATAATGAATTGCATTTATATGGCGCTTTTCTAAGTACTCAAACTTACTCCAAGCGCTTTACAATGGTTCATTCATTCATACAGGGGGGGGCATTGGGAGGTGGAGCGGCGAACAGTCGACGCCAGCGTCCCCACTTTTCCCACATTCACACACCAATTGTGGCAAGCTAGCGCCGACCGAATCATTGGAGGCAATGTAGGGTTCAGTGTCTTGCCCAAGGACACTTCGACATGTGGACAGGAGGAGTTGGGATTCGAACCGCCGACCCACGGATCAATGGACGACCTGCTCTACCTCCTGAGCCACAGCCGCCCTGAAGCAGTTTGTCTGAGCTAATCTCACAAACCGTTGGGCCAATCAGCAACACATTTCTTGTGCAAATTGCCAGTAGGTCACAGTTGCATCTCCACAATTTTGTATGTGTTTTACACTTTTTTAAATATCTAACTGATAAGTACATTAGAAACAACTGTTTATAAGAACATTAGTTTCCAAAACGTATTGTAGTCATATCAATGATTCCACTAGGGATGTCCAACATTGACTTTTTTTGCCGATATCCCATATTCTGATATTGTCCAACTCCTAATTTCCGATACCGATATCAACCGCATACCGATATATGCTTTTTCACCAAAAGTCAACTAATTGTCAGGTAACAACATCACATAGGCTATCTAATAAAATAAAATATCTATAATATCAATATAATATCTAACAAATCTAATATAATACAGTGATGTTGTTAGGTGAGTCCTGGGATTCACTGGTGGTCATTTGAATGAGTCCCTCTAATCTTAGATTAGATGTTGGCCTTGAAAAAAAATAAAAATAATAAGCGATAGATATTTTCCGATATTAAATTTTATGCTAATATTGGTCGATAATATCAGACATCCCTAATTCCCACACATCACGGTTTCATATGGGGTAAGGTTTGTTTAGAGTGAAGTTGGATCACACCAAAATATAAACGAGAGACATGTAGGAAGACATCAAATATCAGTGTTGGCCCCTGGACTATTGTCGTGTTAATAAACAACGTGCATGTGAGTCCAATTGTACTTAATAAGGTGTTTCTCACATGTGACGCTGTCTGTCACTCTGCTACTGTGTCGGTTCCCGCTCGGTCGCACACCACTGACATCATCACACGTCGACTCTGTAGTCTTTCTACCACTAACACAATCACACCACAACTACCTCTTTGTCTGTCCGATTCTGCTAAGAATCCATGGACGAGAAAGAAGAGTTTCTTTTCTGTATTTTTGTCTTTCTCACAGAACCAGGAGATAACGTGATCCGAAGATTTACTGCTCCATTCACTTCCTGGTTAATTTATTTGGGAAATAACCTGTATCTCGGCTCCTGTGTTTTACTATGTATTTTTGGCGAGACATGCTATTTCTAAGTTAGTGGTCGGATCCCAAGCTTTTTAGGTAGATACCGAAAGGAGAAATTTGGTGTCTTCCCGGGAACCAAACTTAATTATTTAAACGTTATTTACGTGTCAATTATGTGTATGAATTTTATCCGTTCAGTAAATTGTTACCTATTTACCACTTAAGCCTATAGTGAAAACAGCTGAGCTTGTAGATCGGCTATTTTCACTATTGCTTTTTTTATTTATTTTTATGTATAGATCATTTTTATATATTTTGAAAATGTCTGACATTATTTTGAAGGAATGTTAGCTGTTTTTTTTTGGGGGGGGGGGTCAACTGCTACAACATGTTTTCCTTTGGTGAAAATCTTTTGAGAATGAAATAAAATAGTAGGAAATGGAAGAAAGAGGATAATTATACTCAAGATGCAAAAAATAAACAATAGTTTAAGTTAAAATGTAGTGTCTGTCCCTCTTCTATCCATGTCTTCACTGAGACATGAGACATCAAACATCTCCAGACAAGAACCTTTTACAATCACATCCTCACTGTGTTTCATTTGTTCACTTCCACAGACCATTTGGTTAATATGTTTGGATTCTCTAAGTTATACAAAATTACATTTATTTTAGTCAACCATCATGTTATATCCACAACACAAGGTAATGGTAGATTAAAGGCTGAGCTTCTGTGGAAAACAATAGAATAAACAGTGTCTCTAGAAACATTATGAGAAGAGAAGAACAGAATAAACAGTGTGTGATCTCACAAACCACATCATTTGTTTTTGCTTTTTCTTGCACTCCATAACCTGTTTTAGTCACACCACAACAATTATTTGCATTCACACAAATAATACTCCAAATTACATTTATAGGACGCACAGATGACCTTTCAGGAGCATATGAGACCCTTATACAGTCTGACACACAGAATGAGAGAGTGTTTGCTGAGGTTCCTCAAGGTGTTAAAGAGAGATGATAGAGAGTGATGTTCATTACCTGGTTTAACACTGTGTGTCTCAACAGTGTGGTTGATGTGTGGTAGGTGAACTCTACAGGTCACATGCTCTGTTAGAGCCACTGTCACAGTCCTCTGGACAACATAACAGTGATCTGAAGGTTTCTCTGTCACTGAGGGTTCAGCATTGATGTTGTTTCCATCACTGTCCAGCCAAGACATCTTAGGTTCAGGAAACCAGCACCCAGAATCACATCTCCAAGATAAGAGATCACCTTTTATTCCAGTCAAAGAGATCACTGGCTGAGACACAGACCCTGCAAAAACACATAGAGATTATCAATTAAACTATTTTATCTCCCTTTTATGCCCATACATTGTGCTCCCTGATCTCATCAGTATATGCCCATATATGGGCAGCAAGTTTTGATCTGTGGTTTTGGACAACCAGTTCTCTATATATTATATTATATATTATATTATATTATATTATATTATATTATATTATATTATTATATTATAGATATTGTAACAATACCTGCACATTTTATAAACTGCTGCTAAAATATAAGTTATTGTAACAAGACCCTAACTCTTCTTTATATTACTTTCAGTATTTTATTATTATTGTATATTTTTATTGTATATTCTTAGTATTATTTTTGCATATAGGCCCCTGGGCCCTTTATTGAATTAATAACAGTTATGTGGAATAATTAATTGATGTTATTATTCCAAAACTAAAGACGGGTTGAGAAGATTAGAATCCACATGTCCATCTTGGAGAAGGTGCACGTATGGTAACCCCCTCAGGTCAGGTCTCCTCCACTTCACCGTCTCATTCTCCATGTTAACAGGAGGTTCAATGTGACAAGGAAGGATGACATCATCTCCCACCATGGCCATCACAGGCTGAGATGAACCAATCACCTGATTTCCTTAAAACAAAACAAAATTGATTCAGTGATATTAATGTTTATTTATTATTTTTATAGATGTATGTTGTTCACTTATCAACATACTGTATTAACATAATGTTATTGAGATGGTTTGAGAACCATTGGTTCTCAAAGTGGGGTCGGAGGACCCCCAAGGGTCCTGGGGGGGTACCAGGGGGTCCTCAGAAAAATTAGTTAATATAACATCACAATGATTTTATCCACTTTAACCATATTTTATACTTTGTCTATTAAAAAATAGCAGATCTACAAGCTCATAGCGCGGCACCGAGTGCCACGCTATGAGCTTGTAGATCTGCTATTTTTGAAAAATCCCTGTACAAAACATTTTTTAGATGGGGGTCCGCAGCCAAGTACATATCACTTTTGGGGGTCCTTGACATGAAAAGGTTTGAGAACCACTGATTATACCAACATCAACATCAACAGCATCAAACAACTGTTAGTATTTAGAAGACATTTGTAGAATCCCCCAGAAGCAAAGATTTGAGTTACAAATGTTCACTAAAATATAAATATATTCAAAGATTTGCACAAGTTTTCATGATTTAATAAAAATATAGCAGATCTACAAGCTCATAGCGCTATGAGCTTGTAGATCTGCTATTTTTGAATAGCCTAAAGTATAAAATAATGATTATAGCTAAACATGTAAAATGACACAGTATGTGTTCCTGGTCTTAAAGGGTTAAACCTGCTCGCTACTGCACACACACACACACACACACACACACACACACACACACACACACACACACACACACACACACACACACACACACACACACACACACACACACACACACACACACACACACACACACACACACACACACACACACAGAAAAAGTACTCAAATGTTTTACTTAAGTAAAAGTATCAATACTGCAATGTAGAAGTGCTCTGTTACAAGTAAATGTCCGGAATTAAAAATATACTTGAGTAAAAGTACAAAAGTATTGGTATCAAAATGTACTTAAAGTACCAAAAGTAAAAGTACTAAAATGTTTGAAAATAGCAGATCTACAAGCTCACAACACGTCGCGGTGCGACACGTTGTGAGCTTGTAGATCTGCTATTTTCAAATAGCCTAGGTATAAAATAGTGGGTAGGGGTAAAAGGTCCTTGTTGAATTAATAACAGCTATCAGGAAGAACTGGTTTATTATTAGTAATATATTATCAGGAACCCTCACACTACCACAACAAAGATAAAAGTAATAACATCAGCTTAATGAAAACTATTTAGTCATTCTATTTTATTGTTGTTTTTCATCCATGTTTTGAACAGTAAATCTTACCAACAAGTAGCTGGATCTCTCTGTAGCGTTGGTTCAGGTGTGGAACTTCACACCTGTATGTTCCCCAATCTGAGAGCTTCACCCTGGTCAGCTTCAGTGAGATGTTACCATGAGACAACTGCTCAGGAAACAGAGACGTCCTCTGTCTGTGTGACGGGATCAGACGCTCAGAATCCACACGTCCATCTTGGAGAAGGTGCACAGATGACCCCCCTCTGGTCCACTCCACCGTCCTCTTCTCCATGTTAACAGGAGGTTCAATGTGACAAGGAAGGATGACATCATCTCCCACCATGGCCGTCACAGGCTGAGATGAACCAATCACCTGATGTCCTTAAAACAAAACAACATGGATTTAGTGTAGAGATATTAATGTGTAATGTTTAATTTATATTCAGATAGATGTGTGTGTGTGTGCGTGTGCGTGTGTGTGTGTGTTAAATATGTTGTGTTATTGTGTATAAATACAGGGTGGTGTACCACTATACACTATTAACCCATTCTATCCAGGAACACATCTGTGTCACTTTAGATTTCTTTGGCTATTAAAAAATAGCAGATCTACAAGCTCATAGCACAGCACTCAGTGCCGCGCTATGAGCTTGTAGATCTGCTATTTTTGAATAGCTAAAAGTATAAAGTAATGGTTATAGCTAAACATGTAAGATGACACAGTATGCGTTCCTGGTCTTAAAGGGTTAAATCTGTTCTCTACAGCACACGCACACACACACACACACACACACACACACACACACACACACACACACACACACACACACACACACACAGCGAAAGTACTCAAATGTTTTACTTAAGTAAAAGTATCAATACTGCAATGTAGAAGTGCTCTGTTACAAGTAAATGTCCGGAATTAAAAATATACTTGAGTAAAAGTACAAAAGTATTGGTATCAAAATGTACTTAAAGTACCAAAAGTAAAAGTACTAAAATGTTTGAAATAGCAGATCTACAAGCTCACAACACGTCGCGGTGCGACACGTTGTGAGCTTGTAGATCTGCTATTTTCAAATAGCCTAGGTATAAAATAGTGGGTAGGGGTAAAAGGTCCTTGTTGAATTAATAACAGCTATCAGGAAGAACTGGTTTATTATTATTAATATATTATCAGGATCCCTCACACTACCACAACAAAGTTAAAAGTAATAACATATCAGCTTAATGAAAACTATTTAGTCATTCTATTTTATTGTTGTTTTTCATCCATGTTTTGAACAGTAAATCTTACCAACAAGGAGCTGGATGTCACTGTAGCGGTTCAGGTGTGGAACATAACACCAGTATGTTCCCTGATCTGAGAGCTTCACCCTGGTCAGCTTCAGTGAGATGTTACCATGAGACAACTGCTCAGGAAACAGAGACGTCCTCTGTTTGTATGACGGGTTCTGATACTGGTTCTGATACTTAGAATCCACACGTCCATCTTGGAGACGGTGCACGTATACTGACCCCCCCCCTGTGGTCCACCTCACCGTCCTCTTCTCCATGTTGACAGGAGGTTCAATGTGACAAGGAAGGATGACATCATCTCCCACCACAGCCATCACAGGCTGAGATGAACCAATCACCTGATGTCCTTAAAACAAAACAACATGGATTTAATGTAGAGATATTAATGTGTAATGTTTAATTTATATTCAGATAGATGTGTGTGTGTGTGTGTGTGTGTGTGTGTGTGTGTGTGTGTGTGTGTGTGTGTGTGTGTGTGTGTGTGTGTGTGTGTGTGTGTGTGTGTGTGTGTGTGTGTTAAATATGTTGTGTATAAATACAGGGTGGTGTACCACTATACACTATTAACCCATTCTATCCAGGAACGTATGTGTGTCACTTTAGATGTATTCTAGCTCATAGCGCAGCACCGAGTGCCACGCTATGAGCTTGTAGATCTGCTATTTTTTAATAGCCAAAAGTATAAAATAATGGTTATAGCTAAAACTGTAAAATGACACAGTATGCGTTCCTGGTCTTAAAGCGTTAAATCTGCTCTCTACAGCGCACGCACACACACACACACACACACACACACACACACACACACACACACACAGTGGTGGAAAAAGTACTCAAATGTTTTACTTAAGTAAAAGTATCAATACTGCAATGTAGAAGTGTTCTGTTACAAGTAAATGTCCGGAATTGAAAATATACTTGACTACAAAAGTATTGGTATCAAAATGTACTTAAAGTACCAAAAGTAAAAGTACTAAAATTTTTGAAAATAGCAGATCTACAAGCTCACAACGCGTCGCGGTGTGACACGTTGTGAGCTTGTAGATCTGCTATTTTCAAATAGCCTAGGTATAAAATAGTGGGTAGGGGTAAAAGGTCCTTGTTGAATTAATAACAGCTATCAGGAAGAACTGGTTTATTATTATTAATATATTATCAGGAACCCTCACACTACCACAACAAAGTTAAAAGTAATAACATATCAGCTTAATGAAAACTATTTAGTCATTCTATTTTATTGTTGTTTTTCATCCATGTTTTGAACAGTAAATCTTACCAACAAGGAGCTGGATGTCACTATAGAGGTGGTCCAGGTCTGGAACAGAACACCTGTATGTTCCCTGATCTGAGAGCTTCACCCTGGTCAGCTTCAGTGAGATGTTACCATGAGACAACTGCTCAGGAAACAGAGACGTCCTCTGTTTGTATGACGGGTTCTGATCCTCAGAATCCACACGTCCATCTTGGAGAAGGTGCACGTATGGCCACCCCATCAGGTCAGGTCTCCTCCACCTCACCGTCCTCTTCTCCATGTTGACAGGAGGTTCAATGTAACAAGGAAGGATGACATCATCTCCCACCATGGCCGTCACAGGCTGAGATGAACCAATCACCTGATGTCCTTAAAACAAAACAAAATGGATTTAATGTAGAGATATTAATGTGTAATGTTTAATTTATATTCAGATATGTGTGTGTGTGTGTGTGTGTGTGTGTGTGTGTGTGTGTGTGTGTGTGTGTGTGTGTGTGTGTGTGTGTGTGTGTGTTAAATATGTTGTGTTATTGTGTATAAATACAGGGTGGTGTACCACTATACACTATTAACCCATTCTATCCAGGAACACATCTGTGTCACTTTAGATTTATTCAAGCTCATAGAGCGGCACTGTAAAATGACACAGTATGCGTTCCAGGTCTTAAAGGGTTAAATCTGCTCTCTACAGGACACACACACACACACACACACACACACACACACACACACACACACACACACACACACACACACACACACACACACACACACACACACACACACACACACACACACTATTTATAACCTCATATTCACCTCTTATAATAAACGTTATCAGTCCACACTCCCCTGTATGTAACAGTGTAAATAACTTTTATATTTAGTAAATCTGTCATGTTTAACTTTAAGGTCTTAAACTTGGTTACTGAATACATGTAGAAAAGTGTTTCACAACCTTCTGTCTGCCAGGGCATACCTATATCCAGTGGTGTAAGTACATTTACTCAAGTAATGTAATTAAGTAAATTGTTGAGGTATTTTTACTTTACTGGAGAATTCCCAATTGTCAGTACTTTTACTTCTACTCCACTACGTCTCAGAGGTATAATGTTGTACTTTTACTCCACTACAATTATTTGAAGACTTTTTTCTTTTAGTTATTAGTTACTTTGTAGATTTTGATTATTATTACAAAACATACAGTAATCACTTCAGCCCTATATACATTTCGGCAATTTGAAAATAGCCGATCTACAAGCTCACAATGTGTCACGATGCAACGCATTGTGAGCTTGTAGATCTGCTATTTTCAAAAGATGTTTTATACAGTTGAGAAACAAAGACAAATATTGTACTTTTACTCTACAATTATTTGAAAATACGAGTTACTTTGTAGATTTTGATTATTATTACAAAACATACATTTACCACTTCAGCCCTATTTAAACTTATCTATTTGAACATAGCAGATCTACAAGCTCAAAACATGTCACATCATAATGTGTAGTGAGCTTGTATATCTGTTATTTTCAAAGGATTTTGTATTACATTTTACACACATGAAAACACATAATGAGTACTTTTACTTTTGGTACTCTAAGTACATTTTGATACCAAGACTTTTGTACTTTTACTCAAGTACATTTTGAATATTAGGACTTTTACTTGTAACAGAGTATAGAAGATACAAAAGTATTGGCATTGAAATGTACTTAAAGTAAAAGTACTCATTATGCAGAAGGTCCCATTTCTCAAGTTTTCTAGAGTATAAAAAAATGTATAAAAAGCCTTTGATAATAGCCGATCTGCTATTTTCAAATGGCCAAAGTTTAAGGACTGAAGTTGTGTGTATGTTTGTAAGCTAAATCTACAAAGTAACTAGTAACTAAAGTGGTGGAGTAAAAGTACAATATTTGCCTCTGAGATGTAGTGGAGTAGAAGTAAAAATATTGGAATTTGGAAATACTCAAGTAAAGTGCAAATACCTCAAAATTGTACGTAAGTACTGTAATTGAATACATGTATTTAGTTACTTTGCACCACTGCAGTTAGGCTACTGCTAAGAGCAAGTGTCAACAGCCATTGATCAGCTGTGTGGAGAGAGATATAACCTACACTGTATGTAACATTTATGTGAACAAACATCACTTACTGCGCCGTTAATGTAAATACATTTATGTTGGAGTCACATCTTGCTGGCTGGGACTTGGGGGTTGTTTTGACCCAAACCCACTTTATGTTTAGGATCCTCTCTAAAACTGGACCAGATTAAGTACAAGCAAAGTGTTGCTGCAGAAACCTTCTGTCTCTATGTTTACGTTATGTTCTTATTTCTTTATTACGGGTCTGTAACTCTGAGAGTTTACAAATTAAATGAAAATAACATGTTCAAAGTCCGTCAGTAAAAGAAAGGTGGACACTGAAAAGGGGCAATGGACTGAACAATATGCATTCATCCTATGCCAAGAGGCATGTAGCTCTGGTGGAGAGGCAGTGAACACATTTGAACTGAAGCCAAACAAAAAGACACATTGACTCTCTGATTCCAGCAGCCAGTAGAACTTAAATACTGACTGATGATGATGATGATAAAAACCTGGGACACCAGGTGTCATGACACCCCCTGTGGAGGTGTCGTGGGCCTATCAACGAAACACCAATGAAGGAGGGTGCCCACCTGAAGACCCCAGTGAAGCGTTTACCCCTACATCTAAGGGATTGTACTATCTAGTATGAGCTCAACATTCGGCGTAGCTGCATTGGGAACTCCTTATATGGTCATGGTGACATGAACGTGATGTCAGAGGTTCTCCCTTTAGACAATTTTAATATAGGATAGGATGACAACACACACACACAAACATCATTATTAATTGCAATAAAATTCATATTTACCACAAAAAACACCAGCATCTTCACTGTGTCCACAGTTGTGCTTTCCAATCCCCCTATGGCTGCACTGTGAAAGCTGTGACTCACTGCCTGAACACCTGACATCATCCAACCAGATGTTTCCATCACCCTTTCCGAAGTGGCTGGTGAACAGAGCTGGTGGACAGTCTAACTGTCTACACACAACCTGGGCATCATCCAGATCCCACTCATCATCACACACCGTCCCCCAGCTGTCACTGTAGTACACCTCCACTCTGCCTGAACAGGAGCCTGAACCACCGACCAGCCTCACTGAATAATCACCTGAATGAGAAGAAAACATTAAAACATGACAATGATCATCACATGGACATAATACATTGGATTTAAGGGTTAAGGATCATTTCAATTTCAATACATAGCTTTTAATAAAGCTTTTTGAAATTACAGTCTGTACCACGTGCTGTTTACATTTCTGACAAATAAAGTATTCAATCAATCAATCAGGAAAGAGACGAGAGGAGAAAACAGTCCAATCAACTGGGGCACTGACGGACAGACGGACTCACAGGGGTGAAAACATAATCCCTCTCCTTCAGCCTGCCGTAAAATGTTGATGTCCTCACAAGTGTAGTAATACACTTCTGAGGACAGGATAATAGTGTGTGTGTGTGTGTGTGTGTGTGTGTGTGTGTGTGTGTGTGTGTGTGTGTGTGTGTGTGTGTGCATGTGCATGCGTGTGTGCATACAGTATGTTGTGTTTCTGTTATTGTCTCTACCAGGCCAAAAGGCATGGCCTGATGGCCGAGACTATGTTTTGCACCCTGTCTGTCCGTCCGTCCTTCTGTCTGGATGCCAGAGCAGAACCTCTAACGCAAATCTTTCACATGGGCCTGTTATAGCGCCACCAGGAGGCTGCTTTTTGCAACAACAAAAAAATGTACAGTACTCCTAGAGAGTTTGTCCAAACATCACACAAATCGGTACACAGTGTCTCTATAGTCATTCAATAAAACGAGTCTTTCAGATTTTTCATATTCCATCCTGATTGGCTAAGATTGGCTTCCAAAGTTTGCAGGAGAGCTCCGTTTTTGACAAAATGCCTCAAATCATGAACACAGCGTGCGATTTCGGAGATTTTTTTAACGCACATTCCCAGTAGGCCGATGAAGATATGGCACTTGAACATTTTCAAATCAGCCTCATGGTGGCGCTATAACAGGCCAATTTGTGTTTTTACCTGTAACTGCACCGATCTGTGTAAAACTTTGTATGCGCCCTAGAGGCCAAGGAAAAACCTTTGCCCTGCATTTTTCACATCTGCCTTTTATAGCGCCACCAGGAGGCCCACTTACGTAAAACAAATGTTTTTTATATAACTTTTTGATATATATATTTTTTATTAGAGAACTACTGATGTAGAAAGCATTACATTTGTGCTTAATGGGTTAAACATAGGTCTCTGTCAGGTGGAAACCTTGTAAGTCCAAAACTGTTACTTTACAGGAAAGTGGATCCAATGTATTTATTATTTACTGTTGTTGATACTTTTCATTGGTTCAGTGTTTATAAAACCCACAGACTCACTTAAACACTTTTCACTGAATTTAGTTTTGTAAAATGTTTCACGCATAACGGTCACTACAGTGGACAGCTATTCAAATTTCATTTTCTATTATAGGAATAGGTTTTGATGTCAGAGTTGCATACTAGCCTATACAGGGGACGCTAGAGCATCACCTCAATACTGCCATCCAGTGGCCAGGTGTTGTAACTGCAACATAATTTTTTCAACATCCAAGATGGCTGACAGAAATGTAAACAAGCCCAACAGCTCAGGAATATCTATCCATTCCTTCTAAAGTAGGAGACCCCTGCAGGTAAAAAAAATATTATTACATCAAGTAACATCTAATAAGCACTATAGTTGTGAAAAATTCCAAGTATTGATTTTATATTGGGAGGAAATTATGATTGATCATCTGTCCACTAAATTGGACTGCATGCATCACTGGCTCTATGTCAACTACAATTCATACTTTTGCTGCCACAGTTTGCTCTTGAAAATGCTTCATCTGCAGTAACCTTTCTGGATATAAATCAATGTATTTATGTTATTAGAAAGTAACCTGCATTGTTTGTATCAAAAATAATATTTTATGCATATTTTTTTACATTATGGGAGTACATTTGTGTCTATTTATATTTTGTAGAGGTCATGTGCAGCTCATTATAGACCTATTCCTACAGGATAGTGGAGTAACTATTATATGACTAAAGTGAGGATGATGATAGTGGCCAGTGGTGATCAATGGCTGGCTGCCAGAAAAAGAAGGATAAGCAAATATGATTAGCAGTGACAGTGAAGCTATGATGATGATGATGATAATAATAATAATAATAATAATACGGGTAATAATAATAATAATAACCTATTTGAACCTACAAGGGAAATTCAGTTTTGACCCAAGTGGTCAGACTTCAGCAAAAACCTAACTGTGTGATGGGTGATGGTTGATTGAAGTAGTCTCACCTGGCCTGAGTCAAACTAATTGGACTCACAGTGCCCAACTCTGAGTCCAATTAGTCCAATTAGTTTGACTCAGGCCAGGTCAGCCATCCCCCATCCCACACAAACAAAAACAATCCCCATGGAGCTATTTGAATTGATTACAGTTGTAATAAAAACTGTTGCAGTAGGTTATCAGCAGTCATTACTGTTGGAACACATAACATGTTGCCTATCCAATCATTTTGGCATATAATCCTTTTTGCTAAAATGCACAGAGAAAGAAATAGTAGTGTGTGTGTGTGTGTGTGTGTGTGTGTGTGTGTGTGTGTGTGTGTGTGTGTGTGTGTGTGTGTGTGTGTGTGTGTGTGTGTGTGTGTGCGCGTGTGTTTATTTTTTGCATCATCAGGCTATTATTGTGGGTAGCCTACTTGTGTTGTTGTGGAGTGGAGCTCTTGCTATAACAAAGTATAGGCATATAGTAGTGTCATTACTGTAACCTGGTATCTGGAATGTGATGCTGTTGCTGCAGGGTGAACTATATAGGTAGCTTATAGTATAATAGATTTCTTAGCCCCCCACCCAATTCACCACCAACCGCCACCATTATTTTGATGAACATTTTCTACAAAAATAACAGAGGACATTGTGAGTAACTCTCCCAACACTCTCTTTCAGATGTATTTCAGTAATACAGTCTCTTCAGTTTTACTGACCTATATCCTGTACTATATCGCTTCACCAAGTCCATCTTGTATGAGCATTGTGAAACACATTGCAGTGTCCAAGGCACCCCTGAGACCAGGTTTGCCCCTGGAAACCACTGGCCCCAGCATACAGACACAAAACAATGCAAACAGATGCCATGATGTTGCATGCACAGGAACATCCAAGTACATCTGCATAAAATGCTTGCAGGCTTTGTGCCCTAGGTGCTTAGTCAATTTAGTTTGACTCAGGCCAGGTGCGACTACTTCAATCTAGCCTGCACTAGTCTGGCCATGCCAGGCTAACTTCAATCAGCCATCACCCATCACACAGTTTGGTTTTCACTAGACAGTAAGCACTCATGTTGGTGTTCAATTTAGAGTTATTTTGGTTTTCACTTGACAGTAGAAACACTATTATTTATGTGTTTTGTGTTTGTTGAGCCGAGGAGTCAAGAGAAAGTTAATAAATAGTATTAGAATATGTTAGAAATGTGAAAAATTTAGTTTTACAGCATTACAAATATATTTGATTTGATATTATTAGATTTTTATAATTGTATTCATTGGTTGTATTTGATCCTTATTCTTTTCACTTAAAAACACAAATGCATGCTGTCCTCCTGAGTGGACAGGTCAATAACTCCTTAAAACATTGTTGTTTTAAAAAAAATTAAGTGCAGTTGTTATATGTATGTCTAAAGACACATAAAAACACTTAGTAACATTTAAAAAAAAAAAAAAAATTGCTACTTTTGTGTGACACCGTAGTTTGAGAAAGAAGGGCATTAATTAATCTACCAAGAAACATGGAGATTTGCGGTTTCTGCCCGACAACAACGATATCATTTACACCATGAATATGCAAATACAGGACAAATTATCTCTATAGTCATGTGATCAAGACGGGTCCGTCCGATTTTTCATATTTCATCCTGATTGGTGAATTCAGAACATTGCTGACCCACAATAACCTGACCTGGTGGAGACCTGTGCTCAGAGGAACACTTTTTCTAGTTGTGCATTGAGGCAGGTTGGTGTCTAACTTGGCCAGTAATATATATTATGAAGTGTTTAGTTACATTAATGTATTACTTCATAAAGTTACATTTACATGTATGTAGACGTTTGTGTGGTAATTACACCACTGCTGTGTTTTACATTAAACTATGATGAAACATAATGAAGAATAAACCAATAAGAACTACACTACCTCAAACTACAGGCAAACATGCTACAATATATCAATACATTGAATCAGTGTTAATTACAATAGGGTTAAACACATTATTTATAACCTCATATTCACCTCCTATACTAAACGTGAGCAGTCCCCACTTCCCTGTCTGTAACAGTGTAAACAACTTTTAGATTTAGTAAATCTGTCATGTTTAACTTTATCGTCTTACCTGTTACAGATGTTACAGATGTGGTGAACCAGCTGGTCCAAGTTAGCAGGTAAATGAGTAAATAAATCCTCATGGTTGATTTTACACAAACTGTGACTTAGAAGGAAAAACAAGAGAGCGAGTGAGACGTATTTCTGCTGCTTCACTTCTGACTGAAGAACACATTAATCTGATCCAACGTGTTTAAACATGTTTACTGAATGCCATGTAGAGCTGTGTTTCACAACCTTTTGTCTGCCAGGGCACACCTTTTATAGTGGCGTAAAGTAACTAAGTACATTTACTCAAGTAAAGGAGTATTCCCAATTGTCTGTACTTTTACTTCTACTCCACTACATCTCAGAGGCAAATATTATACTTTTACTCCACAACAATTATTTGAAAACTTTAGTTACTAGTTACTTTGTAGATTTTGATTATTATTACAAAACATACATTAACCACTTCAGCCTTGTATATACATTTCGGCCATTTGAAAATAGCAGATCTACAAGCTCACCGCGACGCATTGTGAGCTTGTAGATCTGCTATTTTCAAATTATTTTTTTATACATCTGAAAACTTGTGAAATGGGACATTCTGCATAATGAGTACTTTATAGTTCTGGTACTTTAGGTACATTTTTATACCAATTACTTTTACTCAAGTACATTTTTAAACCCAGACTTGTACTTGTAACAGAGTCTCTCTCTCTCTCTCTCTCTCTCTCTCTCTCTCTCTCTCTCTCTCTCTCTCTCTCTCTCTCTCTCTCTCTCTCTCTCTCTCTCTCTCTCTCTCTCTCTCTCTCTCTCTCTCATTTTAAATCACAACATCCGCTTTAGATCCCGCCTCCTCCTAAACTACATCCACACATACAATACATCACGTTGGACACGACCGTTTCCGTATCCGGTCCGCGACCGGAAGGAGAAGTGTTTGAAGTGTTCTGTGTGAACAACACACTCATTCATCACATTCACTAACGTTCTACCACACAGTGGTGGAAAGTAACTAAGTACATTTACTCAAGTACTGTGCTTAAGTACAATTGTTCGGTACTTTGACTTGAGTACTGGAGCATTTCCAATTGTCTATACTTTTACTACTGCAGCTCAATGACAAATGTTGTACTTTTACTCCAGTACAATTATTTGAACACTTTAGTTACTTTTACAGATTTTGATTATTATTACAAAACATACATTTACCACTTCAGCCTTATTTAAACTTTGTTTATTTGAAAATAGCAGATCTACTGTACAAGCTTGTAGATCTGCTATTTTCAAAATATTTTTAAATACATTTTACACATTTCTACATTGTAGGATTGATACTTTTACTTAAGTAAAAACAAAAATAGTACTTTTCCACCACTGTCTACCACTAAACTAAAGTCATGTTTCTGTATTGTTTACTTTCTACCACTAGAGGTCAGTGTTGGATCATATTTATGTACCTGAACCATACACAAGTCAATCCAGAGTAAATGGAGTGTGTGTGTGTGTGTGTGTGTGTGTGTGTGTGTGTGTGTGTGTGTGTGTGTGTGTGTGTGTGTGTGTGTGTCATTTATAAAACTTAATGCTGAATGCATTAAGTTTTTTACAACATAATTGTTTTTTACAACATAAAATACACGATAACTAAGAGTCATAATTAAGATAAAAAATAATAATCAATATTTATTTGTATTTATTATTATTCTGACAGATGTTATTCAGGAGAATGATGATGATGAATAATGTTTAAACTCTTTATCAAACTATTAAAACACTTTCTACTGATTTGATGATCATGATCATATATTAATTGTAAACTGTTTGCCAATGACAGGGTGGCTGGCTGGCAGTAGTTGAGTGTATACTCAAGTAATTACCTTGTCCCTCTTCCAGCTGGGTGCTAAAGTGGCATGTGCTTTGTTTATTTGTTTTTTTGTTTATTTGGCCGTCCGTCCTTTCCTTTCCATGACAGTCCGTGCCATATTGTCCATATCATACAAACATTGGCTGCAGTTACATGGACAGTTTTATTCGGAATGAATGAATGGATGGATGAATTCATTCAGAATATAAATCCTCATGTAAACACCTCAATTGGAATAGAATATTCCATTCCAGTCTGACCCGAATGCATTTTCATTCGGGTTAGGAGGGGTGGTATATACCGTTTGAATCGGTATATACCAATCGGAATTGACCATATAAACACTTTATTCCGAACGCTCCTGTCTGTTTGGAATACATGCATTACTTTTCGCATGTCCGTGCTTAGTAGTGCTGTCAAAATTGTCCAAAAATGACCTCTAATCTCTAATTTGGCCACGGCTGGTGCTGAGAAGCGCTTGCTCGTGCGGGATAAAATTAATGATTCTATTCTATATAGCGTCATTTAATAAGCCTGTAATGGTTGGCTTAACCCAGACTTGTCCAGGAGAACGGACGCTCCAAGGATTTCTGGCCTATAGGCTACATTTATATGGATCTTTTTCTAAACGGATATTTTAGTTTTTAAAAAGAATCCCTGATTCCCTGGCCACATGACAAAGATTTAAAAAAAATCCCTGTCCACACGTAAACGCAGAAACGCATTGATCAGCTAGCTGCAAGTTTCAATTTTAAATCAGATTTTACATTTATTTTATATATGAGGGGCCAAATACATATTCCTTTTTAATCACATGTTAAGGCCCAATACTGCAATATTTTAATAGCATACGTGAACAAAAATAAACGAAAACAACATTATTAGGGCGCAGCTACAGCCAAACAGCTGAGTTTTATTTCATCAATTCATTCCATGGGCAGCCGGAACGGTCGTCCCAAAACACCCCGCCCCACGCACCTTTTGAGCGGGCCATCCGCGGCCGCTCCATGGTCGCTGGATTTTGACCCGGGGCTATTGTGTTTTAGGACGACAGACCCCCCGCATTCAACCCGTGTGCGCTACTCGGCGCAGAAAGAGGGGTTTCGTCACAGTGAATGAGTAACAGCATGTTTCAAAGCCTTTTCAGAATAATACAAGAAAAACGTGACATTCGGCATAATGAGTAGCCTATACTTTCTACTTTAAGTATATTTTGATGCCAATACTTTTGTACTTTTGCCATAAATGAGCGTGCCTTGCTCTCTCTCTCTCTGCATGTATTATTATAATAATGAGCGGTCTGGTGTTTATGTATTATTATTTATTATTATAATGACCATGTGCGAATGCGCGATGACGTCATCGTACCTGTCTGGTACCAATACAAAAAAGAAACTGGTCTGAACTTGTAGATCTGCTACTTTCGCATTAAAATGGCAATAACAAAGGAATGCAGGCTTGCACCACATTACAACGCTGCCTGGCCAGGAGTTGCTTCCCGGCCTGCCTACGACCGCCGCGGAGGCACAAGGGGGTTATTGCCCCATGCCCACCAGGGGAAGCTCCGTCCCAGGTAGTGGAGCCGGGCGGCCCCTGAACTGGTCCATGTCCACCACTTTGCGCATGTCAAAAGTTATATTCCGAATGAATGCTTTGAGTCATGTAAACGAGGAATACTTTTATTCAGGTCCCATGTAAACAGGTGAGTGGAACAGATTCCTCTATTCGGAATGAGTTCATTCGGAATGAGTTTCAGAGACCTGACTTTGGGCAGGAAGCCCTTCAAAATAAAAGTTTCAGGGAAACATTTGTGAACATGGAACCCCCCCCCCCCCCCCCGGGTCTGTTACAAACAGTGGTGGAAAAAGTTTTTTTTTTTTACTTAAGTAAAAGTGTCAATACTGCAATGTAGAAGTACTCAGTCACAAGTGAAACTCCGTAATTCTAAATTTACTTGAGTAAAAGTACAAAAGTAATGGTATTAAGGTACTAGAAGAGCTCATTATGCAGAATGTCCCATTTCACAAGTTCAAATGTATAATAATCTTTTGAAAATAGCAGATCTACAAGCTCACAACGGGTCTGTAACTCTGAGAGTGTACACATGGAACCAAATGGACCCTTATAGGTCTGTAACTCTGAGAGTACAAATGGAACCAAATGGACCCTTACGGGTCTGTAACTCTGATAGTGTACACAGGGAACCAAATGGACCCTTACAGGTCTGTAACTCTGAGAGTGTACTAATGGAACCAAATGGACCCTTACAGGTCTGTAACTCAGAGTGTACTAATGGAACCAAATGGACCCTTACAGGTCTGTAACTCTGAGAGTGTACAATGGAACCAAATGGACCCTTACAGGTCTGTAACTCACAGTGTACACATGGAACCAAATGGACCCTTACAGGTCTGTAACTCTAAGAAGGGACAACTAACCAAATGAACCCTAACAGATCTATTGGTTCCATTTGTATTAATGAGTAATTGTGGCGAGGTGGAAATAACAAAGATATTATTTTAGAGCCGACTACGCCACCTGGAGGATAATAGAGCCCAGGAACTGAAATAAACACTTTCAAACAGGTTCTTATATAAACCAGGGTTGAGCAGAGTTAAACTATAGGAGCAAAGGGTGCAATAAAACAGGTTTATTGCCAAATGTACAAAATGATTCAATCAGAATTATCAGGTAATCACAGTCCTACTAGAGGCAATGTCCGTACGGTCCTGGTTTAAGAAGTAGAGCACAGTCCATATAGTCCATATAGCTTATCAGCCTTCTGTCCTTCTCCCAGGAGGGTCTCCTTTAGGGGTCAATACAATAATTCCCATCAGTTTACACTGTCCCACAACGGCCTACTACAGTGGTAGAAAAAGTACTCAGATATTTGACTTCAGTAAAAGTAGCAATACCACAATATAAAAACACTCTGTTACAAGTAAAAGGCCTGTGTTCAAAATGTTACTTTGAGTAAAAGTACAAAAGTCTTGGTATCAAAATGTATTTAAAGTACCAAAAGTAAAAGTACTAAAATGTTTGAAAATAGCAGATCTACAAGCTCACAACGCGTCGCGATGCGACGCGTTGTGAGCTTGTAGATCGGCTATTTTCAAATAGCCTACTGTATGTATAAAATAAGGTTAAAGTGGTTAATGTATGTTTCATAATATCATATTTTTTAACTGAAAAGTAACTAAAGTTATCAAATAATTGTAGTGAAGTAAAAGTACAATATTTTCCTCTGAGATGTAGTGGGGTAGAAGTAAAAGTATTGGAAATTGAAAATGCTCAAGTAAAGTACAAATACCTCAAAATTGTACTTACAGTACAGTACTTAAGTAAATGTACTTAGTTACTTTCCACCACTGGCCTACTGTCTACAATCACTGCACACACATAAAGAGCTACAAAGTATTAAGTTTAACAGCATATAAAAACATGCTCCAATTAATACAAAAAACCAGGCCAGGGCTAGTGTTCACAAAATGAATTAAATGTCCCAAAATGGAGCCTTCGTGTGGGGCTGAATAACTAATAAACACAATAACTAAAATAATGTATTTAAAAGAACAACTACAGGTGCACAGTGCACACAGCGTCTAGCGTCACAAGAGGGGTACTTAGCTTTGAAGAGGGGCCAGTCTGAACTTGGCCTTAACCCTCTGCTGAGTTGGTTTGTCTTCCCCTCTTTGACTCCATGTCTCTGGTGGATAAACAGCACCGCCGCTCTGCATGTACGGCCGTCCAACCCGGCTGCTGCCTTTCCTCCTTGGCTGCACCGATGCTCCGTTGGAACGTGTCGTTTCCCTTTGGCTGTCTGTCGCTGATTCCACCTTTCCCCTGCGTTCGTGGCGTAGCGTGCTGTAGCGTCTGTAGGGTGCTGTAGCGTCCTGTCTGGTGAGTTCCATTGTGTTTCTGTCTCACTCTGTCCTGAGTGGCCTTAAACTTGGCACCTGTGCTGCCCACACAGCTGCCACTGATTGCGATTAATTGCCCAAGTTGATCCGCCCTTGTTCCCATGGGAACTGTTCTTGGGGCAGTAACAGAGTAGCCTACATATTGCAACTCAAACAGCACTCAACTCATAAAATAAATGATAACAAACATATGCACTCAACTTATAACATAATTGATAACAAACATATGCACTCAACTTATAAAATAAATGATAACAAACATGCACTCAACTTATAAAATAAATGATAAACATATGCACTCAACTTATACAATAAATGATAACAAACATATGCACTCAACTTATACAATAAGTGATAAACATGCAGTTACTAAACTGACCCCATCACGTAATAATGAGTTATAATGACTAAACAATGACAGTGTGTATAGCCTATATGAGTCATAATAACAGCATCATTTACTGCATATATTGATGAACACAGAGATTATAAATATTGAAGCTCCAAAAACATCTCTTATTGAATTACAAAAGACACGTCAAGTCAAGGTCTCACTCAGACATACTTGTGTGCTGGTAGAGGAAATACAGATCTACAAGCCCACAACTCATCGTGCTGTGACATGTTGGAATGGAGTGTTTGGCGCACCTCACTGGTATGCAACCAAGATGATCAGGCAGGCAGGCAGGCAGGCAGGCAGGCAGGCAGGCAGGCAGGCAGACAGGCAGACAGGCAGGCAGACAGACAGACAGACAGACAGACAGACAGACAGACAGACAGACAGACAGACAGGCAGGCAGGCAGGCAGGCAGACAGACAGACAGACAGACAGACAGACAGACAGACAGACAGACAGACAGACAGACAGGCAGGCAGGCAGGCAGGCAGGCAGGCAGGCAGGCAGACAGACAGACAGACAGACAGACAGACAGACAGACAGACAGACAGACAGACAGACAAAACCTGGTTAAACCATTGATGTAAATGTAATCTATACTCACAGGTACAAATATCACATTTATCTTAGCATACTGTACAGTAGATCAACCATATAGCTGATGGTCATGCTGATAATAACCAGAATATAATGAATAGAGTTAATATAATGAATAGAGTTAATAAAAGGAATAGTTATTAAAATGAATGATAAATAATACATATGAATACACATAGATTTATGGATGAAGTGACAAAGGATTTATTTTCATATTGTGTTCCTGTTCTGACATGACTTTATTCAGACAGAACATCTGCTCTGCTTCAAACAACTAAACAAACACATGACACTTTAATGACTAGTGCAGCCCTTAGGCTACGTGTGCGTGTGTGTGTGTGTGTGTGTGTGTGTGTGTGTGTGTGTGTGTGTGTGTGTGTGTGTGTGTGTGTGTGTGTGTGTGTGTGTGTGTGTGTGTGTGTGTGTGTGTGCGCGTGCGTGTGTGTGTGTGTGTGTGCGTGCGTGTGACTGGAGGGTCCATTTGGTTCTATTTGGTTACAGGTCTGTAACTCTGAGAGTGTACACATGGAACCAAATGGACCCTTACAGGTCTGTAACTCTGAGAGTGTACACATGGAACCAAATGGACCCTTACAGGTCTGTAACTCTGAGAGTGTACACATGGAACTAAATGGACCCTTACAGGTCTGTAACTCTGAGAGTGTACAAATGGAACTAAATGGACCCTTAGGTCTGTAACTCTGAGGCTACTTTTCCACCAAAAGAACGTTTGGTTCTAGAACTGGTTCCATTCTAGATCCTTGGAACCTTGGTGCTTTCACGGAACCGGCCGTGAACCGGTGAATTAGAGGCAGGAGTCCCCATGTTCCATTCCAGGCATGGCCAGCAATGTGTTGAATATGACCGGTCAAAGGGTCCATTTAATGTGGGAAATTCAATGGTTAATGGTAGTTACAGTTTCCCTTTTCTTTTCTTTGTTGTTAATGATGATTTTTCTCTTGCTTTTGCCATTGTTTATATCACATCTGCATCTTCCAACCTGTAGAACAGTGTCACGCCCACTGTGGTTGCCAGTTCAGGGCAAAAAAAAACAAGATCATTTTTTTGGTTTCAGTTCTGAACCAACTTTTAGGTTCTGAACCAATTCATTTTCAGTGGAAACACTCTGAACTGCAGATGTTAAACAGCATTGAGGAGAGAACTGACCCTTACGGAATACCATTCCTCAATCTTCTTAACCACCTGTGCTGGCCATCACTGGTGAAGCTGTGGATTGAGTATCTCCATAATGAAGTTCACCATATGACGATCAGGGATTGTCCTCCGAAACTTCAGGTGGAGTTCATCGTGCCAGACAATGTCATATGCGGCTGTCAAGTCCAACATCGACTTGGATGTGGTCCACAATAAATGCATACTTGCGAGTTACTGTTAAGAACTACAGGCTACTATTTTATGGTTTAGTAATGCAAAAAAAAACTATATTCTGATATCAATTTTGTATCCACTTATTATTATTATTAATAATAATAATAATAATAATAATAACTATTTCACTTTTATACAGAACATGCAGCTTAAAGAGCTTCACATACATGTATATGAAATGAACATGAAAACAGAGTGCATAACAATGCATAACATACAGAAATGGCACTCGAAGGGTTAAGATATATATATATTTATTTTACAAACACTGTGCTGCATCCAACAGTTTCTGCTTGATAGTGGACATTATTGAACCTTTTGTGTGGACATTATACAAGCAAACATGCTTAAATCCTGTTTTTAACATCAAGTGGGACATCGTGACATCACCTATTTCATCTGTTCCACCACTGGGATTTCTTAGGACTTTTGATATGTTATTACCAACATATTTATGAAACAAAAATAGTTGAAAGAGTTTCTGTTGCAATTTGTCCTAGGTCATTTTGTAAAATGTCTGTACTAAAAGCCTAGTCAACCAACAACATGGCCAGAGCAGGAGGAGAGGAGAGCAACACAAAAATAAGCATCAAGTATAAAGATTTATTTAAAAAAATAAAATAAGGGTGTATATGCAATTATGTTTTAAGTATAAAGGTTTATATACAAAGGCACAAGAATGGTACTGTTATAATTACATTCAAAATCAAAATAAATGTACTATTTCACCATGTCACTTTTTGCACCTTTGTAAGGAAAAGACTATTTATGCATCCAAAGAGCCTCAATGTTCATTTTTCAGTGTGCAAGCCTTTTTTTTAGTCATGGATGATCACATATACAACAGGTCAAATATACAGTGTTCCTCAGTCTATTGAACATATCACAAATCAAACATACATGTTACATGTAGGGCACAATATGGGTACTGTCATATTTGATCAAATATTCAACAGGTCAAATAAAGAGCTGTTCCATGGTCTATTGAGCAAAATATCAATATAAAAAATCGAATGTAGTAGGCCTACATAGAATGTATGAGGAATGTTTACTTCTCTGCTTTTCTTTCCCATCTCGACATAATGTTTTCTGAAAACAGAACAGGATGAAACAGGATACAGTTCAAATGAAACGTACAGACAGTATCAGAGAGATAAGATATAACTACAAACACAAACACATACTTAACTAACCATAGTGGAATCAGAATCAGAATCAGAATCAGAATCAGTTTTATTGTCACATCACAGGTTTACAAGGTAAAAAAGTGGGTGAAATTCGTTTTTGTACATAGTTCCCATCGCAACGTTAATTTCCATAGAAAGAAGAGGGGGATAGACTGGGATCAACTGGTTTAGCAGTTTCTGATCTGTTCCACAGAGAATCAGCAGATATGGATATGGTCTATGCTTCCAAAAATAATACCACTCAGAAACCAGCTGTGTCATAGTGGTAGAGCCTAGCCATAAACCTCTGAAATGGCATTGATCTGGTACGTAAGTAATTATTGGTACAGTTTGTTGGTTCGTCCATGTGTTATTAAACTGCGAGACAATACTCAGAATGTATATTGGGGAACAGTAACAGTCCATGAACAAGCACTGGACAAAGACTGATGGGCGATTCAGACTATGGATATATACGTATATATATATATATATATATATATATATATATATATATATATATATATATATATATATATATATATATATATATATATATATAGAGAGAGAGATAGAGAGAGAGAGAGAGAGAGAGAGAGAGAGAGAAAGAAAGAAAGAGAGAGAGAGAGAGAGATTATACTACTACTATAATACATGCATCCACACACATAAGTGAGAGCATGCAGTAAGGCTGGGTACATTTACAATATCGACAGGCTGGTTTTCCTTATTGTGTGTGTAGTGTCAGCAGATGAGAGCAGAGGCAGGGATTCGGTCGGGGACTGTGGTGTCTCTATCGGTGAAGACAGCGGCCGTGGAGCAGACGCATCAGACGGGGAAGCGGCAGCTTACAAGACGTTGCAGCGATTAAGTGTGCCACTATTGCTAAGTTAATGTGTGAACTACCTCTAAACTACCATGGCCAGCGGCCATTATCACCTCAATAGCCTCAACATAAGCCTTCACCTTGGACACCACATTATCACATGAAAAGGCTATTGAAGTCCATATTCTTGCTGCCCCCAGCCCCTCCTCCTGCGTATCAGATGGTTAGTTGATGGTATACGATTGTTTTCGGGGACGGTATACTACATATATAGCGTAACACGGTAGAACACACACACCACAGTCCCAGAGCCCCATAGTCCACAGCGCCCCCCCTGAGGCACATAAGTACCATTACAATTGAATGAAGTGTACTCGGGTACGGAAGAATCATGCCAATGTGAATGCTGGCCAGCAGGGAGAGGGCATTCGTATTCTGGAACGGTTCGAATCAATCGGACCCAGTCTGAATCCGCCCTAAGACACAGGCTAAATCCACTAACTAAAGGTGAAGCCAATGGGTAGTCAACACATGTGCATTTAATACAGGGATGATAAGCAAAAGGACAAGATGAGGCGACACCCGGTGGACAAGTAGGGAAGTACAGGAGGAGACTGGAGGAACAGGCAGACCACAGCTCGGACAGCAAAACTCCTACTCCATCACATCATCACTTACTTCCTAGAGGAAATGAACAACGCTACTGTTAATTACCACATTATGTGTAGAAATAATATTGACATTGAGAATATTGGTGATGATGAGGATCCATTGAGAGAGATAAAAGCATTCAGCAAAGCCATATGCCGTCCTATTCATCATCTGAGCTAAACTCTCCAGGCTGCAACAGTAACGTTACAATGAGATGGAACAAAAACATGAGTGTTATCTTTTTAAATCAATGATACATACATAAATCACCTGCTGTAGTGCATGTAACGTTCATAACATTGTATCAATAACCTTCTATAAAGACTGCCATTCATTAGGCTAACTGTGGCCTCCATTTTCTCAAAGAAAAAGTAGGCTTACATCAATCAAAATAATTTAAATGCAAATTACTTCAGATCATCAAGGAGAAGCTTCTCATGTTTCTCAAGACCTTTGTAGAAACTGTCTTTGGCTTTGCTGGAGTTCAGGAGTGGATAGAGTTCCCTCATCTTCTCCTGTTTGGTGGACTTAGACCTCACATTACTGTAGCCCTCTTTGGTGATGATATCCTCCTCAAGGAGTAGATCCAGGATGGGATCCATCGTGGTCACATTGTCAATCAGGAAACACCGGTGTTGGTCGACAAAGTGTTTCTCTGAAGCTAAGAGGAATGAACATTGAGTTGTTGGTGAAACTATGTGAGGGAAACATGTTTAAACATTCTATGTTTTAAAATGGAAAGCCTTTGCATACCTCAGTTACTGAAACATTAGGACAAGTGTGCTGTATAAAGGCCTGTTTTTGGAATTTGATACACGGTAGGCAATATAGGAGCCTATTAATTATTGGTTCCTACACGTTTATTAAAGTGCCAGTTCACACATCCAAATTTGGTCAGAAATATTATATATATAAATATTTGATCAATAATGCCCCTGTCAAGCATGTTTCTCACCCCAAAAAAACTCCATAAAGGAGTTTTATAGCACCTTGAACTTGGCTCTGCCTGTGGCCTAATTCCAGGATCTATTAATTATGCCATAATGAACAACCCCTCATGAATATGCTAATATGCCACGTCTCTGGAATCAACATGCAGAAGCCCCCCCCCAAAATAAATAAATAATAATAATAATAATAAACACATCTCAGTCACACATGTATCACTGGCAAAATGCAATATTTGACTAATTATGCCTTATCAGGCCTCAACGTTTTGAATAGGCCTATAGCCTACTTTTGAATGTGGTCTATGTTTATTATAATTAGAATTTCAAAGTTATAAATTAATTCCAATGTAAATATTGTAACCTAGTTTTGCCATAATGTTAAGATGTAGGCAGTGATAGAATAAAGGTAAATGAGTTCTGTGCAAACTTTTAGAAAAATAACAACAGCATGTGTTGGCCCCATGTACAGGCATTAGGCGCAGGGGGAGGGGACGCATGCTGCACGTGATGCCTCGCATCCTGACACACAGACACGCTGCGACTCGCAGCACGCTGCACGCAGCCAGCAGCTGCCAGTGTTACAGGCACTCGTCATCGATGATGAACGCACCGTGATGGTGCAAAATATGCCGTGAACGTCCCAATCTGGTGGATAAATCAGCGCAGCACAGGGCACCAACCTTGGTGGGGGCACCGAACGGCAGGGGGGCATCGGACCTTTTATTGACCATTTATTTGGCGTGCACCAAAGTAACATGTCCAGGTGCTCTTCTGAGAACTAGACCAAAAAAGTTATGTGCACCCCTGGTCATATATGCTTTCACATTGGCCTAGAAGGAAAACTCTGTGCAGTTCATTGAGCTGATCTACAAGCTCACAGAGTGTCACGGATGCGTCGCGTTGTGAGCTTGTAGATCGGCAGTATTTGCCTTCGAGACACCATTCAAGGTATCATAAATCGGGAAGGGCTATAAAATCTGTCGAGGGAGCCGCACACACACACACACACACACACACACACACACACACACACACACACACACACACACACACACACACACACACACACACACACACACACACACACACACACACACACAGAGTGGTGTGTTCTACCGTGTTACTCAATATGTAGTGTGACCTGCAGAACATTTTCGTAGCCAAGCGTAGCCCTCTTCTAACCATTTCATCCATTGAAAACACGCTAGCGTATCTCCACGACCACATGCATGTCGTGCAAGGAATGATGATCGTATCCCTCCGAAAACACCTAGAACACACCATTACCAACAGGCACACACGCTACACGTCGACTAGCTGACTCTCTAACGTGGCTCTGTTGTTCTATTTACTTCCTGATCTTGGCTGACCCACGCTGGTATGTTGCCCAATCAGAGGCTGACTTTACGTACATGCGTGCTGGCATGGTTAAACATCTCTTTGAAGAGGACTGATTGGCGTGTCCCTTATGATGCGACATGATACATGAGTCACGTCTCATGTCACACACCTGCTTTCACAGAGAGGGCGGTCTTAAGGGCAGTTTTGGGGGTAAAAATCCATTAGATGCTTTTATTTAGAGAAGAGCCACCAGGATTTTCATAGATAAGCTTCATAATCATATTAAAAACATGATTTGCGTGGAGTGGGCCTTTAACATTCTATGTTTTATAATGGAAAGCCTTTACATACCTCAGTTAGGCTAATAATATATTAGTGTATACAGTATGTGTGTAAGGGCCTATCTCAGTTTTAGGCGTTTGATATAGGCAATAAGAGCCTATGGGCTATTTTGCGCGTCTTAACTCTTTGACTGCCAATGGCGAGATTTCTTGTTATATTTTGCTAAGGCGCAGCCTGTCAACAACGAGAATGACAAGTGTACTGTTCCAAAACGTAGTTCCAGTAATAGCCCATGAAGCAATAAGCTTGACTCCAAAAAAATCACACCTTGATGAGTTGTTTTCAGTGGTTTTCCACTAGATGGCACTGTTCGCTAACCTGGGAGTCACCAATTGACTCCCAGAGAAGCAAAGCAGCAGCAAATCATGTGATCGCAAAAAAACAGCCCATTCACTTCCTTGTTATTCGATTTGGAAAACACAACCTACATTCAACTGCCCACAACTATGGAATGGATGCACGCTTTTCTCCCCCTGATTCTATGAGACTCGGATACGTCTTTTAAAGCAATCGGGGGATCGATCGTACAGTAGATGAATATTGTGTGATTTTTCAGGTTAGTGAAAACACTCGAACAATGTTTTATTTCTGGTAGTCAAAGAGTTAAAGGAGAGTTCCAGTCATTTTAGGTGTTTGCTTTGATGTGTCGCTAATCACTCACCAACATACCAGGGGCAGTTGACTTTTTTCATAGAAGCCCCTGTTGTCCATTGTGGAGACCCCTTCCACTGGCATAATGGAGTAATGCGGATAAACAAAAATCGCCTATTTTAGCAGCTCCAAAGTTTGTATTTTTTTCCACTAATCCTCATTATGTACTGACACTCAAACATGCACTGAATGTCCCTTATGAGCTGCCGTTCATGCAGAACGACGTGAAGCTAGTCCTCGGTGTTGCCAGATTCTGTGAGAGAAACAAGCAACCAGCTCCATGTCGTTCTGCATGAACGGCAGCTCATGCAGAACGACATGAGAGCACCTACTAAGGTTGGGGCCTTTAACATGCCGTTATTACTGTTTAAAGCCCAGCCAATAGGAACACAGAGGGGGCGGGGGGAAAGCAGAGGGGTATATGGGCTTAAAAAATTTAACTTGTCCCTATTGGCCGTCTAAGAGCACCTACCAAGTTTAGGCCGTTTAGCATGCTGGGAACTGGAGTTATGGCTGTTTAAACGCCAGCCAATAGAAACACAGAGGGGGCAGGGCAATGGTTCGCCAATGGCCCCTGTTGTGGCTATTCTGATGGCAGACCCCTGACCAGTGTTGGTGCCAAGTTTGGTGCGGATTGGAGCAACAGTGCGCCTGGCAGGTCTGCAGGTTACGTTTGCGACATCCACCCACCGTCGCTTGACCCTCTAGGCAATTTTGATATAGGATATATACAGTATAGTGTGTATTTACAGACTCTAGGTACGTATACAGTATAGTGTGTATGTATAGCCTTTAGGTCAGGGGTGGGCAACCTTAGGCACAGGTGCCAACATTGGCACAGGGAAGGTCACTGGCACACTGGCATAAGTGTGTTTGAGAGGTTTTTTATTTTTAAATTAAATATAAAAAAAAACGTTTAGTCAGTTAGATTAAGTCCCCTCATCTCTGTACACAAATTACATTCTGCACATAATTCTACATTCATTCAAACTCTTAACTCAGACTGGCGAGGGAGTCTGGGAGATACAGCAGGGGTTATTGCACTAGGGGTTATTGAGTCTAATGATCATTATCCTGATGTGAAAGAAAATATTTCTAAAGAAAAATTAATAAAAGTTGTTATGTATAGCCGGGACAATCAACATCAGACGGACATATTAAATGATGCAGTGTCATAATTAAACTCAATGTTGACACTGACTATCAAGAATATGAAAACATGGCACTTCACGTCAAAAAGGTTGCCGACCCCTGCTCTAGGTACATATACAGTATGTGTATGTACAGACTCTAGGTATAGTGTGAACAGCCCAGACATAAGTGTCAGCTCACCTTCAGCTTGGGCGACTGCTCTGCTTGTGGAAGTTGAACTTGACACTGGAGGGTCTGCAGATGCATGCTGGTTTACTGTTACATTGTTTGAGAAAAGACAACAAACTTGTATAAGTAACCTGGTATTAGCCTGGTAAACCCTCCCTCCGGAAATCTCAATTCCATTTCATTTCAGGAGTGAGTCTGGCCTGATCCGCCTGTCTGCAATATTGGCTGTGCTGGAGTTGGGCGGGAGTAATACCGTTGACTGACAACCCCTTCAGCCAATGATAATTTTTCCCCTTCAGCCAATCAGCAGTTCACCAGTCTTAATGTGACGCGACGGGACTTTTGAGACAGCCATACCCAAAATGGGTTGCCTTTTTCGGGTACAATGGTGTCACTGCCCGCCCCTACCGGTTCTCTAATTTTTTTTTTAAATAGGCTTTGTCATGATTAATTGACCACATATATGAAGTTAAACAACTAAATTCTATCCAAACGATATCTTATAAGTAAATTCCGTGCCTCAAAATAGAAGTTAGAGAGCTTTTTGAAGTCAAAAAATCGCGGAGATTATAGTGGACAGAAAAAGATGGCTGCCGTTCGTGTTTTGGGCTCACTCGAACTCGCCACCTGATTGGCCAACGTAAGCTGTCAATCACAGAACAATGAGCGACGACGCTGATAGGCGCGGCCGTTTGGCATACACAGCCAATATTGCAGAGAGGCGGTTCATGCCAGACTCACTCCAGGAATCAAATGGAATTGAGATTTCCGGAGGGAGGGTTTACCAGGCTAACCTGGTATTACCTGACAGTAATTATCCTGATAGTAAATTGATTCCATTTGTGTTCAAAAATGTAATTAACTGTTGTCTACAGCCAGTTTATCGGCCACAAAAAAAGTGTAATTATATGAATGTGTGGTGCTCTCAGAACAATGGGAACTAAAACATATGTTGAGTGTCTACAAAATTAAAAATTGTTCAATGATTTTTGCACATTAAAACAAGCTAGGGTTGCTACTAGGGCTTGGACTTGATTAAAAAAAATAATCGAATTAATAAGAGGCTTTGTAATGAATACATCAAAATTAATTGCATGTTTAATCGCATATCAATATTTGACACGAGAAGCATTTTATTGTCCAATATCCTGTATGAACAAACCAGACTGACAAAAACAAAACTCTCTGTTGCTTCAAAGGCCATAACACTACCAACAATTTAGTTAGTCCATATTGATTTGAAAAATACAAATAAAATGGACCCCTTCAGTCCAACTCTCCCTCAATATCCATGGCCAAAATAATAAACAGACTAACAGTTCAACATAAAGTGACCGAGTGTGGGTTGGGTGTGGGTCCTTGTAATCGGACTAACGTTAACGTTATCTTTATACGCGACATACGTTAACGCTATCTCTGGCTTTCCACGCTAGCTGTAACATGTTTAGCATTGAGGTGATATGCAAATTATTTGTTGCACAATCTGCACACAACCGTGTTTTTATCCACGCTTCCATCAAAGTTTTTTTAATCTAAATTTCCCATCCACTGGGCCAAGCAAAGCAGTGTGATCGGCTTTTTCTCCCATTGCGTGCACTGGGGTTTGTTGTCTGTTGGTTGGTGCACCGGTATGATCAGTACTCCTGAAACTCGTCTAGTGAGAAAAGTGCAAAAACTAAGTGCGATTAAAATGTGTTAATCTTTTGAATCGCGTTAATTTTCTGTAATTAATTAATCAAAAATTAATCAGTTAAAGTCCCAGCCCTAGTTGCCATCCATCCCATTAAATATGGAATCACCCATTCGCCCTGTTACGTCACATTTTGAACCATTACTGTCTGCCACACACAAAAAAAATAATGAACAAAATTAATTAAAATTAAATAAAACAGTAAAGATAAACGCCAGCAAATGTGTTGTGAGACCCAGACAGGACCTCCCATGTCTGTGCTGCTGCCCATAATGTCAGTATAGTTATAGGACCTCCCGTGTCTGTGCTGCTGCCCATAATGTCAGTATAGTTACAGGACCTCCCATGTCTGTGCTGCTGCCCCATAATGTCAGTATAGTTACAGGACCTCCCGTGTCTGTGCTGCTGCCCCATAATGTCAGTATATTTACAGGACCTCCCATGTCTGTGCTGCTGCCCATAATGTCAGTATAGTTACAGGACCTCCCATGTCTGTGCTGCTGCCCATAATGTCAGTATAGTTACAGGACCTCCCATGTCTGTGCTGCTGCCCATAATGTCAGTATAGTTACAGGACCTCCCATGTCTGTGCTGCTGCCCCATAATGTCAGTATATTTACAGGACCTCCCATGTCTGTGCTGCTGCCCATAATGTCAGTAGTTACAGGACCTCCCGGGGGGGTATGGTAGTTCTCAAGTAGTTTTTATCAGTTACGAACCATAGCCAAATTGAAGCCCATTTTAACTCACAGGGACCTGGAAACAGTCATCCACGCTTTTATTACCTCTCGGTTGGACTATTGTAACTCGTTATACCATGGGCTGGCTCAGTCTACTCTCTCCCGTCTGCAGATGGTCCAAAACTCTGCTGCTAGACTCCTGACTGGAACTAGGATGCGAGAGCACATTACCCCGGTTCTGGCCCAACTGCACTGGTTACCAGAGAAATATCGCATTGATTTAAAAAAAAATACTTTTTGTTTTTAAAGCCTTAAATGGCCTCGCGCCACAGTACATCTCTGACCTACTTTCTGCACCTCCTACCCTCAGAGTTCTTAGGTCATCTTCCCAAATGCCCCTCGACATTCCCCCAACAAACCTTAGAACTAAAGGTGACCGGGCTTTCTCTGCTATTGCGCCCACACTCTGGAACAATTTACCAATGCACATTAAAACCAGCTCCACCATTGAAAGGTTTAAATCCACCCTAAAAACCCACCTCTTCTCCATTGCCTTCAGCTCAGTCTGAGGGCAATCTTAACTTATGGCCATTGAATGTATTTTTCCTCTTTTTTTGTATTACTTTTATGTTCTCCTATCTTTGGTGTTTTTGTTTAGGTATTGCTTTATGTTTCATTTACTATGCTGTATTTTTATTAGGTTATACTATTGTGATTGTAAAGCACTTTGGGTCAACTTCTGTTGTTTTTAAATGTGCTATATAAATAAAGGTGACTTGACTTGACACACACACACACACACACACACACACACACACACACACACACACACACACACACACACACACACACACACACACACACACACACACACACACACACACACAGAAGTGAAAACACATGCAAATATATTGTCAGCCTATATTTCAGTAAAGTACAAACAAGTGAAATTGGAAGTGATGAAACACTTCCAACCCCTTTAAGCCCTACTAAGCCCCTAAAATGTACGTAGATTCAATACTAAGCAATGCTCAAAAAAACTCACGTGAGACAGATGCAGCCATTTCTTTAGGTTGTGCTGCAAGAACAACAAAAAGTGTTGAAATTAAATAATACATGCACAAATGTTATCAAATATGGCCTAGCAAAGTTGTTCAAGTCACAGTCACAGTTATAAATAAGAAAGGGGCGCTCCGCGGAGCGCAGATCTCCGCCAGGCCTGGTGGCCTGCCTATGGCAGTGTAACATCACTTTTCCACTGAATAGTATTGGCTCTAGCCTCCTTTTTTATTTGCCAAGTACCTGGTAAGAGGCAGAATGTGACAAATACAGGGGAGGGTGACCTTAGTCGCTGTACATACTCCTACAGAGTGGGGGTGGAGCCTGTCAGTGGGGAATGTTGAAGAAGAGCAGTAGGATGGAGGCACTACATCTTCCCAGTGGGGGCTCCTCACTAGCAGGTGAGACCGTAGGGTACAACATCCTCCCGGTGGGGGCTCCTCACTGGCAGGTGAGCCAGTAGGATACAACAGCATACTTACAAACTCAATGGCTGCACTAGGCTTATGAACTCAAAGGCTGCACGTCTTAATTGAGGTTAAGGCTACACAAAGTAACGTTGCCGTCTATCCAAATGCCAGGATAGTTATACTGGGGAAGACAATATGTTTAAATATGAAAGAGCTATTCCACTATATCTCATAATTCAGATACAACTCTGCCCTTACCTTCCAGGTCAATCTCTTGCTCCCAGACTAATGTGTCAGGTCCCAATAATTTCAATGGGATGACTTCTGCATCGAGCTTGAACTTCACCTCAAAAGTTGCATGGTAATTCGGTCCATAGTTCTGATGATATTTCACATCCTGAAAACAAATACAACTGTAATTACTATTATCATTATTACAATTATATAGTATTAGTAGTATTAGTAGTAATAATAATAGTAGTAATAGTAATACTAGTATAAATAAATCCAGTTTTTCATTATTTCAGAATTCAAAACAAGGCACTAGTTTCTATAAACCATTTTGACAGAAAAGAAGCAAAGGAGAAAAGGTGAAATCAGCTGGACAGGGCCTCAAGTCTGTGGCCTTTTCCTGACTTGTGAGGTTGTAGTATTAATGTATGATACCTTGGGGAATACTGTATATGAAGTATTAGAACATTGTAGACTGTAGTTCTGGCACTCGGTGAGATGGCAGTCGGAGGTGGTCTTGATGTGTTCATCCTCAACATGTTTTACTTTCACCTACAATGACACATTTTGACAGGGTTCAATCATAATGATTTTTCAGGCTATAAACTTGTATTGGTTGTCAAAAGTGGCTACACCTAACAGACTAGCCTCTTGTTGTCTTTTCAAAATCCATATCATGTTTAATGCATTAAGTCTAAATGTATCCAATGCCATAGAGATACAAGCTACTCAACAAACAACATTTTACCTCTTCGGGAGCCACATTGTCCGGCAGCAGAAATGCATTTAGAATCCGTCTCTTAGGTCCCGGTGGTCGAAGGAACAGCAGAACCTGAGCACGTTTTGGTTGTGTTTTAAAGAGGCTCGAAATCCTCTCCAGAATCCCAAAGCCAGACAGGTGGGTCACATTTACAACCACATGAGTCTCGGTCACTTTCAGTGGTTCTAAGAGTTCCACCCCATCATCTGTGATGTGAGCCACGGACAGATCACCTGTGAAAAGTTTTTTAAACATAATATATTGTATTATATGCAAACAAACACAAACACGCACACGCGCACACACACACACACACACACACACACACACACACACACACACACACACACACACACACACACACACACACACACACACACACACACTCACACACACACTGACTCACCTGGTGTGATGTCACAGTGTGGGAGATGTAGCTGGCAGACAGACTGCTGAGGACACTGGATGTCAAACAGAGGCCCTGCACGAGTCCTTCCTGTTGACCAGAGCCATCTTTCATGCCACTGAACAATCCTGTAGAGGACTTCTCCTTCCCCTGTCGTTCCAAACACCAACCGTGTCACACTGCACTGGAACAGCCCCATGCCGGGGAACATGAATCTGTGACACAAAACAAACATTTTTATTGACATTGATTGACTGATTGATTGAGTACTTTATTAGTCAGAAATGTAAACAGCACAAAGGTACAGTAAGACATTTAGGGCTCTATTTTCACCGTGCCTTACCCGTTACCCGTGAATTACGCATAAGGGAGCTGGCACTTACCTACAGTAAACCGTATCTTGCGGCCGCTATACCCTCTATTCATTATGCCGACTCGGTTATTTGCACCTTGAGGTGTCCCCGTGGGCGTGTTGTTGGGCTTTCCCTAAAATTGATATCTTGCCCACACACGTTTGGGAAAGTGCATAGCGGATTCTAAAACCACCCGCTATGTCAAATGCGTTTGGTAGAGCGAGCCTGCAATGGACATGTCGGGAGTCGGCCGGGGCACACAGCGGCACAACATTTGAGGTCTACTAATTCTCAACAAATCTGTGATTGTAATTTTCCTATAATCAGTGAGAGTGTCAATTCCTTGTGTCAATTGTGTTTAAGATGATAGTCTATTCAAAGAAGACAATTTGTGCTGTGCGCGATGCCATGCTCTCCAAATTACACACTTGAGTTTTATTCATCCATTGCACAGGAAATAATGAATGGATTACAATAATATAACATTCTCTATAATCAGTAACAGGTGACACTTATGTCTATCAAATTTGGTTTTATTGAAAGGCAATCAAAGGCTAGAGCGTATGAAGCAAATGTCGAGTGTATGGTGTCCAACATTATCGGCGACCCAGTGCGGCAGCAGAGTTCACTTTGGAATTAGGTGATTGTGAATGTAATTGTCATTACAATGTTACTGTAATCCACAAAATTGTGACTGTTAATTCCTTGTGTCAATAAATTGTGTTTTTATCATCAGTTGCCAGTTAAGCTTATCAAAGACTAATACAATGTTGCTTGATCTGTGTTTGCTATAATCACACCTGACCATTGTGTTTAATTAATCCAGAACACAAGCAGATTGCTGTAATTTATAGTCCTCTATAACCAGCCATTTCTGAGTGATAATTCTGTGTATCAAATATAATTGTATTCCAAGGCAATGTCTCTCTTCCATGGGCAGAGAGGGAGAGAAGGATAAGGCTGGTGTCCGAAGATAGCAACTTTTGCACGGGAACGCCACTCGTGCAATGCTAAATCCCCAAATAGTGGGTTTGGGGCCCTTAGGCTAAAAGGATAACACAAAAAAAAGTCTTGGGGACTTGTTTCCATTGTGGTCCTAACATCTATTGACTTCATTAGGTGTCACGTTGCCACATGTTGCTCAATGAAGATGTTTAGGATGACTGACCTGTATTCATTGGCTGACTGCTCCGTGTGCACGCTTGGTTCAAAACGGGTCTGAAAGACACAAAGCGGACAGGAAACAATCAGTGACTTTTCCTGATGTTCAGTCTGTGTAATTATTCTGTAGAGAAGCTGGTTATACTCACAATGTCCATGTTGGAATGATCGACATCATCAGAGGAGAGTCTAGAAACGCACGCACACGCACACGCACACACACACACACACACACACACACACACACACACACACACACACACACATAGTTAATTCAAAGATCAAAACAAGTAGGAATGTCTTGATTTTCATACTGTTTATTTATTAAAACTACTAACATCATCAATCAGAAAGTATGATATTGTTATGTTTTAATGACGGAGCTACACTATAAATACCTGACTCGACTTCTAGGCAGAATTTGACACAAAAACGGCTCTGTATAAGAATAAAAGTACTATTGTAGTATAGTAACAATTCCATACAAAATAAGCCGTTTTGTTTTGAAAGGTTTTGTAAAGGAAGTCAGGGAACAGTGTAACAGGGCTTCATGACGCTAAGAATGTTGATACTGCATTCTACACTACAGCGTACAGGCTCTTATATCTGTGGAAATAAGGGTGTCCTGGACCTCGGCTAATAACGAGCCTCACCAGGCCAACCGGTTTCGTATCCAGCGGTAATCCTCGGGCCCGTTTTTGCCCAGGTTCTAGATGGAGTGTTCCCGTTAGGCTACTGCTTGCAGCCTTGCTAACCTCTTTGTGGCCGTGCTAAACCGAGACCCCGGCTAAAGGCAAGCCTCACCCGGCCAGCAGGTCATACTATCCGTGACTCCGTCCTTAAGTCTACTTTCCCCGGGCTCTGCATATACTTAAATGTATGGATTTATACTTAGACTTAGTAACTTCATAAAAACAAACGTGTTAGACCACGCTGCTGCTCTCTGCTGCTTTGCTTATACTATGTTGATGAATTGAATACATAGGACCAAAATGGAAAAAAGTCCCCAGGATATTTTTGTGTTAACCTTTTAGCCTTAACTCTTTGACTGTCAGAAATAAAACATAATTTGCCACTGCCAGCGATTTTTGAGTGTTTTCACTAACCCTTGAGAAATCATAGAATATTCATCTCTTATTATTATTATTATTATTTAATGATCGATCCCCCGGTTGCTTTAAAAGGCTCATCCGAGTCTCGTAGAATCGGGGGGAAAAGCAAGCCGCCGTGATCGTCCATTCCATAGTTGCGGCCAGTTGAATGTAGGCTGTTTTTGCCAAAAAGCAACACAGACAGAGAAAAATCCACTCCTCCAATTCGAATTATCAAGGAAGGGAACGGGCTGTTTTTTTGTGATCACGTGACCTGCTGCTCCTCTCCTTCACAGGGAGCCAAACGGTGACCCATAGGCGAGCGAACTGCACCATCTAGCGGAAAAACCAAATCTCGTCATTGAGTTAATGTCATATCACGTGCTGTTTACATTTCTGACTAATAAAGTATTCAATCAATCAATCAATCAAAAACTCCAGGGGTAATCCTTACCCTGTTTCAGGGTTTACGGTCGACAATCGTTCTCTTCTTTTAAGGCCAATTTATAGGCCACTGTAGAGGATGCAGCGTGTTGTGAGATTGACGATCAGCTATTTCCGACGTTGTAGCTACGCCACAGTTATCAAGCTTTACCGGGTACGGAACAGATCAACACATAGTAGCCTGCGTCTACCTGCTGTACTAATCAATTATAGTTTGATTAGGCTACTATGGATCACGGCAAAACCCTTCGCTTTCTCTGATTTTTATGAGAGCTATTAGCCTATAGAAAAGTGACTGCAGCATACAGCCTGCTATGCTGCCTTTAACGATCAAGCTGTCTTCAAATAGCCATTTATTTTAAGTTGCTTGATTCAATATCTAATTATTTACATTAGTTTCCCAAATGCCCTCCATGTGTAAACACACGTTCCTGCTTCTCGTGATTGATATCGTCCATCAAATGAATATGTTAACCTTAATATTTCTATTATTATTTTCTCCTCGGGGGGTACTTCCAACGTGAAAAAGTTGTTCCCCCGTGTCAAACACAAAAAAGTGGGGACAAGTGTGTTTATGAATGTAAAGCAGTGCACCTAGAGAATATGGCTGCATACTAGTTTAACAGGATTACCTTGTTAGGTTTGTTTCCTCTTGTTCCTCTGTCACCTGTAGTCTGTCTTCTGGTTCTTGTTCCTCTGTCACCTGTAGTCTGTCTTCTGGTTTGTGTTCCTCTGGTCTGTCTTCTGGTTCTTGTTCCTCTGGTCTGTCTTCTGGTTCTTGTCTCTTTGGTCTGTCTTCTGGTTCTTGTCCCTCTGGTCTGTCTTCTGGTTCTTGTTCCTCTGGTCTGTCTTCTGGTTCTTGTTCCTCTGGTCTGTATTCTGGTTCTTGTTCCTCTGGTCTGTCTTCTGGTTCTTGTCTCTTTGGTCTGTCTTCTGGTTCTTGTTCCTCTGGTCTGTTTTCTGGTTCTTGTTCATCTGTCACCTGTAGTCTGTCTTCTGGTTCTTGTTCCTCTGTCACCTGTAGTCTGTCTTCTGGTTTGTGTTCCTCTGGTCTGTCTTCTGGTTCTTGTCTCTCTGGTCTGTCTTCTGGTTCTTGTCTCTCTGGTCTGTCTTCTGGTTCTTGTTCCTCTGTCACCTGTAGTCTGTCTTCTGGTTTGTGTTCCTCTGGTCTGTCTTCTGGTTCTTGTTCCTCTGGTCTGTCTTCTGGTTTTTGTCTCTTTGGTCTGTCTTCTGGTTCTTTTTCCTCTGGTCTGTCTTCTGGTTCTTGTTCCTCTGGTCTGTCGTCTGGTTCTTGTCTCTCTGGTTTGTCTTCTGGTTCTTGTTCCTCTGTCACCTGTAGTCTGTCTTCTGGTTTGTGTTCCTCTGGTCTGTCTTCTGGTTCTTGTTCCTCTGGTCTGTCTTTTGGTTCTTGTTCCTTTGGTCTGTCTTCTGGTTCTTGTCTCTCTGGTTTGTCTTCTGGTTCTTGTTCCTCTGTCACCTGTAGTCTGTCTTCTGGTTTGTGTTCCTCTGGTCTGTCTTCTGGTTCTTGTCTCTCTGATCTGTCTTCTGGTTCTTGTCTCCCTGGTCTGTCTTCTGGTTCTTGTTCCTCTGTCACCTGTAGTCTGTCTTCTGGTTTGTATTCCTCTGGTCTGTCTTCTGGTTCTTGTTCCTCTGGTCTGTCTTCTGGTTCTTGTTCCTCTGTCACCTGTAGTCTGTCTTCTGGTTTGTGTTCCTCTGGTCTGTCTTCTGGTTCTTGTTCCTCTGGTCCGTCTTCTGGTTCTTGTTCCTTTGGTCTGTCTTCTGGTTCTTGTCTCTCTGGTTTGTCTTCTGGTTCTTGTTCCTCTGTCACCTGTAGTCTGTCTTCTGGTTTGTGTTCCTCTGGTCTGTCTTCTGGTTCTTGTCTCTCTGATCTGTCTTCTGGTTCTTGTCTTCCTGGTATGTCTTCTGGTTCTTGTTCCTCTGTCACCTGTAGTCTGTCTTCTGGTTCTTGTTCCTCTGGTCTGTCTTCTGCTTCTTGTCTCCCTGGTCTGTCTTCTGGTTCTTGTTCCTCTGTCACCTGTAGTCTGTCTTCTGGTTTGTATTCCTCTGGTCTGTCTTCTGGTTCTTGTTCCTCTGGTCTGTCTTCTGGTTCTTGTTCCTCTGTCACCTGTAGTCTGTCTTCTGGTTTGTGTTCCTCTGATCTGTTTTCTGGTTCTTGTCTCTCTGGTCTGTCTTCTGGTTCTTGTTCCTCTGGCCTGTCTTCTGGTTCTTGTCTCTCTGGTCTTTTGTCTGGTTCTTGTCTCTCTGGTCTGTTTTCTGGTTCTTTTTCCTCTGGTCTGTCTTCTGGTTCTTGTTCCTCTGGTCTGTCTTTTGGTTCTTGTTCCTCTGGTCTGTCTTCTGGTCCTTGTTTTTGTGTCACCTGTAAGCTCTCTTTTCTCACTTGTGCCTCTGTTGACAGTAGTCTCTCCACTGTCACTTGTGCCTTTGTCACCAGTGGTCTCTTCTCTTTCACTTGTTCCTCTGGTCTTTCTTCTGGTTCTTGTTCCTCTGTCGTCTCTGGTTTTAGGAGTCCTACTCCTGTCAGAAGGAACGATGCTCCCTCTGGCATCCTGCATGAAGAAATAAATAAATCACATAATCTGTGCTCTTGGGTTTGCATGATAATCCCTTGATGTTTTCACCTTTTTTAAGACATAAATATTGATGAACCGAATGGTGCAGAGGTGATAAAAGTTCCCTTTTGTCAACCATGTTCCATTTCGCTAAAACAACTACAATTTTGAGTGTTTGTCGTAGCTCTTTAAGAGCAAACCAATTGAATACAATTACAAAAAAAATAAAAGTACACAAGTTTTAAAAAAAAAGCAAATCTGGTCCGGTCACTAATGCTCATTATAACATGGCACCATTTCTGTCTACTCACGCTGTGTCATAGTGGTGGACTGCAAACAGTTCAGAAACCTGCCTACCAGTGACATCATCATTTCTGTCTACTCACTCTGTGTTCTCATTGGTGGGCTGTGGACAGTTCCGAAACCTGTTGACCAGTGACATCATTGGCAGGCAGGTTTAATCATTTCAAAACAAGATTTCAAACTTTCTTCATTTTCTTTTTTGTATTAATGCAAGAACAATAGCTTCTATTTCAGCATGCTAACTTTCCAAGAAGAGAAAGGCTGATGTTTCTATTAGCTTGGAATCCCCCATTGATGATGTCACTGGTAGGCAGGTTTCTGAACTGAGTGAGTAGACAGAAATTGTGTCATCTTATAATGAACATGAAGTGAGGACCAAATATATGCAGATAAGGTTGAACATGCGTGAAGTGTGATTAAGCCATGATATTAAATAGAAATAACATATTTTTTTTCCTTGTAAATTTGATCCCACAATTTTTGTAACTCATTTTTTCACCCAGTGCCAATTGCCTAAGCTGTAATCCTGGACGGTACTCTCCCTCTGCCAGCTTGGGGAGAGCCCAGAACTGAGCTCATGCCTCCTCAACGCATGAGGAGTGAGCAGGCCGCTTCTTATCACCTGACAGGGGGGAGTTTCCCCGGTTGGACGTATCACGTGGTTATTCCAACCAGTTCCTTTCCCCTCCATCAGGCGCCCTGGCTGACCAGGAGGAGGCAGTATAGAGACCAGGATCACTGCATGTTTTTGTGAGGGTACCTGCCTTAGAGGACATGGGGAGAACATGCAAACTCCATACAAAAAGGCTCTTTCGCCAACCCCACCTAGGGTATGGGCACTGATGACACGGAGGAGAGAACACGCCCCCAGCATCCCCGGCGGGAATCGAACCCAGGATCTTCTAGCTGTGAGGTGACAGCACTCCCGACTGCGCCACCTTGCCCCGCTAAATAACATTTAGAAGAACATACTGTATGTGCGACAGAACATGTTTGCCTGTTTCTAGTACATTTTGTTCGTCCAGTACGTTGTAAACATGTCCTTCAGGGAGGGCCTTGAGTTCCAGTCTTGTTCTTTAGCAAACTTGTAAACTCCTCCAAACAGATCAGGAAATATCTCCAACAGGTCAATGTGAGCTTCATCCTCAGCACTGTGAACACAAAGCACACACACACACACACACACACACACACACACACACACACACACACACACACACACACACACACACACACACACACACACACGTCACGGAAAATAGCACTGCATCTTGCACTGATCTTAAATGGAATGGCAGCTGATACTCCTATTGGCTTGATTAATGTAACGCCAAAACCACACCCACGACTAATTCAGAGCCGTTTACTGACTAGCATTTTGTATCATTTTACAGTCCTCAAAATAGCAAAACATTGTCGGCCATGCTTCCAGGTCTTAAGTTAAGACATAAGACTTGGCGGTAATTAAGAACTGCAAAATAGGGCCCTAGAAGTGAAAACAGTCTCCCTGTCCAACAGCTCTCTCTACAGGCATGACTCATAATAAAATAATATTATATTATATTATAATAATAATTATAATAATAATCACTTTACAACAAGGAACTGTACATGCAAGTTAATGCGTTGTTGTTCTAAAATTCAATTGACAGACTTGGATGATTTATTTAGTTTTGACACCGAAGAAAGTGCCCCGCGTTTATATTTTTAAATATTTGACTTATCTATAAATAGATGGGTGGGACTTCTCTTTGTGTTGTTTTTAAATTTAATTCAGCTTACTAGTGCTCATGGAGATCATGTATGAAGCGCAGCAATCCAAATGAGTTCTCAGGGTAGGACTTCTTCTTGCCATCCATCTTCTGAAGCAACTCAGGTGGGAACTGAAAAAACATACAACTTATAATTCACCTGGGAACATAAAGATGGATATGAGCCTGGAAATATGCTGTAGTTCCTTTGGCAAAGCACGTGTATTTGTACATTATTTCATGAACAAAGTTACTTTAAAGGCATTAAATGGGGTCTTACAGAAACATGTAATAGTTGTTTTATTGTTCCTCATACTATTAGTAATACACTCACCTTGTGTTTCCATGTGTTGAACTGTCCCTGCTCAGCATCAGTGTTGGACTTGTGACTTAAAAGAAAAGTAATACATTAATCGTTACTCATTACTTTTCAAAAGTAATATTATTACTTTAATTATTTCTCCTTGCCAACAGTAACTCGCTATATTACTTTTGCGTTACTTTGGTTAAATTAATAGTATCTTTTAAACTGGGGTCAGTTTGCAGGTTGCTGATTCTGTCTGGGTCTAGAGAAGATATGGAAACAGAGCATGCATGTATGCTTGAGCAAATTACTGCATACAGTAAACGGGTGCTAGAACAAATCACAGTGGTTAATTTAGAACAAAAACCAAGCTTTCCAGAGGTTGCCTTCTGTGGACTGATGCTAGACAAGGAATAGGCCTATACGTTGATGGAAGTCGAGCAAAATAAAGCGTTTAAGGAGATGAACTATGTTTCTTCAACTGCAGACATCGGGACTAAAAGTAAAATAGTTCTACATAAATGATTTGCAAACGAGTAGAGTTTGCAGTGTCACTGTGTCAGAATGCTGCAAATCAATGATGGGGCATGCAACAGGATTGGGGGAGACACATGATGTTGGCATGGAGCTCGAAAATATTAATTCACTTTAATGGACTTTAACAGACACTAAGTCTTTATTAACTGCAGGGAAATAACTTATTAACTGCATGTTTTCAATGGCAGAGCCATGTATGTACAATGTGCCTGAAACACCAGCTTACTGTGAATCCTGTTAATATGCAAATCACGCTACAATTCGACACACAGTTTCGGTTACTTGAAAAAAAGTGATAATATTACAGTACCGCGTTACTTTTACCTCGTTACTGCCAAACACTGCTCAGCATACTGGTCTAATGTCGTGATGAGGTCCTTGTCAGTATTCAGACAGTTCTCAACTTCCATTTGATTTCCAATCCTTCTCAAGTACTCTGCTTTCCTGAGAGATACAGACAGACAGACAGACAGACAGACAGACACACAAACAAACAAACACACAAACAAAAAAACAACATGAAATTAAATTAAGTTTAATTAATTAATAAGGGTAATAATAATAATAATAATAATAATAATAATAATAATAATACCAATAATAATAATATTCTAGCTGTGAGGCGACAGAGCTACCGACTGCGCCACCGTGCCCCCACCCACGGCATCAATTTGCTGGCTGACAGCTCTCGATGTCTTTGGCAGTGTCCTGCTAGTCTCATTCTCCTCGCTGCTATTTTCTCGCTCACCCTTGGTATTCCCTCATACATACAGTATTATTGTTGTAACATGTGCACTCTTACTGATGTTAAGTACGGCACGCAACATTCTGGTGTAGCACCCGGGGGTGGTGCAGGGGTTGGTATATGAATTAAAAATGAATGAATAATGTTTGTTCTATCTTACCTCTCGTTTGACCAAAAGAAAGGATGAACCAAGCATTCCTCAGCTGTAGGTCTTTTGTTTGGGTCTTCATTGATCATCCTCTCAATGAGATCCTTGGCAACCACATCCTGAACATGGCGCAGATTGTAGTTTCCATATAGAATGTTGTATTCACATTCAACGCCTCTGCCAAATGGGTGGTGTCCTCCAGACAGGATGTAATATATCAACATCCCAGACACCTTAAGTGATGGAAATGAGTGAGAACATATTTTTTGTTGTCATTAATTAAAATGTTCTCATGCAGAATAGTAATAATAAAAAAACCTGGATATCAGAGCTTCTTTTGTATGGGATATCACCATCATCCTCCATGTCCAGAATCTCCTTAGCCTTCCAGCAGGAAGTTCCTGCACCTCTTGTAAGTAGGGCTGTTTTTTCTTTGGGTAATCGTCGGCTTATTCCAAAATCTGCCAATCTTACCTTACCTTTAATATCTGCAAGGCAAATTGGGTAGATCAATATAGCAAAATTAATTCAGTACAAGTTGCTTAGATGTCTTATACATTTGCTTGTAAATGAATTGTGTTTGTTTACACTTACCAATCAAGACATTGTGGGGCTTAATGTTCCGGTGGAGAATATGAGGTTCTTGACAATGAAGAATACTTAAACTCTTGAGAACCTGCTTTGCTAGCTGTTTTCTTCCCATGTCAGAAAGATTGTGTTTAGTGATGTATTCTTCCAGGTTGTATTCACATAACTGTAGAACAAGGTAAACAAAGTTCCTATCCTCTATAAAGTCCACATATCGTACTATCGAAGAATCCTCAAGGTCTGGAAGACATAAAAAGTCTTGTTCTTTCTTCAGCTCTTCATAGAATATTCTAGTCATTCTCTTCACTGCGACTTCACTGCCATCATCTCTTAACCCCAATAAGACCTCAGTTCCATTACTGCCCTTTACAATGCGGAATTCATCATCTTCCACAAACATAAGACTCCCAACTTTGGTAATGTTACAGTCATCAGTGTTTGCAAGCTTCTCTAACTGTGGCCTCCATCTTTCACTGATTTGGACCCATGTTCGTGGTTTTGGTGATGGGCTAGAAATTATGCAAAGTTCCAGCTTCTCTTCCTCTACTGACATTTGTCTCGTTTTCTTCTTCCTTTTGGATCTTGATGGCTCTGTAATGGTGAGGTTTTGAAAATTGTGTTAAGCAGATGAATTGTCTCTTTTGAAGTGTTTATTTACCTTTAAAATGGAGCCCCACTTGTAAGGATTTGTGGGATGAGCAGCATAGTTCAGTATGTGGGTTGAGCCCATGGACAATGTGACACATCTTCTCTGTGTAGTGTGTACGCGGAGCGGTAATGGACACATAGAGCTAATTCATAATGTTTTCAGTTCACAGCCCAAATGGACTCATAGAGACCTGTTTGGAGGGGCCTCGGCTCAGGACAGAACCCCCCCCCCCCCTTTTTCCAAAGAACTGACCCTAACAGCTGTTTGTCCTACCAAGACCCCCCTCCCCATCTAACAGAGACTGTTATTTGGGTCTCCTCTTACCCCTCTATGTCTATGATATAAAGCACATGTTGAAATTGGTTTAATCTATTTTAACCAGTTTAATCATCTGTTGATGTATTGACCTATTGTTCTTTTCCCCCATTTCATTGGTTGTTTCTATTATAAACTACATAGGAATTGTATTAAAACATTGTAATTTAAGAAAAGTATTATGCCTTTTGATTTCAATGCATTTCCCATCAAGTTCCAACCAAACCAGAAAAATCATACTTTAAAAGATCTCATGTAGTCTTCATGGGTTAAGGAGCGAATGAATCCTTTAATTTGCATAATTCCTACATTTTGGGAGGTATTGCATACAAAATAGATGTTTCATAATTTTCATAAAATGATGAATATTATTTCCCATATCAACTACCTATGTAGCTCTACATTTTGTCAAACTGCTTATTGTGCTGTTGCTGTTGACTGTTGTTTACCCCAGGTACTGATGGTACCTGGGGGACTCTGTGTCTCCCCATAGGATCCCAGTCTAACAGACTGAGATCTCCTTAGAGTGTCCATGGAAAGATGCCACGTTTGTCCCTTCAGAATAAGGCCCTGTGGGCAAGTGGAAGCTGTTATTCCGTTACGCAGAGTGACAGCATAATTTGGTGTCAGCCCTGGTACCATTTCCAAGCTTAGGGCCAAGTTCTGTGAGACTGGTGCAGTCAAAATAATACAACACCCCAAGAAGACCGGTTCCTCCCCCTTGCTTCACTGAGGAACCATAGGTTTTCTTCCAGAGATTTACGGGCAAGATTTGCACAACGGTACCAAAGACAGATGTCAAAGTTGCAGGACCCATACTCAGGTGCCAGACACACACCTGTGACTGGCACACACCTGCCAGCAAATGGTACCAGGGCTGACACCAAATAATGCGTAATCTGCGTAATGGAACACCGGAACAGCTTCACTTGCCCTATTGCACAGGCCTTATCCTGAAGGGACAAGCTTGGCATCTTTCCATTCCATGGGAGCAGTGTTGCTGTTGAGAGCATACACAAACTCAACAAAGTTGCAAGACCCATGCTCAGGTGCCAGTCACTCACCTGTGACTGGCACACACCTCTCAGCAGGTGTGTGCTGGCAGGTCGCTCAAAACAAGAGCGATTACCAACAGAAGCATATTGGGGGATTTTGGCCAATTCTTTGGAGGCGCGACCCACACGTTTAGCTGTGTTACTCATTCCACGATTGCACAAACCTTACAGATTATACCTCGCTCTAAAGGTGTCTAATCAATGATACAAATGATATAAAATACAATACCATTTGGTATTATTGAAGGGGAGAAATAATCAACCGAAGTTAAGTCGGGTCTTGCCTCAGTACCACCGATCAGGTGAGTGTATCCACAGGGTCAGCCAGCGTAATGACGGCAGAGTTCAGCACCTCGGCCAGCGCCGCTGCCTAGGGTGCATCATTGAGGGGAGGTACGTCCGATTTTCATTTTCAATCAGCTTGATGTGATGACACCTGTGCGCTGACTAACAGGCTGGAGACAGCTGCGCTGAGTTGGTTCTGATCAAGTCTTTGACCATATAAGGCAATATACCTCATTCATCGCTGGCTCTCCTTGTATTGCTGGAGGAACACTCTCCCATCGGGCGGTAAGCGATTACACTCCACAGATTCTTTATCCCATATTTACTGTATTAGTTACGATGCCTGATACTGTTGTTTCTGTCTCCTATGTAGGCAATATAGGACTGAATGCTACAGTACGTTATTCTGTTTGTTTCTATTTGCCCCGACCGGGAAGAAGTTACTGTAAGAGCCAAAACTGACCGAAAACTGATTGAGAACAAATTTGAGTGATTTTTACTATTATTATATTTTTTGTTTATTATGATTGTGTGAAAGGGCCTTTTGTGTGGAGTTTGCATGTTCTCCCCATGTCCCCTAGGGTAGGTACCCTCACAAAAACATGCAGTTATCCTGGTCTCTATACTGCCTCCCCCTGGTCAGCCTGATGGAGGGGAAGGGAACTAGTTGGAATAACGTGTTCCCTCCACACGCTACATCCAACCGGGGAAACTCCCCCCTGTCAGGTGATAAGAAGCGGCTTGCTAGCTCCTCATGCATTGAAGGAGGCATGAGCTCAGTTCTGGGCTCTCTCTAGGCTGGCAGAGGGAGAGTAGCGCCCAGGATTACATAGGCAACTGGCACTGGGTGAAAAAATGGGTTGCAAAATCGTAACCCATTTTGTGGGGAAAAAAAACAATTATTATGATTTTGTTATAACCAAGGGGACACAGTATTATTAGTAGTATTTGCATATTGTGATGGCATTTTGTGTATTAATAGTAGATATTGTTTATTGCAATATTTTGACACATGTCTGAAACCTCTATTATATTATGTTATAAGAGCTATTGCTATTTTAAGTTTTTCAGGAGCTGTTACGTCAGGCCTGTATTGAAGTGAAAGTGAGAGATGATAACGACAGGAGTAGGACAATACAGGTTTTTGACTGTAACCGTAATAACGTAATGTGTTTTATTGCTTTTGTTGCTGTTGGAAAGCCATTCAGTATTTTCAAGAGGATCCTATTTGAGAGAAACTCAGGAGGAATATATTGTTTTGGATGGAAATAAAAGATTGGACCTTTCAATAAATCCCCTAAAATACAAGACGAACTCTGTCATTCCTTGGATGTTGTAAGTTGCAAAATATAAGAAATATGAAGTGGGAAATTATTGAATTGATACGAGTTAATACTACAAGTTCTGCATTAAGATCCTAAGTGTGGCTATATTGTATAAGTGAAGTCGCCATTATAGTTACGTTTGAATTTGATTATTACACAGGCTGCTCCCCCATTCCACCCACCCACACCCACCCACCCACCCACCCACACCCACACACACACCCACACACACACACACACACACACACACACACACACACACACACACACACACCTCCTAGATCAGGATCACTGAGAAGCATCACTGAATCATTACCGTATCTGGCTCGTCGTTCTGTACCAGTAGAGATGTGAAACAGTTATTGGTCAGTGTGAGGAGACTCATTTTGATCTGCATATTGTTATCATTATAGACACATAGATGGATGATTTAGTAAATTAAATTATAAATTAACAAATCATTTTGGCACTTACTACTAGTTTGCTTTTTCCAGCATAAATATCCCAGTATTGCTGTCACCACAATGATGATCCCTGTGAGCACAATCCCTGCAATCTCTCCTGCAGTGAGACTTTCACCTGCTGAAACATCCGCTGAAACACAGTGAGCAATGACACAACTGTTTTACACATCAGGTATAAAATGAAATCAATCAAATCAAATGGTGGAGACACTGTCCTGTGGCCCAAACTTCTCAAGTTTGATTCCTGCCTGGTCTCCTGCTCTCAACTAGTTACTTGTTTACTAGTTACTGGATTATAAAAGTAACTAGTTACTAGCTTACTAGTTACTGAATTATAAAAGTAACTAGTTACTCGTTTACTAGTTACTGAATTATAAACGTAACTAGTTACTTGTTTACCAGCTACTGAATTATAAAAGTAACTATAACTAATTATGTTACTTTACATAGTTACTTATGTGTTACTTTTATTTATTTAGTTTGCTTCAAATTTAATGTATACATTTTAATGTTGCTTTAGCACAAAATGACATGCTCACTATGATGAAAACTAGTAGATATAGGAATAATGTCTTCAACAACAACAACATTGAAATCATGTCATTTTTTTCTTCTGCCTGACTAGAAGACGGCTCAAGGTGATCTTGATGTGGTCTTGAAGCACATTCCTAGGCATGGACGCATGTCTATATTCAACATGGAGTTGCAGGCTGGCTAAAAACCTGGTTTAAAAGGTTGTTTCAACCCATCGATACACTGTAAAACCCAATGCTATAAAACAATATTTGGTTTATGTATTGAAAACTTGAAAAATGTTAAAAGGTCCTTCTAACTTGGACTTCCGGTAATGCAGAGTGAGGAGTAGACGTGTCCGTCTCTGCTCCCCCGCTATATATCTTTACCTTTTGAAAAACCCCACTACCTTCCCCCAAAAAGGTATGACTTAGTATTAAAAGAGATTACGATTCGGTTTTGACAACAAAGAATGATCACTAGAGCTTCCACACAAGCCAAAAAAGACACTACTTTAATGGAAGCCGGCGCCGCCGCTAGCGACATCAACATGGATTCACTGACTAGCCTACTAGAAGAACACAGGACGGCTCTGTCGGCTGAATTCAAATCAAGCATCACGACGCTGGAATCAAAAATTGATCTTATCCATGCCACTATAACTGACCATGGCCAGCGCATTGCCTTATTGGAGTCCAACGCGACCTCAGTCAGCGACCGCATAGTCTCCTTGGAGGCGGCCTGCGCGGAGCTAACTGCTAGCAACGCCAAGCTTCGTTCCAAAGCCTCGGAACTCGAGCCAAGGAGTCGCCGCTGGAATTGTCGCATAATCGGCCTTAAAGAATCAATCGAGGGTCCCCGTCCTACCACCTTTTTCTCCACCTTTCTATTCGAACTTCTGGGGGACGAGGTTCTGCCTATACCACCCGAGCTGGATTTAGCGCACAGAGCGCTGAAGGCTAAGCCGGGTGCTAACGAGAAACCGAGGCATGTCATTATTCGATTCCACAACCTCCAGATGAAGGAATCAGAATCAGAATCAGAATCAGTTTTATTGTCACATCACAGGTTTACAAGGTAAAAAAGTGGGTGAAATTCTTTTTTGTACATCGTTCCCATCGCAACGTTAGTTTCCATAGAAAGAAGAGAGGGGGGGAGAAGAAGAGGGTGGGGGGCAAGTGGGAAGGAGATCAAAACAAGAGAGCAACAGAAGGCCGGACAAGTTATCTACATATTTACAGAGTACCTGAGATAAAAAAAAAAAAAAAAAAAACTAAGGTGCCTGAGCATAGCAGCAATGTATTGTATACTGTGCATGTTATACTTATACTGTGCATGATATACAATGGACGTTAAGGTGCTTAGAGGAGAGGAGCACAATAAAAAAGACAAAAAAAGTCAGTGCGTTATACATGGGATTAAGGTGCAAAAGGTCAGTGCGTGTCCACCTAGGGTGGACTGACCCTAGTATAATCCGCAAGTAGCTCCATGAGGGAGTGCAACAAAAAGTCATTTGTACCTGGTGTAGTCCACAGGTGTGTCCGAGGGGGGGCCAAAGTCCAAGTCATTGTCCCTGGTATAATCCACAGGTGTGTTCAGGAAGAGCCAGAAAAGTCTGCACCGCCTGTTGTCAGGCTGCTGAACAAGGCCTATGCCTCATTCAGGCTTATGCCCCATTCAGCATTCTGACAGCAGCCGGATTAAAACTGCACCAGTACCTGGTGGTGGAACTCTTGATACTGCGGTAGAGCCCCTTGCCCGGTCGCGGTCGTTGTAGGGGTTTGAACAGTCTGTGACTTGGGTGGTGCTTGTCCTTGATGATGCGGTTGGCTTTGACCACGCATCGCTTTTTGTACAGTTCCTGGAGCGCTGGGAGCTCGATTCCCATTATCCGCTCTGCCGATCGCACTACTCGCTGTAGGCTGATCTTTTCTCGGGCAGTGCAGTTCCCGTACCAGGCCGTGACACAGCCTGTTAGGATGCCTTCAACAGAACTGTTGTAATACAGCCTGAGGATGCGATGTCCTACTCCGAGCTTCTTCAGGCGGCGGAGCCAGTACAGTCGCTGCTGAGCCTTTTTCCTCACGTGTGTGGAGTGCGTCTCCCATTTGAGGTCCTCCTCGATGTGTACTCCGAGGAACTTGAACTCGCTGACCCTTTCCACTGCAGCACCGTCGATGAGGATGGGCGCATGGTCTCTCCGCGGCCTCCTGAAGTCCACGATCAGTTCTTTGGTCTTGTCGACGTTAAGAGAGAGGTTGTTCTCCCGGCACCAGAGTGCCAGTGAGTTGATCTCCTCTCTATAGTCAGACTCGTCGTTGTTCACGATTCGGCCTATCACTGTCGTGTCGTCCGCGTACTTTATGATGGTGTTGGAAACATGTGTGGCTATGCAGTCATACGTGTACAGGGAGTAGAGGAGAGGGCTCAGCACGCATCCCTGGGGTGCTCCGGTGTTGAGGGTCAGGGGGTCGGATGTGATGCTGCCCATTCTCACCACCTGATGTCGGTTGGACAAGAAGTCCTGTATCCAGTCGCACATGCTTGGGTGTAGCCCTAGGTCTCTGAGCTTTTTGTCAAGTATTGCTGGGACAATGGTGTTGAATGCTGAGCTGTAGTCCACGAACAGCATACGTACATATTTGTCCTTCAGCAGCTTGTTGTCCATGTGCGAGAGGACGGTGTGGAGAGCCATGGCAATAGCGTCGTCGGTGGATCTGTTTTTGCGGTATGCATACTGCCACGGATCCAGCGAGGCAGGTAGCGTGGAGCTGATGTATTCCCTCACCAGTTTCTCGAAGCACTTGCTGACGATCGGGGTGAGAGCAACAGGTCTCCAGTCGTTCAGGCATGTCACTTTGGCCTTTTTGGGAATGGGCACAATGGTTGACATTTTGAACCCTGCAGGGACCACAGCCTGGGAGAGGGAGAGGTTAAAGATGTCAGCGAAGACACCCGCCAGCTGGTCTGCATATGTCTTAAGGACCCGGCCTGGAATCCCATCAGGTCCGGCTGCCTTGTGGATGTTGACCCGTGCGAAGGCTGTACGCACTTCTCTCTCCGAGATGGTTAGAGGGTTCTCCTCTGCTGGTGCTGCTGATGGCCCCGCTTGGCTGCCGCGGTTGGAGCTGATCTCAAACCAGCCGTAGAAAGTGTTCAGTTCGTTGGGGAGGGAGGAAGGCGGGTTCACCTCGCTTCTGGTTCTTGTTTTGCAGTCTGTCAAGGTGTGTACCGCCTGCCATGTGCTCCTGATGTCGCCATTGCTGAGTTTGTCTTGCATCTTTTTTGTGTAGGCCTTTTTCGCCTTCCTGATGGCGCTGTTTAGGGCCGTGCGCGTCGTGTTGCGCGTTTCCACGTCGCCAGATTTGAAACCAGCATCCCGTTCATGCAGATGTGCACGTACTCCGCTGTCCATCCATGGTTTCTGATTGGGATAGATCCGAACTGTCTTTTTTGGGACTATGTCATCTATGCACTTACTGATAAAGCCAGTGACTGAGTCTGAGAGTTCGTTGATGTTATTCCCAGCTGCGTTCTTAAACATCCCCCAGTCAGTCTGGTAGAAGCAGGATTGTAGCATAGCGTCTGTGTCCTCAGACCAGATTCGGATTTCTTTCTCAACGACCGGCTCCCTTTTTAGCCTCTGTTTGTAGGCAGGTAGCAGCTGGATGGCGTAGTGGTCAGAGCTTCCTAGCGGTGGGCGGCGGAGAGCTTTGTATCCATCCTTGAAGGGCGTGTAGCAGTGGTCAAGAATATTGTCACCACGGGTACTGCAGGCGACATGCTGGTGGAATTTGGGAAAGACCTTTTTTAAGTCTGTCCGGTTGAAGTCGCCTAGGCAGATGACTGCGCAGTCCGGGTGGCGATTTTCTTGTGCACTGATCGCCTGGTGTAATTCCCTCATAGCTGTGTCCTTATTAGCTCCAGGATGAATGTAAACAACGGCTACAATCACAATGCTGAAGTCGCGTGGTAGGTAGAAAGGACGGCAGGCTATGATTAAAAGTTCAAGGTCTGGAGAGCAGTGACTATCTAGGATTTTAACATCTTTGCACCAGTTGTTGTTGATCAAGGCACAAACTCCCCCCCCCACGTTGCTTACCGCTTAGTACAGGGTCTCTGTCTTTCCTATACACGGTGAAACCAGGGGGAGTGATGGAAGAATCAGATGCTAACTCCGTTAGCCACGTCTCTGTTAGCACAACAATAGACGTGTTCCTCGTCTCACTGTTATACTTTACGCGCGCCAGTAAGTCGTCCATAGTGGTCACTGTTCTTGATTCACACAGAGATCTAACGTTCGCTAGCAGGATTGAAGGCAGTGCAGGTTTATATCCACGTTTTGTTGTTCTTACGAGGAGACCCGCTCTTTTTCCTCGTCGACCTGGCCGTCTTCTTCGCCGTTTCCGTGCCATTGTCCCGGCCGGGACAATGGCACCCCCCACCCAGCCGAGTGGAGGGTTTTCCGCAAAAAAGTCCGGAAATCTGTGTGTAATCGCTGTGCTGATGTCCATAAGTGCTTGTCTGTCATAACTCCTCAGACACCCGACGGTGTAGGAAAAAAAGAGAAGGCTAAAAAATACTAAAAAGACGGAAAAGCGTTGCGACGCTACGGAGCGTATACGAAAGCAGCCGTTCTCCATGGCGCTCCCCATTTACCGATAGGAAACAGTCATCAGGGAGTCGCGCAAGCGAAGAGACCTGCAGTACGAGGGTAAGAGAATCGCCATCCATGAAGATTATCCTCATGATGTTATGGAGGAGCGCGGCAAATATTGTGAGGCGATGGCCGAGTTGTACAAGCTGGGCTGCAGGCCTGCTCTTCACTACCCGTCTAAGTTGATGATCGCCAACGAAAACGGCGGGCGAAGGTCCGGCTGGCATCAGTTGTGGAGGCTGAAAAGTACATCATCTCTAAACGCAAGTAATGGGTGCTGTGCTTATGACTGGATCTGTTTGGATATGGGCTTTGCAAAATTTTGTATTTGGCCCGGCAGCTGTATTGTTTGCTGCGTGAACTTGTTTGACTGTTAGCTGGCTAGCTTAGCCTTTAGCTAGCTGGTTAGCCACAGTTGGGTTGACGGACAGATCGGTGAACCAATGGGATCAGCCGCAATCTCTCGCCGGCTCTTTACACCCGCCCCTCTATACACGAAATCAGGAGCGTTGGGGCAGTCTACGTGACGTTTAACCTGATTACTCTATCGCTTGTTGTTTGACCTATTTTATTTTTAGCGCTGTTTTAATGCAACACCTTTTTTTTTTCTCTCTTTTTTGTCATCTTCTCGCCTTCCCGGCCACCGCCCTTGTTTATTTTTTTATTGTAAATAGTGTTTTATGCCGCAACTTCATCGAGATAATATACCCACTTAAAGAGTGTTTCATGGAAATGGTAATTGTATCTAGCCTGACTGCTATATTGTTATGTGGACTAACCCAGCTGTGGCTGATTGGCTAGCTTTGACGCTGACTACCGTCGGCTGGGTTGAAATCATGGGTCCGGAGCGTTTTTTTTTTTTCCTCTCTCCTTCGCTCACACCGCTTCTTTTTTTTTAAAACATATACATCTCAGCGTTTTAATGTCTTCATTTTTTTGTCACAGTCTTAATGTGCGTGGACAGACTAATAGTATTCCCTTTAGGAGTGCCGATTGGATAGCCTATGTCTTTGGGCTTATCATCTATTTAAATTGATTACTATTACAGACTTGTACTTAAACGTAATATAGGGGAGTACTTTTCAGGCTCGTTGGACGCATTTTACTTTTGTTCTTGTTTGCATAAATGTTAAGTATATTTTATACTTTCCTCATTTTCCTTTATAATAGCATTGGCCCTGTCTAGCTTTCTGGTATTGGGTTTGTATGTGCTTTGTGCTGTATGCTGTGTGTGCGGGTGAGCCCAGTGCATGAGCATGTTGTGCTTGTGCGCTGGGCTTATGTGTACAGCAGCTGACTTTTCTTGGGTGTTTTGCTCTTTTCTGTTCTTGTATACATCACTGATGATATCCACTTTAGGAGTGTTGATTGTGTATCTTACATAGCTGTGGGCCAATCACTTATTTAAATTTACTACTATTACAGACATTCCCCTTTCTTTTTTTGTTAACTAATGGCTTGCTTTTAGTTGAATTCCACTTGCAAATTGTGACTGTCTGTCCTACAGAGGAGTGCTATTTAGGCTGTAGGATCGGCTTTACTTCTGTTTAGTTTTGTTTGTTCTTGTTTGCATAAATGTTATATTTATATTTATACTTTCCTTATTTTCCTTATAAATAGCGGGGGCCCTACCTAGCTTTGTATTCACATTTTATATACGCTCGTGCACTGGGCTTCTTTCTCCTGTAAGGTTAACAGTCTCTGCCCTGTTTACCGGTCCAGTATTTTCTCTGGATGGCCGAAATGGTCCTCTTATATGGGCTTTTCTTTTGACCCTAGTGTTTTTTTTTACCTTAAATATAACAGTTGTAATGTGGCCTTGATGTAGTAGTTATCATGATATTTGACCTTCTGTAATTGAAGCACCATTGAGGTGCCATTCTGATCTTTAAATGACTTTAAGACGGCCAATTGTTTTTCTTGGGGGGTGGGAGGATGAGGGGGAAAGCAGCAATGCGATACTCTATTTGGTTGTTCATGATCAGGTTATTTTGTTACTGCTTTATAAGTGCACTTTCTTTGTGATAGGATAGGTATCTTAAGTATGTACGTTATACTGAGTTTTTTCTTCTTTTTCTCTGTATTTTTTCCTTTTTCTATTGTGCAGCTTGACTTTAAGCAGCCAATTATTATCATTATTATTATATGTATATATTTTATTATCACAGTTTTTGGTTTTCCTGTTTTTTCTTTTTCATTTTCTTGTATTTGTATTTTGTATCTTTCCTCTCAAGAAAAGAAAATGGTTTCAATGATAGTTTACACAGATTTTTATTTTTGGTTTTATTGTAAAAGCTTATTGTGTTGCTACTTAATATGTACACTCTATTTGTGATCGGATATGTATCTTATATTATACCTCGGTTTTCACTTCAGTATGGAGCCTAACCTTAAGTGCCAAACCTTTTCTCTCCCCCCCCCAAAAAAAAAAACTTGAATTGGGGCTTCATCTTGGATTTTATTATATACAAAAGAAAAAAAGAAAAAAGAAAAAATGGTGAGACTACCTGACAAGTGCAATCTATTTGAGATAGGATATGTATGTTGCACCATGCCTGGGTTTTCAGGGTGGAACCCATTTGGTTACTGCCTGTTTGTTGGATTATCCTATAGCACTGCTATCCAGATTAAGCTAGACTTGGTGGGGGACTTTGGTACTTGAGGTGGGCGCTGACTGGAGAGGACAGGGAAATTTACATTTTTCTATTTTTATTTTTGATATGCCTTTCGTCACTCAGTGGTTTGCAGGGGGGTGGTCTATGAGGTTTTCACTTGTTGTTAAAAATAGGGGGAACGGAAGTTACGTAGGTAGGAGTAGGACTGACTCATGTCAGGGAGGTTTGTAAGGATAAGGATAATTCCTTTTAACAGGACGTTCATGAAAGTCCTTGAGGGCTTGTTTCCAATGAGGGCCTGTGAGCAATTAGGGGTTAAGAGTCTTGCTCAGGGACAAATTTCATTTCATCGACACATATGCTGGCGTGGCCTGGAATCGTACCTGGGGCAACCAGGGCCTCTGGCTCCCAAGGCGGGCTCACTAACCACTCAGCTATGGCCGCCCCAATCCGGAGTGATACGCATGTTTGGTGCCCCTTCTGGGACTAGGGTTTCTGTTTTCAGGGAACCGGGTTTGTGTTCATGGTTTTCTTTCTTGTTTGTACTGGACGTATGTGTGTGTGTGTGAGCCCCCCCCCCCTGCCTTCCTTTCCCTCCCCCTTTCTTGGAACGTTAAAGGGATGAACGGTATCATTAAAGCTGGAAAGGTAATCTCACATTTGCAGCCGCTCAAGGGAGACATATGCTTCTTACAAGAAACACGTATGCGCACTGCACGGGTGTCGTGTATTAAAAAGCCGTGGATGGGCCACCTGTTCCACTAAAAGTATTCTGAAAGCTCTAGAGGGGCCGCCATTATTATACATCGTGACATTGCATTTGAGTTGAACACCACTGTGTCAGATCCAAATGGACGATATGTTATAGTTTCAGGCAAATTACTAAACACCCCCGTGGTCCTGGCCTCAGTCTACGCTCCAACATGGGATGATGATACATTTATTTCCAAATTCTTCTCTTCCATACCGAACCTTGATGAATATCAAATCATCATTGGAGGAGATTTTAACCTAGTCCAGAATTTAGCTCTTGATAATCTACTAAACAAACTACTTTGTCAAAATCAGCCAAAGTTTTGCAATATCATGCTGACCAACTTCTCACAAGTTCATCACAGTTACTCAAGAATCGATTTTTTCTTACTTGACGACAAATTATTGCATAATGTTCTCTCCTGCGAGTACCATAGCATAGTTATCTCCGATCATGCACCGACATCCGTAGAGATACAATTTCCACATGGCAGACCACCCTCCAGGTTTTGGAGATTCAGTCCACAGCTGTTGTCTGAACCTACATTTAAGGACTTCCTTGAGTCACAGATTACATTTTACTTCGAAACCAATGACACTCCAGATATTGACAGTAACGTATTGTGGGAAGCTTTCAAAGCTTATCTCCGCGGACAAATTATCTCATTTGTTTCCCACTTCAGATGATCGGAGTAATCCAAATTGACAACAATTTCAGCCGACATTCGAAATTTGGACAGCCAATACTCGGTCAACCCCTCGCCCACCTTGTACACACAGAGATTACAACTTCAAGCTCAATATGATTTGTTATCAACTGGTAAGGTTGAGAGACAACTTTTACAGACTAGGCAGCGCTATTTTGAACAAGGAGATAAGGCGGGCAAATTGCTCGCATACTAGGCAAGGGCGGCCAGTGCCTCCAGACTGATCCGGGGGAGGTAATGACAGACCCAGGGGAAATTAGCAAGATTTTTTCAGTTTTTTATGCTGATTTGTATTCCTCCGAGACCTGTGCACAGGATTGGGAGGGGCCCAATCCCCTCGAAGACTTAGATTATCCCAAATTGGAAGAGGGCTCTGCCACCAGTCTTGGAGCACCATTAACGACCCTGGAGGTATCGGAGGCAATTAAATCCCTACAAAGCGGGAAATCACCTGGGCCTGATGGTTATACCACAGAGTTCTTTAAAACATTTTGTGACGTTTTGGCCCCAATCTTGGTAAGGGTATTTAACGATGCCTTTTCAAAAGGCCAGCTACCCCTGTCTCTATCAGAAGCATCAATCACACTGCTGCTGAAGAGGGATAAGGACCCACTTTTATGCAGTAGTTACAGACCCATATCTCTTTTAAACGTTGATTTCAAAATTATGTCTAAGGCTTTATCCAACCGTCTCCAAAGAGTTATACCTAATCTAATTAATCCGGACCAGACTGGCTTTATGCCGGGAAGGCACTCGTCCTCCAACACGAGAAGGCTGTTTAACATTATCTACTCTCCTACCACTAGGGTTCCTGAACTTGTGCTTTCCCTTGATGCGGAAAAAGCCTTTGATAGGGTGGAATGGAGGTATCTGTTTTACATACTTAATAAATTCGGTTTTAGCCCTAACTTCATTTCTTGGATTAAAATTTTGTACACATCCCCGGTAGCATCGGTCAATGTTAATGGAGTGAAATCTGGTCTGTTTTCCCTCTCCCGTGGGAATAGACAGGGTTGCCCCTTATCTCCGTCGCTGTTTGCACTCGCAGTCGAGCCTCTGGCACTATGGCTTCGTAATGAAGAGAGGTTTCAAGGCATTAACCGTTTTGGTTTTACGCATAAGCTCTCCTTATATGCAGATGACCTTCCATGTACATCTCTAATCCGTCATCTTCTATTCCTGTAATTTTACGCATTCTAGATCAATTCAAGAAACTCTCTGGTTATAAACTTAACCTCCAGAAGAGTGAATATTTCCCTGTTAATGCCCTGGCCGACAGGCTTCCTCAAACTATCTTTCCCTTTAAAAAGGCTACGGAGGGATTTAAATATCTGGGAATATTCGTCACTAAAACTTTCATAGAGCTATTCGCAAAAAACATCAGCCCTCTGGTGGAACGTTTTAAGTCTGACTTGGCTAGATGGTCCACCTTGCCTCTCTCATTGTTGGGACGTGTAAATTTGGTAAAGATGGTGGTGCTGGCCCACTTTTTGTATCCCTTTCAACATATTCCGATTTTCATCAGTAAAGCCTTTTTTTCTACACTTGATCAGCTCATTAACTCGTTTCTGTGGTGTAATAAGTGGGCTCGAATCAGAGGCGCGGTCCTTCAACTTCCAAAATCCGAGGGTGGTCTAGCCCTTCCCAATCTCAGTCAGTATTATTGGGCATCCAATATCCATAAAAAAAAAATTGGAATACTAATTTGATAATAATAATAATAATAATGGATTTTATTTATAAGGCACTTTACATTTACAGGAAATCTCAAAGTGCTACAGAAGGCAATTGCATAATAACAGAAACATCACACCAGTAAAAGAAAACAATAACTAGGAAACTAGAAGAAAACTATTAAAACATGGGGGCATAAAGCCTAGAGATAAAACCAGCTACAAGAATGCTTTGCTAAAAAGGTAGGTCTTTAGTCCTCTCTTAAAACAATCAACTGACTGTGGAGCTCTCATTTGATTCTTGAAGTACAACCCCAATGGGCCAAAATGGAGGCATCCTCCTCGAATCTCTCTTTATGGTCGGTGGTCTGCTCTCAACTACCTCTCCCGGTTAAACAAGTGTCCAAAAACCCTATCGTAATTCATACATTAAAGATTTGGAACCAGTTTAGGAGGCAGTTTGGCCTATATAGGTCCTCAAATTTAGCACCCGTGTACAGGAATCACCATTTCCTTCCATCTTGTACTGACCCTGTCTTTAGGATCTGGGCAGACAAGGGTCTGCGATCCATCAACAACCTTTATATTGACAATTTTTACAGTCAATTTGACCCACTTAGATTCCCTGAGAGCTACCTGGGACCAGGACCTCGGTATTACCATGTCAGATGATCAGTGGGACCATGCTCGAGACCTGGTACATAACTCTTCTATTTGTGCAAGGCACAAACTATTGCAGTGTAAAATATTACATAGAGTCCACTACACCAATGCAAAGCTGGCCAGAATATACCCTGACAGGTCCGATGCTTGTAATAGGTGTAAACAATCGCCAGCAGATTACATGCACATGTTTTGGTCTTGCCCTAAATTAACAGCGTTTTGGTCAGAGGTGTTTAACTCCCTTGGGGAACCAATTGACCCGGATCCCCTCACTAACCTTTTAGGAATCCCTTTAATGCTTAATGCGCGCATCTCCGCACGCCGAGTTGTTGCTTTCACAACCTTACTCGCTAGGAGGCTTATTCTCCTTAAATGGATACACCCCTCCCCTCCTACGCATAACAGATGGATCCATGAAATTCTATATTGTCTCAAACTTGAGAGGATCAGGTTCTCCCTTAACGGCTCTCTGAAGATGTTTCAAAAAATTTGGCAACCTTTTCTGGACCACACTGACACCCTTACTATGGTGGAAGAACTCACAAATTAGTGTCTCCCTTGACGGTGAGACTACATTTGTTCTCCTCTCAAATGACTTCTTGAATATGTTCCACTACATTTTATAACCTTTCTGGACCTCATTGACATCCTTACTATGAAAAATAACTCATAAATTAGTGTTCTGTGCAGAGAAACCCCCCCCCCCTCTCTCCCCCTCCTGTTCCCTGGTATGAATGAGTGTCTTGTCTATTGTTTGTCCTGTCTGTTTATTGTATTATTATTTTGTTTGTCTCACATTTAACATGTACATTGATTACTGTATCTATTTTACTGTTTGTTCTGTTGTGTTGTGTTTTGTTTAATTGTTGTTATTTTGTTTTTGTTTTGTCAAGAAAAATCAGACCTCTTTGTTTTCATTATTTGACATGATGTCCCTGTCTCTACTGTCTGAAAAAAATAATAAAGAGATTTGTAAAAATATATATATATATATTTTTCTATTAATCTGAACTATTTTTGTGGATTAATTAAACTCAGAACCTTCTATTGACGTTTACGTAAATATCCTTGCGTGCGTCTGACGTCAGCCTACGTCAAGACGTACAGGCTAAGTGGGCGGAGATTAACTCTCTGAAAGTTTTTCTCTAATGGCCGCCGTTCCTCGCACTGCACTCCAACTTTGTTTTTCTATAAGCTTCCATCTAAAAAACACTTCCTTCAAGAATACATCGTCTCACCAAGTCAACTGTAGGTATATTAAACATGAAATCAATAGTTGTTTTTATAATTGGTCGATATTACGTTGTGTGTGTGTGTGTGTGTGTGTGTGTGTGTGTGTGTGTGTGTGTGTGTGTGTGTGTGTGTGTGTGTGTGTGTGTGTGTGTGTGTGTGTGCTTGCGTGCGTGTGCATGTATGTGTGTTGTATTCCACATGAAGTGTGTCATATTAAACATGAAATCGGTAGTAGTTTGAATTATTTTTTGATATTTGAAAGTTGTCCATGTCGAGTTGAAGAGCACTCTAGCATTTTAGCCTAAGACGCGGTGTGTGTGTGTGTGTGTGTGTGTGTGTGTGTGTGTGTGTGTGTGTGTGTCTGTGCACACGCACATATCTTTGTTTTTATTTACTTCTTTAGGCGTACTTTCTGAATTAAGACACGGATAGTTACTTCGAAATAGTACGTAATATATTTGGAAATGTTGTTAATATCATGCTGAATCAAATGAATGAAGCCAGATTTATACTGCTAATACTTTGTGCTAGCGCTAAAGGCAGGGTTGCCATGTCTGCTTATTATAAGTGAATTTGCGCTGCTTTAAAGTTGCTTGTAAATATTGTTTTTTTGGGCTTGTTTCTAAAATGTAGTTGCTTATTTGATAACAAATAAACAATAAACATAGAGTTAAAAGTGCTCATGTAGCCTATAGTCGCTTCTTTTGGGCTTGTTTTCCTAGACCTGGTTGCTTATTTCTCTCAAACTCTGGCAACACTGACGACAGGCTGCACAGTGCACACACAGCCTCTCGTCTGCAGTACAAATTTAAAATTTACTTTCTTACTTTCTTTAACAAAGAGGGTTTCATGGAGTTGAAAGCCTGCTCTATTAAGTGGGAACACTCTGAGCCCCACACCTCAAATACACTTTATGACCAAAATGTAAAATAATCAACCGTAAGGAAAACATTCTTTAGTTACTCCGCTGCGCCCCCTACAGATCTTGTCAATAGAAAAATTCCATTAACCGGATCTGTAGAGGGCGCAGCAGAGTAACTAAATAATACTGTAAATAAATTGTGTATTTACTGATCTGTAGAACACGATGCAACTATATCGAAATTAATTATTGTCTTTGCAGCTGTGTATACCTGCCACCTGGTTTCCTGACCTGCTTTCAGCACCGTCAAATGAAATGTGAGTTTCTCCTTTGGTTTTAGATGTCCCTGTTGTCGTTTTATATATATTAAATAATATAAATAGTGTATTTACTGATCTGTAAAACACGATGCAGACTTATTGATGAACTTATAACCCATTAAATCGGGGAACGCATCATGTGTCATTTTAGATTTCTTTGGCTATTAAAAAAATAGCAGATATATATTGTAGATCTGCAATTATTTTTTTAAATTGAGAATATTTGTACAATTCTTCAAACAGTCTAAAACAGTTTTTTTAATGTATATATATCAGTGGTTCTCAAACGTTTTCATGTCAGGACCCCCAAAATGATGTGTACTTGGCCGTGGACCTCCATCTAAAAATATTTTGTTCCAGGGACCCCAAGAAGCAAAGATATTAATTACAAATGTTTGCTTTATATATTCAAAGATCTGCACCCATTTTCTTGATTTTTCAAGAAAAATGCAGATCTACAAGCTCATAGTGCGGCACTCTGTTTTTGAATAACCAAAGTATAAAATAATGGTTTAAGTGGTTACACAGATGCGTTCCCGGTTTTAATGGGTTAATTAAAGTTGAGTTTTTTGGTGTCTTTTGAGTCAACGGTCAACAGTTTAGGTGGCCATTTTGAATTTTGTCCATAACTCACTTCCTTTTTAAGATTTTTTGGGCACCCCTTCTAGGATGTTTTAGGATGACCAAAGGGACATCTGTATGAACAAACTGCGTAACGATGTTTCACATAATTCCCCCTAGTGCAGTGATATTAATGTTTATTTATTATTTTATAGATGTATGTTATCAACATACTGTATTAACATAATGTTATTAAGATATAATGTTATTTAGACCAGTTGTTCTCCAACAGTCCCGTACCCCCCCCCCCCCCCCCCCCCACACACACACACACACACACCAAATTAATAATTACATTATTTCTGCTGTGAAAATGTATTGTTTATATAATTCATTAAAGGGTCTACTCTACACCATGAAAATCACTTTTTTCTTGTTTTTTTTGTATTTTTTGGGGTCCCCAGTGTCTCTTGTACCCAAAAAAATGTTTTTTTTTTAAAATTCAGTCATTCCTTCTCATTTCATGGATTTCCAGAATGGGCGTGTCTGAACAGGCGATCTCAGAATGGAAATGTTTCTGATGTCACAAACATTAATGATGGCAAACCCAATGTTAAATGAAAAGTGCCCGAATCGCTCCGAAACTTTTTCTACCCCCCCTAAGTGGGGGTCTACGAACAAATACTTCGGGCTCGGATTTTGGCTCCGCCCCCCGGAAGTGGGTGAAACAGGCACCTCAAACACTTGGTGGAATTGTTCAAAAATGTTCAAAGTGTTTTTTTTTCGATTTTGTATTTTTCTTAGATGCTTCTTTTTATGCAGAATTTTTCCTCTTTTTTTTAAATAATTTTTTTAAATACATTTTTTTATTAACAGACATAATTGCTCAGTAGCCCCCCCCCTGCCCAAGAGGACGTTTTGGTATTGCAGCTGAAAGTGCTGTATAAGCCAGAGACAATTGACTTGGGATGAGTATATCTGAGTGATGATTTAGGCTCTAACCTTTTGAAAAAGGTTTGAGGGACATACACCATAGATATTAAATATCAAATATTTTTTTTAAATTCATGGTGTAGATCCTTTAAACACCTCATTCAATAACAAAAAGCACATTTTCTGTACTGTTAGAATTTGATTATTAGCCTATCCCAAGGTTCCCTCCTTAAATGAAAGGAGAAATAAATCCTGTGATGATTATAAGTATAATTGTATAGCCTTAAAATAGTCCAGGGATGTCATTGTTTTATTATTTACTGTAAAACAACATCTACAGTTATGAACTGGAACTTCAAACACTAATTTAATATCCTTATTGATCACACACATCAATCAAAACTAAAGGCAATCATTTTGTGCAGGAAGCTAAAATACCAAACATTAATTCATGCAAGCATTTTCATTAACTGTAATATACATAAGAAAATTATGGACTGTGTTTATGAATCCATGTCTAGTCAGTCACAATGCATGTAGGTCTAAGTATGATATAAATACAGTTTTAAGCCTTTAAGACATACATACTTTGTATGTTTCAACTATTAGTTAAACTATTTTATTATGATGCAGTAGCACAAGTTCCCTACTTTAAATCTTACCAACAAAGAGCTGGATCTCACTGTAGCGGCAAAGGTCTGGAACAGAACACCCGTATTTTCCCTGATCTGACTTGTTCACCCTGGTCAGCTTCAGTGAGATGTTACCATGAGACAACTGCTCAGGAAACAGGGACGTCCTCTGTTTGTAAGACGGGTTCTGATACTCAGAATCCACACGTCCATCTTGGAGAACGTGCACGTATGGCCACCCCCTCAGGTCAGTTCTGAACCACTCCACCGTCCTCTTCTCCATGTTGACAGGAGGTTCAATGTGACAAGGAAGGATGACATCATCTCCCACCATGGCCATCACAGGCTGAGATGAACCAATCAGTCGTTGTCCTTGAAACAAAACAAAATGGATTTAGTGTAGAGATATTAATGTGTAATGTTTAATTTTCTATTCAGATAGATGTGTGTGTTAAATATGTTGTGTTATTGTGCATAAATGCAGGGTGGTGATTATTAAGTGTATAGTTACATTAATTTATATGACTTTATATCATTACATTTACATATATGTAGACCACACATGGGCAACATACGGCCCGGGGGGCGGAACCGGCCCTTTAACCATCTTAATCCGGCCCGCCAAGTCCTCAAAGAAAAACAAAATGACCCCCCCAGGCTGCCGTATGTTAATGGTTTTGAGAAAACATAATTTAACTCGACTCCAAATATTAGTAATTCATACTTACCATGTGAGTACTATGCATGTACCTGCATTCCTCCATTCGTATATGTACTCAAATGTTTTATATTTATAATGTAACAGTGAAACCGTCAACCTTGAGTCCATATTTATAACATAATGCAATGTGTTTGATCAGTGACCTATGCAGTGTTGATTTTGTCAGCTATTTTTTAGTCTTAGTCCAGTCTTAGTCCAGTTTCAATGACGGCTGTTAGTTTTTATCACATTTAGTCAAACTCATCCTTTTTTTATTTAGTCTAGTTTTTGTCGACTAAAGGTCGAGCATTTTAGTCTTTATCTTAGTCCAAGAAAACTTATTTTTATTAGTCTAGTTTTAGTCGACAAAAACTGTTGACATTTTAGTCAAGTTTTAGTCATGACAATTATATTAGCCCTTTACTTTTTTTGTCAGTAGATAATATAGAACATTTCCATCTAATCTAAAAATATTTCACATAGCATTTCCTCTCATCCTTTTGATGAAAAACACAATTTTAAGGAATACATCCAGACATGGAACATGTTCTGATTGAACTTGTATATTTATTTGAAACCATAACAATTCACAGACACGCCAATGCTTGCATTACAATAAATACAATACATCTCAGATGAAAAATAATAATAAAATACAATGAAGTGTCTCATGGACTTAACCACTTGAAGTTGAACCCCAACATCTATATTCTAAGGGGAAACATAAGCCAAAAAGCTTGTAGAGCTTGTAGATCGGCTATTTCTGGCAAATTTGGAGTAGAAGGAAAAAGCAGTCCAACTAAGTACAGAGCCAACTCAGGTCAAGTTTACCAGTAAGTTGTTCTCATGGAGAATGAAAAAGGTGACAGATACCAGGGTAAATATTAACTACTCACAAATCATTCACTAGTAGTAGTGTGATTGATTGATTGATTGATTGATTGATTGATTGATTGATTGATTGATTGATTGAATACTGTATTTAGCAGTTTGCAGAAACAAAGCATCACATTACATTACATTACAGTCATTTAGCAGACGCTTTTATCCAAAGCGACTTACAATAAGTGTATTCAACATAGGTAGGGAACGAAAACTACTAATCACCAGAAGTCTTTAGTGCATTTTCTGCAAAAACAAGCAACCAAGAGTATACCTAGCGCTAAGGTAAAAGTAAAATATATCAGCTACCTATTTCCTTAAACAGATGAGACAAAATAGCTAAATCAAATGAGCATGAGCTAAAACAAATAAGTGTATCGACTAAACAAGATCCAATAAACAATACAACAATAGAAAACAAGCGTTCGTACAACTAGTTAACAACAAGTAGGTCAGGCAGAGAGGAAGGGTAGTGTTTCCTGAAGAGGTGAGTTTTCAGCCTGCGGCGAAATATGGGCAGTGACTCTGCTGTCCTAACATCAGTGGGAAGTTCATTCCACCACTGTGGGGCCAGAACAGAAAAGAGTCGTGACCGTGTGGATCGGCCAGAAGGACCCTTGAGTGACGAGGCAATCAGTCGCCCCGAGGTGGCAGACCGAAGTGGTCGGGCAGGGGTGTAGGCATCGACCATAGCCCGGAGGTAAGAAGGAGCTGTTCCTTTCACTGCCCTATAGGCTAGCACCAGGGTTTTGAACTGGATGCGAGCCGCTACGGGGAGCCAGTGTAGAGAACGGAGAAGGATGGTTGTGTGGGAGAACTTGGGGCGGTTGAACACCAGACGAGCCGCAGCTTTCTGAACCAGCTCCAGAGGTCTGGTGGCAGATGCCGGAGCACCAGCAAGGAGGGAGTTGCAGTAGTCCAGGCGGGAGAGCACATGAAAGCACATGATAGTACAGTTCCAATACAAGGTCAGCTAAAAAGGATTTTTTTTTTAAAGCCAAATGGCTTGTTTGTGTCCTAATGTTATTTTGGAAACGGTGAATGTCACATGTGTCACCTAAAGATTACTTGTTTGCATCCATGTATAGCTGCCCAGGTATTTTGTGCAAAGTTTGCACACTGGGTTGTTTACAAGTTACTATAGTTCGCTTGCTGCTACTAGATTTATAGCAGCAACCTACATATGACATGATGGTCATATCATGATAGTCATGACGAAACTTCAACCTGTCTTTTGCACTGTCTCCATTTACAGCCCGTACATCTACATAAACGTTCGGATTTCAAATATAAAGTGCTTACCCCATGGCCACGGATGTTATAATTCACTTCGGGTGGGTATAAGTACCCGTATCTTCCGTATTGTTCAATAAAAAGCATTTTAATCCGATTTGCGGCCATGTTCTCATAGTTATAGTGTGCAATCAGAGTGCAATACACCTCCCAACCGATAGGGTCACGTAGTTGAAAGCGTGGAGAAAATACGGAGAAAATGGCCACCGATCGGATTAAAATATTTTTTATTGAACAATACGGAAAATACGGGTACTTATGGGTCCATTCATTTTGTCGGTGGTGGGGGGGGGGGGGGGGGTATTGTGTGTGTGTATGCGTGTGCGTGTGACTGTGTGTGCGCACGCGGCTGCAACTTTGAAAGGGGGTGTGTGAGTGAGGAACAGCCTGCGCTGCGCAGCGCATCAAAGGAGACAGGAAGAAAGTGACAAAATCTTATAATAATATAATATAATATTTCGTCTCGTCTTTGTTCGCGAACTAAAATGACCATAGATTTTAGTCTAGTTTTTATTTAGTGAACTACATTTTCGTCTCGTCTTTATTAGTCAACGAAATTGCATAATGATTTAGTCCCAGTTATTGTTTATTCATGTGGGTGGTGGTCTCGTCTCGTCTTCGTCCTTTGAAAAATGTGCGTTGACGAACATATTTTGTTTCGTTTTCGTTAATGAAATCAACACTGGACCTATGGAGCGGTGCATATCAGACAAGATAAGATACTGTATTCATTTATAGGCTCATTTAACAGTTGATACGGCATTGACGTGGATTGTTTTATGCAAGTGATCTTTTTATTGTACAGTCAGAGTACACCAGAGTGATACAGTACAGTACAGCTGTAAAACAATAACAATGTTTTAACTAAACAATTTTTCAGTTACAACATTTTGTAACTGATAATGATTGTATAGTTGTGTAGCAATTACCTTATTGTAAAGTAGACTGGCATGTGTACCAAATTCATGCAGTTTTAACATAATTCAGCACTATGTGTTTCAAGTTTCAATTCAATTGTACAATGTGTGGCCCTTTACTCACTTTATCAAAGTCAGTATGGCCCCCTAGAAATACATCTTGCCCACCCCTGATGTAGACGTTTGTGTGGTAATTACACCACTGCTGTGTTTTACATAAAACTATACATAAAACAATGATAAAATAAACCAATAAGAACTACACTACCTCAAACTAAAGGCAAACATGTCAGTAGCTACAATTAGTAGCTACAATATATCAATACATTGAAACTGTTAATTACAATAGCATAAAACACATTATTTATTATAAAATGTTTTAATATATTCTTATTTGCTTTGTTTTAAAATACAAGACATACATGACCACATACACAACAGAAGAAAAAACTAAACAAAGCAACAAAGAGACAAAAATAACCACTATACACCACTATTAACCCATTCTATCCGGGAACGCATCTGTGTCACTTTAGATGTATTTGGCTATTCAAAAATAGCAGATCTACAAGCTCATAGCGCGGCACAGAGTGCCGTGTTATGAGCTTGTAAAAATGTGTGCAAATCTTGGAATATGTTTAGATTTTTAACTCAAATCTTTGCCTCTGGGGGTCCCTGGAACAACATATTTTTGAGATGGGGGTTCGTGGCCAAATACATATCATTTTTGGGGGTCCTTGACTTGAAAAAGTTTGAGAACCACTGATTATAGTAACATCAACAGCAAAAAAAACTGTTAGGATTTAGAAGACATTTGTAGAATCCCCCAGAAGCAAAGATTTGAGTTACAAATGTTCACTTTAAGATATATATATATTCAAAGATTTGCACAAGTTTATTATTTTTCAAAAAAATAGCAGATCTACAAGCTCGTTTGTAGATCTGCTATTTTTGAATAGCCAAAAGTATAAAATAATGGTTATAGCTAAAAAAGGTAAAATGACACAGTATGTGTTCCAAGTTTTAATGGGTTAAATCTGCTCGCTACAGGAGACACACCAAAGATGACAATTCCATCAGAATGGTGTCTGATGACATGAGTCATCAGACACCATTCTGATGACATCCTATTAGAGGACAGAGAATCCCACAATCACCTGAGTGTCAACAAAAGATTTACAACAAGAGGCAAGCTTTGGGCAGGAATAACACACACACACACACACACACACACACACACACACACACACACACACACACACACACACACACACACACACACACACACACACACACACACACACACACACACACACACACACACTATAACCTCATATTCACCTCCTAACTAAACTTTATCAGTCCCCACTTCCCTGTATGTAACAAACAGTGTAAATAACTTTCATATTTAGTAAATCTGTCATGTGTAACTTTAATGATGAAGTACATAGAATGTATCAGTAAATATTATTTATCTTATTGAGTTCTAGATGAAGTACATAGAATGTATCAGTAAATATTATTTATCTTATTGAGTTCTAGATGAAGTACATAGAATGCATCAGTAAATATTATTTATCTTATTGAGTTCTAGATGAAGTACATAGAATGCATCAGTAAATATATGTATCTTATTGAGTTCTAGATGAAGTACATAGAATGCATCAGTAAATATTATTTATCTTATTGAGTTCTAGATGAAGTACATAGAATGCATCAGTAAATATATGTATCTTATTGAGTTCTAGATGAAGTACATAGAATGCATCAGTAAATATATTAATCTTATTGAGTTCTAGATGAAGTACATAGAATGCATCAGTAAATATTATATTATATTATTGAGTTCTAGATGAAGTATATAGAATGCATCAGTAAATATGATATTATCTTATTGAGTTCTAGATGAAGTATATAGAATGCATCAGTAAATATGATATTATCTTATTGAGTTCTAGATGAAGTACATAGAATGCATCAATACATATTATATTTATCTTATTGAGTTCTAGATGAAGTACATAGAATGCATCAGTAAATATTATATTATCTTATTGAGTTCTAGATGAAGTACATAGAATGCATCAATACATATATTTCTATGACAAACAGTATTAAGAGATCATTAAGATTTCAAACAGAGATATTGTAGGGGTCGGCAACAGGAGGCCCGCGGTCCGAAATTGGCCCCCCAGAAATAATATCTGGCCTGTGAGATTTTTTTTTTTTTTTTTTTAAACGTTTTTCTTCGTTTGTTTTTTTTTTTTGTTTTGCTGGGAGTTTTTTTTTTTGATACAGTATCAGACCGATAGTCTCACATATAGGCTATAATATCTATTATGTCCAAATACAGAAACTATCCCCACCTAAATAATATTATATTACTCCATGTTGAGAGTGAATGACAGGCACGGCAGCGGGGTATAACGTGGGCGGCGCTCGCTCAATGACATGAAAAAAGTCAGTGGACAGCACCTGGTGCTGAAATAGCAAACAAGCTGTAGTATGGTATGAAATAAAAACACAGTTCAGTAAATCATTCAAACTGTATCTTTACAAATAGAAACAGAAATGTGACAGAACAGGAATGTGAACATGGAATTAAACCGACTTAAAATCAGACCAAAATGAAAGCTGAATCCACTGAAATGCTTGATCTCAGAAGCTCCTGAAACGACAGAGCAGGAGCGCTACATTAGAAGAATTACAATGCGCCATTTATTAACTAAATTAAAAATACAATTAGGCTATTGAATAACAGGCTTAGGTAGCCTACTCACTTAGTGTGAAAACTGGCACCTCCCGTCGGTCACTATTCGCTTGATGTCTGGTGATATGGACGTCACTTTAATCCGCAGGCAGTTCTCAAGGTTTTTGTGTGTCAATCGATTCCTCTCATGGGTCTTAATCGCATTCATAGAAGAAAAGGCAGACTTGCATACATAGGTGGAAGGGAACATTGTGAGCACATAAAATGCGAGTCTCTTGATGTTACTGTACTCTTCTGAGCATGCCACCCAAAAGGCACTCATGGACTCTGCACTCTTGAGTGCATCGCTGACCAGGGAGGTTGTTTGGAAGTCAATTAGCTCCATTTCCAATGCAGCCGCATCTAGCGAGGGGATCATTTATTTCGCCTGGGAGGAGAAGTCTCCACCTGGTTTCACTGTGATAGGGTCACGTACAAAGGCAATGAGTTATTTTGGGATAGAGTAGTCATCAAACCTATACGTGAAGTTGGCTCGTAGCTGCTTGATGAAGTCAATCATCAGCTCTGTCACATGTCCCGATCCTTGTTTTTTTTTTAGTGCACTGAAATGTAGGAGCCTGCCAGCGGATATGTCTGTCTCTAACAACTTTGATTGATTGATTGAAAATTTTATTAGGCAAAAGAATGTAAAACAGCACAGTTACATTTATAATACTTTTGTCTAAAAGGTCCGACCAAAAAGGTCCTTGCGGACTTGTTTCCGTTGGGGTCCTTGAATTAATTTCATAGACATATAGTAGCAACCAAACAGTTCAAATCAACATATGAAACAGAGAAAAAAATACCACTATGTACAAAAAAAGCATCATGAAAAATAAAATAAAAGTATATAAAAAAAAGGGGGGAGGGGGGTCATCTGTCTACAGGGAAACTGGTACTACCTCCTCTTATGGCCTCCATAAAGATGAGTTTTTAGGGCTGTTTTGAATGAGCCCAACGAACTGCATTTTTTGAGGGATGGGGTTAGGCTATTCCATACCTCGGTGGCCGTGGTGTAGAAGGAGAATTTGCCCATGTTTGTTTTATGGGTGGGTGGTACCAGATTGTTGTTTACGCTCCCTCTAGTTTCGTGACTGTGGGTGTCACTAACTTTTTGGAGGTATTTTGACAGATAAGCGGGTATAGGGGGCATTTCGGGCAAATCTGCATTTACAATTTTGAAGACCAGTCCCATTTTTTGTTGTTTAACCCTGTCTTCCACCCTGAGCCAGCCTAGGCTGGTAAAGTGAGTGGGAGTGAGGTGGGTCATGGGCCCCAGTCCGAGAAGTAGTCTAATCAGTTTGTTTTGGGAGGTTTGAAGCTTAGTCTTCAGTGACACTGAGGTGTTGGAGTACCAAGAGGAGCAAGCATAGTCAAAAAGGGGCTGAATCAGGGCCCCTGAGAGGGTCCTGAGGGCCTGAGGGTTGACAAAAGGGGAAACTCTGCCCATAAATCTGGTTCTCTGGTTTACTCCTTTGACCACCTTTGTTGCCATGCTTTCTCCTGTGAGGTATTTGTCAAGAATACATCCCAAATAGGTAATCTCTTCTTTGCTAGAGATGATTATGTCATTGACTTTGACCTTGAAGTCATTAACCTTCATCTTACTGAGGGAATGTTTGGTCCCAAAGAGAATGGATTCAGTTTTCCCAAGGTGTAGTGACAGTTTGTTATCGGTAAGCCAGGTACGGATTTTGGAAAGTTCGGAGCTGAGAGCTTCCTCAACTTGCATCTTCATCTTCCCGAGATCAGGAGTGCCGAGTCATCAGCGAACAGGAACAGTTTGCAGTTACAGGAAGTATTCATGTCGTTAATGTATAGTAGGAACAGTAACGGCCCTAAAATGCTGCCTTGAGGTGAGCTGCAGGGTTGCAGCTCACCGAGGAGGGATGAGGACATGGTTCTGTTGATGTCAACCACTTGCTCTCTTCCCTCCAAGTAAGATCTCATCCAATTTAGTGATGTGCAATCAAAACCAATTGCCCTCAGCTTATCAAGTAGAATTGAGTGGTTTACAGTGTCAAACGCCTTTTGGAGGTCCAGCATGACCATGCCGCAGTATTTGCCCGAGTCTACCTCACGTTTGATGTAGTCGGTCAAATACAGTAGGCATGTGTCAGTGGAGTGGGATGTTCTGAAGCCCGATTGGAATTCAAACAACAGTTTACGGTCGCCGAGGTAGCTGTTGATTTGTTCTTGGATTGATCGCTCTATATAGTAGAGCGGATAAAAGCAATATTTTGGGAGAATCGTTCACTTGGTGATACAAGCGTGAAACTTGGTACAGATCATCTTTAGAGGTCATTTATCGATTTTTTTAATCGAGCCACTTGAAAATCAAAGATGGCGGCCATTTTTCAAGATGGCCGACATCTTAGTGGGCAGTAAAGTGATATGATGGTTTATTTGGTGATACAAGCATGAAAATTGGCATGAGCAGTCTCTGTGGGTCACTTGACAATAGGCCACCCACAGCTACTTGAAATTTCAAGATGGCGGCCATTTTTCAAGATGGCCAACACTTTAGTGGAGCAATTAAGTTATATAATGGTTTATTTGGTGATACAAGCATGAACATTGGCATGATCAGTCTCTGTGGGTCACTTGACAATAGGCCACCCACAGCTACTTGAAATTTCAAGATGGCGGCCATTTTTCAAGATGGCCAACACTTTAGTGGAGCAATTAAGTTATATAATGGTTTATTTGGTGATACAAGCATTACATTTGGCATGAGCAGTCTCTAAGGGTTGCTTGACAAGAAAACACTCCCAGCCACTTTACATTTCTATTTTCAAGATGGCCACCCCCTGGATCCTCAAAAGATACATTTTCTCATAGAAATGTATGTTTTTTTTTCATTAAGGACGATTATTATTATTATGCTAAAGAACAACTTTTAACACATCACAATATAGTTGTGTTGATTTGTTGATCATAGATAGATTAGATAAGAGTGAATATCTGCACTACCAGGGCACACTGGTGATATATCACTGGGGTTCAATGTCAGCTAATTGAAAGTTGGTATCCCAAATGCTGTCTAATTTACCCCAAAACAGTTAGATAGCCGCACCTGAATTGACAGGTTGTGCCAGCACGGGAGAGCCGAGCCAAGGTTAATGGGGTTTTAGTTAACCGGATGGTGTACAGATCGCTCAGGATTTAAATGGCATTGGATGAACGATCGAACTAAGTGTAGGGTTAAGGCACGAACTTAGTTGTATCCCATACATCAAAGTGCTTGGTAAAAGGTGGTAAAAGGATAAACCCTCGGCCTCTGCCTATGCTGCAGACATGGCAGAAGCCATCATAACAGTTGTGAAAACTAACTGGGACAGATGTTTAATTTGTCAGCAGGTCACCAAGGAAAAACTCATTCAGCCGAGTTTATTCAAAAGAGAGCACGATCGTACTGGTTATGATACCATTGCAAGAAATGTTCCATTATTTCATAAGATCAATGCTCTGCCTATCTTACTTAGTCCAACCCGACTAGATGAAGGTGATGGCATAGAAAGCACATCGAGAAGAAACAGAGCAAAATATAATTCAAGCTGTAAACTTAGGTTCAACAACACAGAGCTGGAAAGGACCCAAAAGAGAGCATCTACATCTGCTGAAGACACTGAAGATACCAAAGATATCCATGTCAAGAGGCCAAGAAGATCTAATGTATGACCGGTCCAGCGATGTCACAACTGTGAACGAGGCCAGGCTTGATCTCTTTGCCAGAAAGCAAAGACAATATGACTTGATCCCACCAACTCAAGCAGCACTCAAAGAGCATGCCAAACATGCTTCTTATGAGGCTGGATACGTGTGGGGACAGGCATCAGGGGTGAAAGTGGCTCAGTTTTCTTGCCGGAACTGTGAGGACGCGCGGCGAAGCCGCGCGGCCGGGGGAGTGCGTTCGACCGCGCGGCCGAAAATTTTTTTTGCGGTCCGTTTTTTTCGCGGTTCTGGGCGGATTGGGTTCGTTTTTTTTTCCAGTTTTTGGTTTCTTTATTTTGGTTTTAGGGTTAGGATTAGGAGTTAGGTTAGGGTTATGTTATTTAATTCATATTTTTGCCTGATTTTACCAATTTATTATCACAAAAAACAATTTCTGCCTAATAAAATATTCAAACAAAATGGGTTTATACTAATGTAAAAAATGTGGTTATACGGCGGATTTGGGAGGGTTCTTTCTGTGTTTTGGGAGGGTTCCAAATGTTTTGGGCAGTGGTGTAAAGTAACTAATTACATTTACTCAAGTACTGTACTTTAGTAAAATGTTTAGGTACTTTTACTTTACTGGAGTATTTCCAATTGTCTATACTTTTACTTTACTCCACTACATCTCAGAGGCAAATATTGTACTTTTACTCCACTACAATTATTTGAAAACTTTAGTTACTTTGCAGATATACATTATTACATTATAAATCATACATTAATCCCTTTAGCCCTATTTTATACCTAGGCTATTTGAAAATAGCCGATCTACAAGCTCCACAAGCTTGTAGATTTGCTATTTTCAAACATTTTAGTAGTTTTACTTTTGGTACTTTAAGTACATTTTGATACCAATACTTTTGTACTTTCACTCAAGTAAATTTTCAATTCCAAACTTTTAACAGAGTGCTTTACATACATACATTGCAGTATTGATACTTTTACTTAAGTAATTGAGTACTTTTCCCACCACTGTACCTGGGCGTTGTTGTTCTACAAACTTTGTTTTTAACCACATTGTCAGCTTCTTCAACTCTGTCTTCTTTTCTCTTAAACATCGCAGTTAGTTTTCGTTGCATTGTGCTTCATTTATTTTTAAAATTGCATTCTTCATCAAAACAGTGTTTATTTCCCCTCGCGTTTCTTTTCTTTTCTTTTTTTCTCCAGAAAAGACGTGTTGATACTGTTGAACCAATCAGAACTAACTATGCTAGTCTGTCAGCCAACCAGAAACATGTTTTGAACGTTGGTGGGATTTAATTCGTCGTAAAGCCCGCCTTCTTTATCCGGTAATTTGCACATACACACATAGGCACGGACAACGGCCGTTTCCGTATCCGTTTTATACCGGATCTCCAAGCTGCAAAGTGAATTGATCCCAGTCCCAGTTTCGTTTCGCTGGGGAGAAGAGGAGACGCTTCTCCTCTCGGCTCCGTAAAACAAATAAACACCGTAAAAATAGCACGGATTATGCTGACACAAACACACAGTGGAACAATTCAAAAGCACTTTATTAGAAAATTTAATAATTGTGTATGTTAATCTGACGTTAGTAGATTATGTTTTCTTCTTGAACATGGCCATGGGTCTGTGGCAGGTTATTTAATATGGGATTTTCACAACTACCTTCGAATTTTTCTTAACGGAACGGCGTTCCGGGACCAAATCTTTTACCGGAACGCCGTTCCGGACCGTGCCGGCCCACTTTCACCCCTGACAGGCATTGAAGCGACATCCACAAATGCCGAGCCCATCTGACTGGGGATGGGTGGAACAGGACGAGAAGTGGAAAGTCTTCTGGACTCCACTTCCACCTATTGCGGAGAGTTGTTGGGAGTTGACCAAATGTGGGTGCTCCAAGGCATGTACTGGAAGGTGTAACTGCTTCAGATATGGACTCAGTTTCACATGCCTATGTAGTTGCCCCTGCTAGAACCTATTTGCATGTTTATTTTGCCAGAGTTATTCCCTGTTGTCCTCTGTGTTTTCAAGTGGAGGCCTATGGCTCGGCTTCCCCTCGTCACATCGACGCATCATGTTTTACTTTTTATCTAGTCTATTACTGTGTAATTTTCAGTTGTTACTTTGTAACATTGCTTCCACTGCCTTCCACTGCCATATCTAACAGTGAAGCACATTTTCAGTTTAGTTCCTTAGTATCGTTTGTCATGGTTCCGTGGCTATTGCCATTCAGTATTAGCCATTACTCATAATTTTGGAGCACTGTCCGTTCAGCACCACAACTGTGCTTATCAGCACCACAACTGTGCTAATTTATTCATCTTATTTTTTGTTTCCCCACCCCTTAGTATTTATTTGACACATGTAATGGCTGTTAGTTTAAAAAAAAACAATATATATATATATACATATATATATATATATATATATATCCTCCCTTGTGACTGTTACCTTGTCGTGGTAAGGGAGCTTGTTTAGGCCTACCTCAGTGAACCCTGAGAGCTATGCCGGTGGGAGGCAACTCCTGACAGGTCTTACCAAACTGGACAGGTCGTGGGCGAGGAGTCAGACAAAACACAGTCAAACAACCTCTCTTGACAGAGCTTTTTGAGGAACCCAATACATTTCTATGAGAAAAGGTATCATTTAAAGATTGACATCTTGAAATTTCAAGTGGCTGTGGGCGGTTTCTTGTCAAATGACCTTTTGAGACGGCTCATGGCAATTTTCATGCTTGTATCACCAACTAAATGATTTCTTAAGCTTAACTAGTCCACTAAGGTGGTGGCCATCTTGAAAAATGGCCGCCATCTTGACATTTCAAGTAGCTGTGGGTGGCTTATTGTCAAGTGACCCACAGAGACTGCTCATGCCAATTTTCATGCTTGTATCACCAAATGAACCATTATATAACTTAAATGCTCCACTAAAGTGTTGGCCATCTTGAAAAATGGCCGCCATCTTGAAATTTCAAGTAGCTGTGGGTGGCCTATTGTCAAGTGACCCACAGAGACTGCTCATGCCAATTTTCATGCTTGTATCACCAAATAAACCATCATATCACTTAACTGCCCACTAAGGTATCGGCCATCTTGAAAAATGGCCGCCATCTTGGATTTTTGAGTGGCTCGATTAAAAAAGTCAAAGAGTTGACCTAAAGGAATGTTCATGCCAATTTTCACGCTTGTATCACAAAGTGAACGATTGTTCCTACTATCCGCTCTACTAATAACCTTTGAGATGGAACAAAAGATGGAAACAGGCCTATAGTTGCCAGGATCTAGTTTGCTTCCTTTTTTATATAGAGGGATTACTCTTGCCAACTTGAATTCTTGTGGGACGTGACACTGACTGATGGATAAGTTTGTAATGTGGGCTACCATGGGAGCAATGGAGACCGCTGCGTCTCTGAGGAATCTGGTGGGGATGTTGTCAAGGCCGGTGGCCTTGTTTGGCTGTAGGGCGAATGACTCGTGAATGACTCGAGCTTTTCGACCATGTCCACTATCATTTTCTCTCTACCCTGTAGCTGGAGGTTAAGCTGGTTTAGGTGGCCAAATATATCAGATAAGAAAGCTACATTGGACATGAACTTTACGTCTCCCAGAAGGGCAACGTGGTCAGCTGCTGCTTTAGTCTTGCTCATTTTCATTTTAAGGAACGCCTTGACCTCATCTATTCGTCCACAGAAGCGGTCCAATGCTTTGCCTTTGCTCAACCAAAAAAAAAAAGCCGATGCTGGGTGCTTGACGTACCCCTGATAAAGTTAATGACTCGCATCACTTTATCCATAACACTCTTTAGCTCGCCACTGAGCCTGGCACAAAGGACACTTTGGTGGATGAGGCAATGCAGCCCATGCATTTGGGGGGCGAGTTCCTTCAACCTGCTAACTAGACCCCTGTGCTTTCCCACCATAGCAGGAGCCCCGTCTGTCACGATTAAATTAACCCTCTCAAATGACAAAGAAGGCAGCCTAAACAACTCTTCCAGTTTCGTAAATATAACGTCTGCAGTGGTGTGCCCTTCTAATGGGATAAGAGACAGCAGCTCTTCCTTGAAAACTTTTCCATCAAAATATATAACATAAACGCACAACTGGGCTACATCTGTGTTGTCAGTGCTCTCATCTATGGCCATGGAAAAGTAATTTGCATTACGGAGACCGTCGATAATTACACCCCGCACCACGTCCGACAGTGCCTCGACTCGGCGGGTGGCGGACCTAGTAGACAGGGACAGCTGTTTGACTGACGCAATGATACCATCAGTAGACTTGTCGGCAGCGAGTTCCTCCAAAACTGTCACCATCATCTCCTTGAAAACCTCTGCATCTGTGAAGGGCTTGTTGTGCTTTGCGAGCACCCAGGACGCCTTTAGAGAAGCACTGGTCACTTTCTGTTGCGATGTGAGGCCTCGCACCAGGATACTGTTGCTGTGTACATAAGATGCTTTCAGTCTTTCAATTTATTTCTTTCGTGCCTCTGATTTTGGTGGGAAATTCACTTTGAAGGTGGGATGCTCCGTATCGTGGTGCCGTCTAATGTTATATTCTTTGCAAACAGACACTGGTCTGTTGCAGATCAAACACATGGGATTTGCATTAGTGAAACCAGGTAAGATGAACACATACCGATCTGTCCACTCCTCTCTAAACACTCTGTTTTCAGTGTCAACTTTCCTCTTCAAACTTTTCAATAGCACCATTGTTGTTGTCTGTATCTCGCTCACTAGCAGCAGCTGAAATGTTTTCTGCAATCAAGCAACAGACTGAACAAATAACAGCGAGCGCCCCCAATGCAAAAGCCTAACAGTATTTTTTTTTTAGTTAATAAATGGCGCATTGTAATTATTATACCAAGCGCTCGTTTCAAGAGCCTCTGAAATCAAGCACTCCATGATCAAGTGGATTCAGCTTTTATCTTGGTCTGATTTTAAGTCGGTTTAATTATGTTAATGTTCACATTGCTGGTGCCTTCAGTCACATATTAGTAAAGATACAGTATGAATGATTTACTGAACTGGTGTTTTTATTAAATTAACTTTTTTTTGTTTGTTCTGGCCAGGCGCGGAAATCCCCCCTAGTCCCCTAGCTTCAGATTGGACCCCCCCCAAAAATAATTTAGAAATAAAATTATTAAAAATAAATGTTAAAATAATTATAGATACTTATTTAACGGAACCTGAACTCACTGAAATCATGCACTCATAAACACGATGCATTTTAAAGGATTTATAAAATGTTATAGCTAGATTAGAGGAAAATGGAGGGGGAAAAAAAGACGTCCGACGGACGCCCGCCCGCCATGGAATGTCTGGGAATGATATTGGCCCGCCAATCTCAGTTGCCGACCCCTAGCTGGTTGAAGTGTTCTGTGTGAACAACACACTCATTCATCACACTCACTAACCTTCTACCACCAGTGGTGGACAGTAAATAAGTACATTTACTCAAGTACTGTACTTAAGTAACGTTCTACCACTAAACTAAAGTCATGTTTCCGTATTGTTTACTTTCTACCACGAGAGGTCAGTGTTGGGTAAGATTTATGTACCTGAACTATCCACAAGCCATTTCACAGCAAATGGAGACTTTTGTGTGTGTTTGTGTGTGTGTGTGTGTGTGTGTGTGTGTGTGTGTGTGTGTGTGTGTGTGTGTGTGTGTGTGTGTGTGTGTGTGTGTGTGTGTGTGTGTGTGTGTGTGTGTGTGTGCATAATATTTATAAAAAGTCTTAGCCAGCTTACTTACATATCATAAATAACTGAATGCATTCCATAACATAAAATACATGCTAACTAGTTATAAATAAGATAAATGATTGTAAATATTATTATTTATTGTTTTATTCTGACGTAGATGTTATACATCTCTTTATCAAACTATTAAAACCGTTTCTATGGACTGATTTGATGATCATATATACATTTGCTGTATTGACCTTTAAAACATAAAAGCAGCATTTTGTCATTTCACAGCAGAAATGTACATAATGGAAGCAAGATGTTTCACAATAACGCCATGTTATTCCTGCTGTCACCTCCCTATCTCCTCTGCCTCCTGTATCTCTTCCACAAACAGTCTGACATGTTCACTTTAAGATGAGGACAAACAGTGACATGTTCACTTTAAGATGAGGACAAACAGTGACATGTTCACTTTAAGATGAGGACAAACAGTGACATGTTCACTTTAAGATGAGGACAAACAGTGACATGTTCACTTTAAGATGAGGACAAACAGTGACATGTTCACTTTAAGATGAGGACAAACAGTGACATGTTCACTTTAAGATGAGGACAAACAGTGACATGTTCACTTTAAGATGAGGACAAACAGACATGTTCACTTTAAGATGAGGACAAACAGTGACATGTTCACTTTAAGATGAGGACAAACAGTGACATGTTCACTTTAAGATGAGGACAAACAGTGACATGTTCACTTTAAGATGAGGACAAACAGACATGTTCACTTTAAGATGAGGACAAACAGTGACTTGTTCACTTTAAGATGAGGACAAACAGTGACTTGTTCACTTTAAGATGAGGACAAAGTCTGACATGTTCACTTTAAGATAAGGAAAAACAGTCTGACATGTTCACTTTAAGATGAGGACAAACAGTGACTTGTTCACTTTAAGATGAGGACAAAGTCTGACATGTTCACTTTAAGATGAGGACAAAGTCTGACATGTTCACTTTAAGATGAGGACAAAGTATGACATGTTCACTTTAAGATGAGGACAAACAGTGACATGTTCACTTTAAGATGAGGACAAACAGTTACATGTTCACTTTAAGATGAGGACAAACAGTGACACGTTCACTTTAAGATGAGGACAAACAGACATGTTCACTTTAAGATGAGGACAAAGTATGACATGTTCACTTTAAGATGAGGAAAAACAGTCTGACATGTTCACTTTAAGATGAGGACAAACAGACATGTTCACTTTAAGATGAGGACAAACAGTGACATGTTCACTTTAAGATGAGGACAAACAGTGACATGTTCACTTTAAGATGAGGACAAACAGTGACATGTTCACTTTAAGATGAGGACAAACAGTGACATGTTCACTTTAAGATGAGAACAAACAGTGACATGTTCACTTTAAGATGAGAACAAACAGTGACATGTTCACTTTAAGATGAGGACAAACAGTCACACATGTTCACTCTAAGATGCCTGTCCTAAAATGTTGATGTCCTCACAAGTGTAGTAATACACTTCTGAGGACAGGATAATAGTGTGTGTGTGTGTGTGTGTGTGCGTGCGTGCGTGCGTGCGTGCGTGCGTGCGTGCGTGCGTGCGTGTGTGTGTGTGTGTGCGTGCGTGTGTGCGTGCATATGTTGTGTTTCTGTTAATGTCTCTACCAGGCCAAAAGGCATGGCCTGATGGCCGAGACTATGTTTTGCACCCTGTCCGTCCGTCCGTCCGTCCGTCCGTCCGTCCGTCCGTCTGTGTACAGTATGTGTCCGTCCGTCCTTCTGTCTGTGAACAGCTAATCTCCGGCACCGTTGGCTTGATCTCAGCCAAACTGTGCACACACACTCCCTGGATGCCAGAGCAGAACCTCTGCCACAAATGTTTCACATGGGCCTGTTATAGCGCCACTAGAAGGCTGCTTTTTGCAAAACACATTTTTTGACAGTACTCCTACAGATTTTGTCCAAACATCACGCAAATCGGTACACAGTATCTCTATAGTCATTCAATGAAACGGGTCTTTCAGATTTTTCATATTCCATCATGATTGGCTAAGATTGGCTTCCAAAGTTTGCAGGAGTGCTCCGTTTTGAACAAAAAGCCTCAAATCATGAACACAGCGTGCGATTTCCGTGAAATTTTGAACACACATTCCCTGTAGGCCGATAAAGACATGGCACTTGAACATTTTCAAATCAGCCTCATGGTGGCGCTATAACAGGATAATTTGTGTTTTTACCTGTAACTGCAACGATCTTTGTATGTGCCCTAGAGGCCAACGAAAAACCTTTGCCCTGCATTTTTCACATCTGCCTTTTATAGCGCCACCAGGAGGCCCACTTACATAAAATTAATGTTTTTTATATAAGTTGCTACTTGTGTGTGACACCGTAGTTTGAGAAATAGGGCATTAATCTACTTAGAAACATGGAGATTTGAGGTTTCTGCCCGACAACAACGATATCATTTACACCATGTGTATGCAAATACAGGACACATTATCTCTATAGTCATCTGATCAAGACGGATCCGTCCGATTTTTCATATTCCATCCTGATTGGTGAATTCAGAACATTGCTGACCCACAATAACGTGACCAATTGTCTATACTTTTACTTCTACTCCACTACATCTCAGAGGCTAATATTGTACTTTTACTCCACTATGTGTGTGTGTGTGTGTGTGTGTGTGTGTGTGTGTGTGTGTGTGTGTGTGTGTGTGTGTTGTCGCTGAGGGCGGGGTCTGCATCAGTCGAGACCCTCCTCTGAGAGGATCCACTGTCACCAGTGGCCCCCCATCAAGCATTTTGCCTAAACAGACTGCACATGTGATGCCTAGCAAGAGGAAGCTCCCAGATAGTGCAATGCCCCACCATAGCCAGCGTACAGAAAGCAGAAGTTCAGTATTGCCTCACGGTGACACACTCGGCAGGCTCCATAGCTCAAGTGCACTGTTGCCCAATATTGACAGTTCAAGTTCAAGTTTGGCAGACAGTGGGCCCGGAGCTAGGCTGCTAACAGAGGAGGCCATCAACATGCTAACAGATGAAGAGCTAGTAGATAATGTGGTGGCTTCCATGCAGGCTGGAAATGTAATCGCCGCCTTTCATGGAATGTTAGGAGGAATAAGGAGAGATAGAGAGCGTCAGGGGGAAGTGATAGAAATAAGTGACGATGAAGGAGAGGAGGTAGAGGAGTTGCAGCAGGAGAGAGACAGTGAGGGGGGATTAGAGGAGCGGGGTTCAGATTTGGATGAGATGGATCTGGATGACCTGACCCTTCGACAGCAACAGATAATACGAATAATGAGGCAGATTGGATCACCAGATAGAGCCCATCATTCCCCTGTTGGCATAAGAGAAGAGTATGAGGTGACCACCCCAGAATTGGGAAGTACCCCCTCCCCCCTCTATGACCCCACATCAACCCCAGAAGAATGGGATGAGAGCATAGACCCATCTCGCAGCACACCTTATTCCCCCTCTATCCTATACTATTCACCTTATTCCCCCTCTATTCCAACGCCTGGGACACCACCAGAGGAGGAAGACCACCCAAGCACCCAGAGTCATAGCTTATCCGACGTGGAGGACGATCTGAACCTTTTCATGGGCATAGACTGACTGGGACCATTGGGGTGGGGAAGTTTGGTGAAGGAGCTATGGGGAATTGTTGTATATAGGCTTTTTATGAAATAATTGATCAAGTGTTTGTTATTTTCTATATCAATGATAGATGAAGATCTATTAAGGCATGTAAACTTGAAACTGGTTCAGTAAATTGTATTTTAAAGTAAACTCAAACTGGAGACTGGAGGGTTAATATGATGACTTACAGTAGGAGAGCTGGAGAGTTGGAGAGTTGCGTCAGTATTGAGAAAAGCACCCAGTGCAGTATGAGGAACTAGTAGCGAGCAACAGGAAATTACAAGACAGGGCGTTGTGCTGAGCAGAGAGTGAGCCCGAGCGGAGAAGCGAGGCTGTGATAACCAGGAGTAGAAATACACACATTGGGTGCCAGAGGTTTATTCAAATATTATACGTTGAGTGCCGGCTATTCTTCCATCCAATTACGTTGATACGTTTCGTGCTGTAGAAGCCCCGACGCGGAAGTGCATGTAAACAAAGAGTGCGTGCGAGACGGCGGAGGGTCCCGACTAACGCCTGGAACAATAATATTTCTAACGCGATCCTCCATTGCAGAGTGATCGCCGATCGAAAACGGCTCGCTTCCACCACGTTAAAAAGAAATGGAGATATTAAGCTTTTAGTCAAGGAGATAACATTGGAAAGGCCGACCGGAAGGATTTTTGACATGGATCCACATCCGGCCTCTCCTTCTCAGAAACTCCTTGGATGATCCCAAAGTTTCGTTTGAGCGCCCCACGTGGGCTCTACGTATAAAAATAAAATTGGGTCAAAAACGGTCCGGACCGTTTTCGGCACTTCTCGTTTGGATTCTCAAAAACGGTCCGGACCGTTTTTGGCACCCGATGTGTTAAGCTGAAGTAGAAATACTTTTGAACATAATGGTATTAGGTTTTGAACATAATAGTATTGGGTTTGAACATAATATTATTGGGTTGAACAGAAGTGGAGAAACATTCATTATGATTAATTATAGTGCTGATAATTGTTTAAGAGATGAGACAATCATTGAAACAGAAAAGAAAGGTAGTTTAAAGAATGGAGCAAGGGAAGTAGAAAGGAAAGGTATTACATAGAAGTAAGAAGGCCACATAGGCATATTAATTGTTAACTATTTATTATTAATAAATAATAAAGAAAACAATTGGTTTAAAGAGATGAAGAATGTAATATGGTGACAAAGGTGTAGTGATGAATGATGGCCCTTAGTTGAGGAATGCATCTAATACTTAGAGTAGTATAGAGTTGTGGGGGCATTGTAGACAGCCTACCATGGTCTATGGTACGTAGTAAAGAGGAAAGGTTACTTGTCCAGTTTGATTAGCTGGCGATGATTAGGCTGGATTAGATAACATAGGAGGAGAGTTGGAAAGTTGAGGGATGATCTGTATGTAGGTTATAGCCAGGCTAAAGGATGGTTGAAATACCCGTGGAGAATCCATGAGAGAAAAAGCCAGTGTAACCCCCGTTGAAAAAGGGGAGCGATATGCCACGTACAGATCAGGGGCTGGAGGTCATATCATTTTACACCAATGACACGCACCCAGCAGGAGACATCGAGTGGAGGATGTAATAGCTATTGTGGCTAGTGGATATTGTAATAACTTTCCCTGATTAACACTGCCAGTTGGATACAGACTGAAAGCAACTAGATTGTTGCTGTGACAGAATTCTGTGAAGACACACCAGGGGTGTGGCAGTGTGCCCACAAATAGAAAACATACATCGTCATTGCAAGTCAGCTGGGTGGAGAAAGGAAGATATTAATTTCCAGTAAAAATCACTCCCAGAAGGGGACGGAGTAATATCAAGATTATTGATTATTGGTTATAGAGCATAGTGGGAGGTAAAGTAGGGAGGGCCACGGGCCACGGGGCCCCTTAAAACTAAACTTACTAGTGCGCACAGAGAAATTTGGGCTCTTTGCGCGCTAGAGTAGATGACCTAGAAGTCTGTCAGATTAATTTTACCATATTACCCAATATATGGACATCGTTCCGTTTTGAGTCTTAATAGAGTAAAACGTGGTTTCAGTGCATTTAAAGGATTTTAAGGGTTACCTCTAACCCCACCTTGGGTATTGATTAAATAGGAGTTTAGTCACTATTCAAGAAACAACACCTTGGATTTAGACATTGTTAATAAATTCTAAATACTCAAACCAGTAACTACACCAACTTGCACACATTTAAAGTAAGATAGCCGATATTAATTAAGGTGATTATAGGCAGCGAGTGATTAATGGGTTGTTCATGATCAATGCCTATAGCTGAAAAAGGGTGTGGCCTTAAGACGGAGATCGGTTAACGAGCTGGAGTGAATATCTTACGCCATAGGCTTATGTGCTTCCTATGAGTGAATTGAAGGTTTAGTTCACTAGGATAGGAAAATACCTGTTAGTCAGAGAGCCTATACGGGACGGACGTACCTCCGTAACCGCCCGGCGACAGTGTGTGTGTGTGTGTGTGTGTGTGTGTGTTTGTTAAATATGTTGTGTTATTTTGTATAAATACAGGGTGGTGTACCACTATACACTATTAACCCATTCTATCCAGGAACGCATCTGTGTCACTTTAGATTTCTTCAAGCTCATAGCGCGGCACTCAGTGCCGCGTTATGAGCTTGTAGATCTGCTATTTTTGAATAGCCTAAAGTATAAAATAATGATTTAAGCTAAACATTTAAAATGACACAGTATGTGTTCCTGGTCTTAAAGGGTTAAATCTGCTCTCTACAGGACACACACACACACACACACACACACACACACACACACACACACACACACACACACACACACACACACACACACACACACACACACACACACACACACACACACACACACACATTATTTATAACCTCATATTCACCTCTTATAATAAACGTTATCAGTCCACACTCCCCTGTATGTAACAGTGTAAATAACTTTTATATTTAGTAAATCTGTTATGTTTAACTTTATCGTCTTACCTGTTACAGATGTTACAGATGTTACAGATGTTACAGATGTTACAGATGTGGAACAGCTGGTCCAAGTTACTAGGAAAATGAGTAAATAAATCCTCATGGTTGATTTTACACAAACTGACTAAGAAGGAAAAACAAGAGAGCGAGTGAGACGCTATGATTTCCTGAAGATCAGTCACAATCATGTGACTGAAGAACACATGATCGAACTAGTTTAAACTGGTTTACTGAATACCGTTTTTTACTTTCTATTTGACCCTGGACTTTTAGTAATGACCTATTAAATGGTGTCGCCAGTAGAGGTCACTGTTGCGCTGCTGTTATATTATATTTAGTGAGTTCTATATGAAGTACATAGAATGCATCAGCAAATATTATATTATATTTAGTGAGTTCTACATGAAGTACATAGAATGCGTAAATATTATATTTATCTTATTGAGTTCTAGATGAAGTGCATAGAATGCATCAGTAAATATTATATTTCTATTATAAACAGTATTCAGAGATCATTAAATGGTAAAAGGTGCATTTATATAGCGCTTTTATCCAAAGCGCTTTACATAGATTGTGCATTTCACACACACACACACACACACACACACACACACACACACACACACACACACACACACACACACACACACACACACACACACCGATGGAGGAGGAAACCATGCAAGGGACCAACCTGCTCATCAGGAGCAGTTAGGGGTTCAGCGTCTTGCTCAAGGACACTTCCACACTAACTCTGGGGGAGCGCCCCAGCCCGGGATCGAACTGGGAACCTTGCGGTTTCCAGTTCACTCTACCCGGCCGCCCCATCTTAAGAGTTCAAACAGATACATTGTAGCTGTTTGAAGTGTTCTGTGTGAACAACAACACACTCATTCATCACATTCACTAACTAAGTACATTTACTCAAGTACTGTACTTAAGTAACGTTCTACCACTAAACTAATGTCATGTTTCTGTATTGTTTATACTTTCTACCACTAGAGGTCAGTGTTGGATCATATTTATGTACCTGAACCATCCACAAACTGGCACAAACTATTTTCAGATGACAATTCGAGGACAATTACACATTGATTTAGGGGTCCTTGACATGAAACTATTTGAGAACCACTGGTTTAAAACAACATTAGGAAGCAACGAATAATCAACTTACACTTTAGACACAACTATTATTTTTACAAGCGACTTTACAGAAGAAGGAAAAGAAAATAAGCCCAAAGTGGCTTATAATAAGCAGACTTGGCAACACTGCTGTCAATGTCAGTGAAAGGTGATCTACGTCTACAAAGACATTTTTACTTAAAAGGTAAGTGATATCCAGTGGTGTAAAAGTAACTAAGTACATTTACTCAAGTACTGTACTTAAAGGAATATTTCACTTTCAAAAAAACTTTTGGTCATTTTATCATCTACTCAGGCCGTTGTGAGCCCCCCAGACAGTTTATAAGTTGCTTGATTCAGTATTTAGATATTTGATATTCATGTAATCAGACACGCCCCCTTCCTATACAAACCCATTGTAACTTCAAACTCCATTTTAACCACGTTAGATTCATCAAAAACACCCGTCCTTGGTTCTGGTGACTCATACCGCCCCCCTAATACGCGAGGGGGCCGTGTTTTTTCAATTACTTTTTTCATTTATTTTTAATATTTTTTTTGGAAAAAAAATAAAAAAATACAATAAAAAAAATAAAAATAAAAATATGATCGGAAAAACACGGCCCCCTCACGCATTAGGAGGCCAGGGTGAGTCACCAGAACCAAGGACGGGTATTATTTATGAATCTAAAATGGTTAAAATGAAGTTTGAAGTTACAATGGGTTTGTAAGGTTTCTATAGCAGTTTCATACCACAGCATACTACGTAAAGGCCACGCTGATATAAGTTTGCTTGGAGTCAACGACAAATCCTGGAGTCTGGATTGTTACGCGGCTCATAAAGACCTCCAAGCTAACAGTTACACCGTCCGTCACAATAACAACAAAACAGAACTCCCTGTCAGTCCCTCTGGCTCCAACAGAGTAGGGGTGTATCTGGACTGGCCTGCTGGCAAACTATCCTTCTACTGCGTCTCCTCTGACACGCGTATACACCTGTACACCTTTGACGAGTGTGGATTCACGGAACCCCTCCACTGTGCAATCTGGTGCTGGACAGTTGACTCCTCAGTGTCTCTATGCCAGAGAGAGGACATGCAGTAGCCTCCTGTGTCCTGGAGGAACACGCACTACTGCTGACATGATAGTTTACTCTGTGTACAGGATCACATGCATGCATGTCTGTTTGTCCGAAGCTAATCTCACACACTGCTGGACCAGATCAGTGCCACATTTCTCGTGCATGCTGCCAGTAGTTCAACTTAGTACTTTGGTACCACGTGTTTTTTTTACATTGTATATTTTTTTAAAATATTTTACTTTCATTTTATCATGGAAAGCCATCGGGGCTTGCAAGGCCTGGAACTGTGCCCACATTTGTGGCGGGTTTGATGTTGTGAGAACACTATTGTGTGATTTGATGTTTTCTTTTCCCACGCAGGTTATTGTGTGATTGGAGGGTTCTGCTTACCAATTGAAAGCGCCAAAATGGATTGAACACAAAAAAGCAGAAGCATGTTTCCATTGTGATCCGGGTGGTTTGTAGCCTGGCTCCAGCCCCTGAAATCGCTAGCCTCATATTCAGGGTCCGTTGACGCTGCGGAAGGCGGGTTCTCTCGGTTGAAAATCTGACCGGCGGCCCGGCCCAATCGGGACTCAAGAGTCCCACTTTGGCCACGCCCCCATTTCAGAAAACGGCTGCACTGAGAGGGCTTTCAGATTGAATAATGGAGTTAAACTAAATGAAAATTCAGGCTGAATGTCAGGCTAGGTGGTTTGACATTCATTGTCCAGCTTTTGCTTTATGCTGCTCATCTTTGCCACTCAGTGCGGAAAGTGTCGCTCCCAACCAGTGGTGGAAAGAGTAGGCCTACTCACAGTTTTTTACCTAAGTAAAAGTATCAATACTGCAATGTAGAAAGTCCAGAATCCAGAATCCAGAATCCAAAATGTACTTGAGTAAAAGTATAAAAGTATGGGCATGAAAACGTACTTTAAGTACCAAAAGAAAAAGTACTCATCATGCAAAATGTCCCATTTCAAATTTTTCAAATGTATACACATCTTTTGAAAATAGCAGATCTACAAGCTCACAATGCGTCACATCACGATCGGCTATTTTCAAATGGCCAAAATGTAAATAGGTCTGAAGTGGTTAATGTATGTTTTGTAATAATAATAATCAAAATCTACAAAGTGACTAGTGACTAAAGTTTTCAAATAGTTGTAGTGGAGTAGTCAAATCATGATGACATTTAAGAAGACATACACATGAAGAGATAATAGAAGAAGTATAGAACATTGCAAATACTCTAGTAAAGTAAAAGTATCTCAAAATTGTACTTAAGTACAGTACTTGAGTAAATATACTTAGTTACTTTCCACCACTGTATAAGTCCTATTTGAGAACGAGAATATGTTGGGCATACTGTTCTCCTAGTTGTGAGTCTTAACCACAAGATGTCAGTGTTGGGACTGTGATTGTAATTAGCTAAATTGTATAAATATATATATGTTTAAGTACGACCTTCCTAGCCCGTGTTATTGAAGAAAAACGGGCGACCATGGCCAAAACTCAATCGAAAATCGACGATCGAAAATCGGCGATCGAAAATCGGCGATCAAAAACCGGCGTAAGTGGCCGTTTTCAAGATGTTTTGGCCATTATCTCTGGAACGGAAGGTCCAATCTGCTCAGTTCAAAGCTTGTTGGATACGTGACACATTTTTGGGTTGTTTGGATGTTCGGGCCTAAAAGTATGGTAATTGTTCGTTGAAATTCCAGCCCCTGCTTCTCCAAATCCATCTGCACGTCTCTGGCTCCCAGGTTATAGTGTGTGTGTGTGTGTGTGTGTGTGTGTGTGTGTGTGTGTGTGTGTGTGTGTGTATATGCGTGTGCGTGTGCGCGTGTGTGTGTGTGTGTGTGTGTGTGTGTGTTTCTATGTGCAGGGTGTTGCTGAAGATGAGCACTTGTGCTCAGCTACTACCCTGGGTAAATAAAGAACAAAAAAAACAAAACCAATAAAACAATATTGTTTGACACCATCAAGCGCAATTATATTGTTTGCCCTCAAACAGTCACCACCAAACACAATATTTGAGTAAGCTTTTAAGCAAATTACAATGTGTTAGGAACATTCTAGTAAGATTAGTCTCTTGAAGTGAGACACGTTACAAATATCGAGTGGTGGAAAGTAACTTAGTACATTTACTCAAGTACAATTTTGAGGTATTTTTTACTTTACTGGAGTATTTCCAATTATCAGTACTTTTACTTCTACTCCACTACATCTCAGAGGCAAATATTGTACTTTTACTCCGCTACAATTATTTGACGACTTTAGTTACTAGTTACTTTGTAGATTTGGATTATTATTACAAAACACACATTAACCACTTCAGCCCGATATACATTTCGTCCATTTGAAAATACCCGATCTACAAGCTCGATGCGACACATTGTGAGCTTGTACATTTAGATACCAATACTACAGTACATTTAGATACCAATACTTTTGTAAATATATATATATATATATAAATAGATGAAAAAGATCTAAACGATAAGCAACCAGAAATCGGCGCATATTGACCGAGGAGAGAACAGAAATGAAAGCACGGTGACTTCCTCGTGAGTGAAGTGAACCACTAAAAACAAAATGTTTCTAGAGATAAACGTCCTGCTACCATGAGGTAATAATAATAATAATAATAATAATAATAATAATAATAATAATAATAATAACAATAATAACAATAATACGTCAGACTTATATAGCGCTTTTCTTGGTACCCAAAGTCACTTTACAAAACAAATTTCAAATTACTTTATTAAAGGGATATTTCACTTATTTATTTTTTACTGGGTCATTTTATGTCTACTCTGGCTTTTGGGAGCACCCCAGACAGTTTTTAAGTTGCTTGATTCAGTATTTAGATATTTGACATTCATTTGATCAGAAACGGCCCCTTCCTATACAAACCCATTGTAACTTCAAACTCCATTTTAAACATGTTAGATTAATCGGAAACACCCGTCCAGAATCGAATACAAGGTCTCCCTCCTCACTCATCAGTGCATCTACAGCAATGCCCCCTCCTACCTAAAGGAACTCATCAAACCCCCGAACTCCACCCGCTCCACCCGCTCACTCCGCTCCAGAAACTCAAACGTACTGGAGCCCCGCACGACGAATCTCCGCACCATGGGGGATCGGGCCTTCTGCTCAGCTGCTCCTCGACTGTGGAATGCCCTCCCGGACCATCTGAGAGCACCACAGTCGATTGACACTTTTAAAAAGGGCCTAAAAACCTTCCTTTTTAACAAGGCATTTGCTTAGACAGAGATGTAGTTGTTTTATCCTTTTAAACTTCTACTGTGCCTGCTGACTTGATCTGAAGTTTATTCATTTCACTGTTTTACTTTTATTGTTGTTTTCTTTTTTTCTTTTTATGTTTTTAATCCTGTAGCACTTTGAGATTTGTTTCAAATATAAAGTGTGTTACAAATAAAATGTATTATTATTATTATTATTGTCCTTGGTTCTGGTGACTGATATTGTCTAATACGTGAGGAGACCATGTTTTTTCATTTACTTTTTTCATTTATTTTAAATATTATTTTTGAAAATGAAAACAATTTAATACAATAAAAATTTTAAATAAAACAAATGAAAAAAGTAATTGAAAAAACACGGCCCCCGCACGTATAAGGAGGGCAGTATTAGTCACCAAAATTAATATCAAATATCTAAATACTGAATCAAACAACTTAAAAACTGTCTGGGGGGGCTGAAAAAAGCCTGAGTAGACGATAAAATGACCCAAATTAGTTTTGAAGGTGAAATATCCCTTTAACTACTTTATTAGGAGCTTTATTCGTTACTTTAAGCTAAGACTAAGAAGCAGAAAGGGAGATTTGGTGTTAATACAATGCGCTATTTCTTGCTTCCTTCTCTCGATTGTCTAAATAACTTTTTGATTCAAAATTATTTTGCAGAAGAAAGACTGTCTGTCTGAAGTTGGCAACTCTGGAAGAGGTGTGTCTGTGTCAACCCGTGTCAACAAGCGACTGCTGCTCGCTCCTCGCTACGCATTACGCACCCACGGCAAATCAGGGTGGAGCATTATTTGAATTGTGCAATGATGCATGAAGCTGGTCGGTTAGGTGCAGAGAGAGAGAGAGAGCGGTCTAAGCTTTTTTATTTGGATGATGAAATGGTGTTGATTTGGTGGTGCGAGCATTTCAAATAGTTATAAATATAAGCCCTTTAATTTTAAATATAAACTGCCCACAAAAAGTTCGGAAACTTAACTTCCGTCGATTATCTCCCTTTTAATAATACGAATTGGTATTGTGTTGTTTTTTTTTAAATCATTTTTATCGTTGATTGTGACTAATAGTTGAGGTACAGCTTGTAAGGATCACGCATTCGTGGAATGAGCAACACAGCTAAACGTGTGGGTAGCGCCTCCCAAAAAAATGACAAAATGCCCCAATGTATGCTTCTGTTGGTAATAGAGCATCGCAGTTCCCGCCCACTTCCTGGTTTTTCGTGGTGCCGGAAGGAACAACTCAATGCATTTTTCCCATTGACATTTCCAAAAATATTTGTATCTATTAATTTAAGCCTCGAATCAAGCCATCATGACATGACATGAATCATGACCATAAAACGTTTGATTCTGTGATTTTGTTTGGTTGAAAACGGCAAAACAAAGGGTATTTATTAAATATAGTATATCATATAATTAAATATAAAATAAAAAAAATCACAGAAAAAAACGTTTTATGGTCATGATTCATGTCATGTCATGATGGCTTGATTCGAGGCTTAAATTAATAGATATAAATATTTTTGGAAATGTCAATGGGAAAAATGTATTGAGTTGTTCCTTCCGGCACCACGAAAAGTTTTGAGCGACCTGCCAGCACACACCTGCTGAGAGGTGTGTGCCAGTCACAGGTGTGTGTGTGACTGGCACCTGAACATGGGTCTTGCAACTTTGTTGAGTTTGTGTTGATGCTCCAAGCAGCAACACTGACCCCATGGAAAGACGCCACGTTTGTCCCTTCAGGATAAGGGCAATAGGGCAAGTGAAGCTGGTGTTATGCAGATTACGCATTATTTGGTGTCAGCCCTGGTACCATTTGCAGGGCAGGTGAGGTGTACGACTGGCACCTGAGCATGGGTCCTGCAACTTTGACATTTTGTCTTTGGTACCGTTGTGCAAAATCTTGCCTGTAAATCTCAGTGAAGCATAGGAGAGGGAACCGGTCTTCTTGGGTTGTTGTCTTGCCCTGTTGACTTCACCAGTCTCACAGAACTTGGTCCTAAGTTTGGAAATGGTACCTGGGGCTGTCACCAAATAATGCTGCCGCTCTGCATGACGGAACACCAGCTTCCACTTGCTCTATTGCACCGGCTCTTATCCTGAAGGGACAAAACGTGGCATCTTGCCACATGGGGGCAGTGTTGCTGCTTGGAGCATCAACACAAACTCAACAAAAAGATGCAAGACCCTTGTTTAGGTGCCAGTCACACACACACACACCTGTGACTGACACACACCTCTCAGCAGGTGTGTGCTGGCAGGTCGCTCAAAACGAGAGTGATTACCAACAGAAGCATACATTGGGGCATTTTGGCAAAAAAATTTTGGAGGCTCTACCCACACGTTTAGCTGTGTTGCTCATTCCACGAATGCCCAATCCTTTACAAGCTGTAGGCCTCGTTGTAAAGGTGACTAATCAACGATAAAAGTGATATAAAACACAATACCAATCGGTGTTATTAACCCATTAAGACCTGGAACTGTGTCATTTTTAGATTTGAGCTAAAAAGCATTATTTTACACTTTGGGCTGTTCAAAAACAGCAGATGTACAAGCTCGTAGCGCGGCACCGAAAAAGCAAACATTTTTAACTCAAATCTTTGCTTCTGGGGGGTCCCTGGAACAACATATTTTGAGATGGGGGTCCACGGCCAAATACATATAATTTTGGGGATCCTTGACATGAAAAAGATTGAGCACCACAGATATAGAAACATACATTTTTCAGAATATTGAGATTTAGGAGAATCGGCTTCAGGTCTCAACTTAAAGGGGAGATATAATCGACCAAGGTTAAGTTTCCGAACTTTTTACGGGCAGTTTTATTTGAAATGTTGGATGTTTGCATGCCATCATGTTTGGTGGGGCAGTCAGGGCATTTAGGGCGGCATTTCCCCCCCCCGTGCCCATGCCTAGATCCGGCCCCGCTCATCGGTAATTACTCCTTCCTGTTTCCATACCACACTGGATAAAACTAAATTAAACAAACTGTCATTGAAACTGTAATTAGCTAACGTAACAAGCTTACTCAAATATAGCCTTTGGTGACTGGTGACTGTTTGAGGTCAAACAATATTGTTTTTTTTGTTCTTTATTTACCCAGGGTGGTCTCTGAGTCTTTTGAGGATAAGTGCTAGGACTGCTGTATATAAGAGCATGGTTTTAAGCAGGACTTACACATCAGTTCTGCTTTGATCTGACAACATGACCAACCTCCGACTCCCGTGCATCCTCGTCGGTAAGTACTGTACTCTTCAAAGCAGCATAATTTACAATGACATACAGCGGTGAAATATGTACTCAGATAACATTGAGTGGTGTAAAGTAACTAAATACATTTACTCAAGTACTGTCCTGAAGTACAATTTTGAGGTACTTTTACTTTACTGGAGTATTTCCAATTGTCTATACTTTTAATTTTACTCCACTACAATCCCGAGGCAAATATTATACTTTTGCTCAACTACAATTATTTGAAAACTTTAGTTACTAGTTACTTTTCAGATATAAATCATTACATTATAAAACATACATTAACCACTTTAGCCCTTTTTTTTATACCTAGGCTATATGAAAATAGCCGATCTGCAAGTTCACAATGTGCTAAAAAAAAATGGTAGATCTACAAGCTTGTAGATCTGCTATTTTGAAACATTTTAGTACTTTTTGGTACTTGAAGTACATTTTGACACCAATACTTTTGTACTTTTACTCAAGTACATTTTTAATTGCGGACTTTTACTAGTACACACGAGTACTTCTACACTGCAGTATTGATACTTTTACTTAAGTAAAACATGAGTACTTTTTCCACCACTGAACATTGGTCATCTTTGAATCGTCTCATACAAGAATTGTCGTCCAAAACTAAACAAACTGTGCTTCACAGTGGTGTAAAAAGTACTCACATTTTGTACTTAAGTAAAATTATCAATACTGCAATATAGAAGTACTCCGTTACAAGTAATAGTCCGGAATTCAAAATTTACTTGTGTAATAGTACAAAAGTATTGGTATCAAATGTACTTAAAGTACCAAAAGTAAAAGTACAAAATGTTTTGAAAATAGCAGATCTACAAGCTCACAACGCGTCGCATCGCGACGCGTTGTGAGCTATTTTCAAATAGCCTAGGTATGAAATAGGGTTAAAGTGGTTAATGTATGTTTTATAATATTGTAATTTATATCTGAAAAGTAACTAGTAACTAAAGTTATCAAATAATTATAGTGGAGTAAAAGTACAATATTTGCCTCTGAGATGTAGTGGGGTAGAAGTAAAAGTATTGGAAATTGGAAATACTCCTGTAAAGTACAGATACCTCAAAATTGTACTTAAGTACAGTACTTAAGTAAATGTACTTCGTTGCTTTCCACCACTGACATTGCTTTATCCTTATGAGTCAAACCCTTATATATCCTTATGAGTCAAACCGTCGGGATCATTTGTTTATTTTTGTTCTTACATGGTCATATAAAACCAGTGGTGTAAAATAACTAAAGTACATTTACTCAAGTACTGTACTTAAGTAAAATGTTGAGGTATTTGTACTTTACTTGAGTATTTCCAATTTCCAATACTTTTACTTCTACTTCACTACATCTCAGAGGCAAATATTGTACTTTTACTCCACTACAATTATTTGAAAACTATAGTTACTAGTTACTTTTCAGATATAAACTATGACATTATGAAACATACATTAACCACGTCAGCCCTATTTTATACAGGCTATTTGAAAATAGCAGATCTACAAGCTGTCTTATCGCGACACATTGTGAGCTTGTAGATCTGCTATTTTCAAACATTTTAGTACTTTTACTTTTGGTACTTTAAGTACGTTTTGCTGCCAATACATTTGTACTTTTAATCAAGTAAATTTAGAATTCTGGACTTTCACCTGTAACAAAGTATTTATATATTGCAGTATTGATACAATTACTTAAGTCAAACATTTGAGTACTTTTTCCAGCACTGCACAAATGCCAGAGTATGTTAAAATGACCCCAGACGTGTTCTACAGAGAAACATCCCTTTAATGCAGTGGTTTTCAACCAGTGGTCCAAGGACCACCAGTGGTCCTTGGGGGGGGGGGTACCAGGGGGTCCCCAGCGAAATTAGTTAACATAGCGTCAGAATCATTTTAACCACTTAGATTTGGCTATTCAAAAATAGCAGATCTACAAGCTCATAGCGCGGCACCGAGTGCCGCGCTATGAGCTTGTAGATCTGCTATTTTTGAAAAATCTTGAAAATGTGTTCAAATCTTTGAATATTTTTACATTACATTAAATATTTTTTTTACTCAAATGCTTCTGGGGGTCCCTGGCACAAAACATTTTCAGGTGGGGGTCCGCGGTCAAATGTATATCAATTCAGGGGTCCTTGGCATGAAAAAGGTTGAAAACCACTGCTTTAACGTCATGTTTGTGAATATTTGCCACATCATTGTGTTGTGTGTTATGTTTCAGTGCTGGCTGCTGTGTGCTGGCCGGCACAAAGCCAAACGCTCGTGGTCCGGAACGGGTCTCCGTGGGGCGGCTGGTCCACGCCACAGATGTGCCCAGAGGGCTCCTACGCTGGATCCTTCATGATTCGGGTGAGAAAATGTACTATTTACATTACAGTTTAACCATATTTATTAAATTCCTATTTCGTTGCTGTCGCGCAGAAACTTTTTTTTTTTTTCATAAATCAACGCCCTAATTATTATTATTTTTAAACATTTTATCCCACGATTTTGTAACCCATTTTTTTCACCCAGTGCCAATTGTCTTAGTAATCCTGGGCGGTACACTCCCTCTGCCAGCCTAGGGAGAGCCTAGAGCCGAGCTCATGCCTCCTTCAATGCATTAGAGCTAGCGGACCGCTTCTTATCACCTGACAGGGGGGAGGTTCCCTGGTTAGACGTAGCGGAAGGAACAAGTTATTCCAACCAGTTCCTTTCCCCTCCATCAGGCACCCCGGCTGACCAGGGGGAGGCAGTATAGAGACCAGGTTTACTGCATGTTTTTGTGAGGGTACCCTTAGGAGACACACCTAGGGAGAACATGCAAACTCCACACAGAAAGGCCCTTTCATTACTTGATCATACAACGTCAGACAAAAAAAAATAATGTTTGAATTCTGAAAAGTAACAGTTTTGGACGTACAGTCGTTAGCACTTGATAACGGCAGTGATACCATCTGAGTACCTCTGTGGTACCACAGGGGCACCACCAAGTAGCTGTGGTACCACCTTTGACCTTTTAGAGGTGTAGTGTGGCTGATCGGCCACGATGTGGCGCATGTGAGTCCATGAACCCTACAGTCCATGAGACAATTTACATTTTGAAATACCCTAACCCAGGGGTTTTCAACCGGGGGTCCGGGACCCCTAGGGGGTCCTCAGAGTTACTACAGGTGGTAACTCCGCCAACAGGTGTTTTTTTTTTTTACATGAACCACTTGAACCCTAGCATCCCTTTTCTGAGGAGAACTTCAGCCAAAAATAGCCGATCTACAAGCTCACAACGCCTCGCGTTGCGAGGCGTTGTGAGCTTGTAGATCGGCTATTTTTGGCAAAGAGTTATAGGTGTAAAGGGAAAAAAAGAGCAGAAAAAGTTTATCTGAAACACAATGTTATACAATATAGAGGGGTCCCTGCTTCATCTCTCTCTCAGCTAGGGGGTCCTTGGCCTGAAAACGTTGAAGACCCCTGCCCTAACCCTAACACCCAGTTTGTGTTTTGGGGAGCGAGGCTAGATCCTCACCCTATGACACGCTCGGGTGAGTTTCAGTGATGTCATCAGTGTGTCACTGATGATCGCATAATTCCAAACTTCTTCTGCCAAGGTGACAATAATATACCTACTACTAGAGTGCACCTTCATCTTGTGGCAGTGGACACAGTGGTGGAAAAAGTACTCCAATGTTTTACTTAAGTAAAAGTATCAATACTGCAATGTAGAAGTACTCCGTTACAAGTAAAAGTCTGGAATTCAAAATTTACTTGAGTAAAAGTACAAAAGTATTGGTATCAAAATGTACTTAAAGTACCAAAAGTAAAAGTACTAGAATGTTTGAAAATAGCAGATCTACAAGCTCACAACGCGTCGCGATGCGACGCGTTGTGAGCTTGTAGATCGGCTATTTTCAAATAGCCAAGGTATAAAACAGGACTTAAGTGATTAATGTATGTTTTATAATGTAATACTTTATATCTGCAAAGTAACTAGTAACTAAAGTTCTCAAATAATTGTAGTGGAGTAAAAGTACAATATTTGCCTCTGAGATGTAGTGGAGTAGAAGTAAAAGTATTGGAAATTGGAAATACTCAAGTAAAGTACAAATACCTCAAAATTGTACTTAAGTACAGTACTTAAGTAAATGTACTTAGTTACTTTACACCACTGAGTGGACACTACCCCATATTCCTGAGCAGAGAAACTACTGCTTGTTTTTCATGACTTTGAAACCACATTTTATATACTGAACAATTGTTTTAATCATTCAAATGTGGCTGAGTGGTTTACATTAGTGTGTGTGTACATACTGCTTATAGTCATACTGGGTTAGGCTTAGGGTATGTTCAGATTTGAAATGCAACTTGAATTCAGGTAAAACCTTGATTAGAGTAAGTATGTTGCAGCATCTCAGGCAACAAATGCATGTCAAACTAATGTTAAATTAATCTGACAACTGAATTCCCGATCAATACATACATCTCTTTATGGCAAAATTAATGACATTTTTAGTTGAAAGTAATGGGTTTGTGCATTGTTTTGCACATGCAAAAAAACTATTGTATAAACGTGATTAGCCTCGATCTCCAGGCTTTTATTGCTTAGTTTTGCTAAAAAATAAAAGCCTGGCCCAACCATAGCCTGTACTGGGTATGAGGAAGTGTTTCATTTCCCAACCAACCAGAGTGCAGTGGGCGTCGCTCGTAATGTTGTGTTAACGGGGCGGGGGTTGACGGACAGATCGGTGAACCAATGGGATCAGCCGCAATCTCTCGCCGGCTCTATACACCCGCCCCTCTATACACGAAATCAGGAGCGTTGGGGCAGACTAAAACGTGATTGAATGCAGTCCTGCGGCTAAAACTTTCCATGGAATTTGCAGTGTGCCTCGTAAACATGAACAATACTGATTTTGGTGACTCTATGGCCTTTCATCTACCACTATAGTCTATTAGGCCAAAATGTCAATGTTTTACTGTCTACTTCAGGTCGAAGGCGTGGTCGAGACTATGTTTTGTCCCCTATCCGTCCGTCCGTCCGCCAGAGCAGAACCTCTGCCCCAAATGTTTCAAATTGGCCTGTTATAGAGCCATCAGGGGGCCGATTTTTGCAAAACCCATTTATTGATATTACTCCTACGGATTTTGTCCAAACGTGACGCAAATCGGTACACAGCATCTTTATAGTCATGTGATCATCACCGATTTTCCATATTCCACCCTGATTGGCTAAGATTACCATCTAAAGTATTTCCAATTTCCGTTGATACTTTTACTTGTAAAACATTTGAGTACTTTTTCCACCACTACCAGGAGACGAATTTATACCAGCAGCAATTCACCTCTCTGCTTGTCTTGTTTATTCTCTTCTCTTTGTTCTTTTCTCGTGTTGGTCTGAATTCCTCTCACAGGTGGAGAAAAATCAAGACTTGGCCGATGACACAGCGTTAAATGGCATTCGACTCGAATGTTTCAAGGACGGCAAATCTATCAATAGTTTTGTGTCATCACATGACGGATAGTAAGTATATAACACCTTGCACCAGTGTTGAGATATAGCTTAAGTTCACAACAAATTACAATTAAGCAGTTTAGAATTTTGAACTAAGGTTTCGGTCCCAAAAAATACATTATTTAGATTTTTCTTATTTATTATTTGTATAAGCTGCTCCGAGCGAGCTATTCTTTTTCAATGAAAACTCCTCCTTCACATCCATCCCCAATCATTGCCACTAAACGAATGCCTGTATAGCATTCTATATAGAAACACATACGGAGATTGGGCTACTTTTATTTGGCAAAAAAAACCAAAACAATTTGAGTGTTTTACCACCAGTGGTGGAAAAATAACTAAAATGTTTTGCTTAAGTAAAAGTATCAATACTGCAATGTAGAAGTACTCTGTTACAAGTAAACGTCAGGAATTCAAAGTTGACTTGAGTAAAAGTACAAAAGTATTGGCTTCGAAATTTACTTAAAGTACCAAAAGTAAAAATGTTTGAAAATAGCAGATCTACAAGTTCACAACGCGTCGCGATGAGACGCGTTGTGAACTTGTAGATCGGCTATTTCAAATAGCCTAGGTATAAAATAGGGCTAAAGTGGTTAATGTATGTTTTATAATGTAGTAATTTATATCTGCAAAGTAACTAGTAGGCGAACTAAAGTTTAAAAGTAATAGTGGAGTAAAATTACAATATTTGCCTCCGATATGTAGTGTAGTAGAAGTAAAAGTACTGACATTGGAAAAATACTCAATTAAAGTAAAAAATACTACAAAATTGTACATAAGTACAGTACTTGAGTAAATGTACTTAGTTACTTTACACCACTGCCTGGAACCCCATATATGACGCACCTGCACCTTGTTTGTTTTTTTTCCAGCTGGGGCACCTGGCGTGATCATGCAATCCGCTACTGCCCCTCAGGGTTCACACGTTTCATGCTGAAGGTGGAGTCGCCCGGCGGCGACGACACCGCGGTCAACAACATCCGCCTCTCCTGCAGCGGCGGAGGGGACATGACGGGCCCCTTCGTAGGCGGGGACTGGGGCGACTGGGGGTCCTGGAGCAACTCCTGTAACCCGGGGACGGTCATCTGTGGGATCCAGACACAGGTGGAGGGCAAACAAGGCCTCGGTGACGACACCGGGCTAAACAACGCGCGTTTTTTCTGCTGCAAAAAATAAATGCGTGGGATAATTACGCGTACCGTTTGGATATCGTTAGCAATCGGGGCCGAAACCGCTTCATCTCCATATTTGACCTTTTTCTGTGTGTTTTTTTTTATTATAAATTAACCCATTCAATCCGGGGGAACGCACCTCTGTCATTTTTAGATTTATTTGGCTACTAAAGAATAGCAGATCTACAAGCTCATAGCGCGGCACTCGGTGCCGCGCTATGAGCTTGTAGAGCTGCTATTTTTTAAAAATCATGAACATTATTTTGTGCAAATATTGGGTTTTTTATTTATAAGCGGACATTTGTAACTCAAAAATCTTTGCTTCTGGGGGAGGTCCCTGGAACGAAATATTTGACAAATGTTGGCTTTAAAAAATACAAATTCCAAGATTTGCACAAATTCATTTTCATTTCATGATTTTTCAAAAATAGCAGATCTACAAGCTCATAGCAGATCTGGCATTTTTGAATAGCCAAATAAATCTTAAAATGACACAAATGATGCTTTCCCGGTCTTAAAGGGTTAACAGCCTATTTGATCATACGACAGCGTCATACGGCGCTCTGCAAGCTCGAAATCTGTTTTCTTTTAAATATATATACTTTTTGAATTTGAAACCTGAAAAGTAACAGTTTTGGACATATGAGGTTTCCACCCGTCATAGACGATATTCAACGAATGATGACGATACATTGTACTGTAGCTCATTAACCACTTCTTAAATCAAAATTTTTGAAAACTGCAAATATATCTGGGTGAAAAAAATGGGTTACACAATCATGGGATAAAAATGTAAAAAAAGAAAAAAAAGAAAACTGCAAATAAATACAGAAATAAAGATTTTAATTTCTGCAATGCTAGCTGTCTGTGTGCTTTGTTAATATCCTGTTTGTCCAACTGTGCTCTTAAAGGGCAAGACCACTTTAGTAGAGGTTTGGGTTGTGTAGTTACCTTACTTCTACTCCACTACATCTCAGAAGGAAATATTGTACTTTTTACTCCACCACAATTATTTGAAAACTTTAGTTAATAATTAATTTGTAGATTTTGATTATTATTACAAAACGTACATTAACTGTTTCAGCCCTATATACATTTCGGCCATTTGAAAATAGCTGATCTACAAGCTCACAATGCTTGTAGATCGGCTATTTTCAAAAGATTTTTTATATATTTGAAAACTTGAAATGGGACATTGTGCATGATGAGTACTTTTACTTTTGGTACTTTAAGTACATTTTGATCCTTTTGTACTTTTACTCAAGTACATTTTGAATTCCAGACATTTACTTTTACTTGAGTATTTCTATATTGCAGTATTGATCCTTCTACTTAAATAAAACAATTGAATACTTTTTCCACCACAGAACACAGGGATGAGTAGTGTTTACAGCTGCTCTGTGAGCAGGAAAACATACAGTCAATAGCAGGAATAATGAAAGGCAAACTTAGATGAATTGAAGCAGGTGTAAATTTGTTAATGATACAGACACACTACTAACACAATCTATTTGTAAAACAAACAAAAAAACCAAGTTTTTTTGGGGGGGCGGTATGACACACAAAGGACATTAGAGGGAGCCAGAGTCAAATAAATCATTCACAACCTTAAAAGCAGAACACTGTTCACTCTTCATGCTCAGCATTGGTATAGTGTTATTTTTAATAATTAATTTTGTATTTAGTTTTAGTCCTAGTCTTTTGAATACAATTTAATTTAGTTTTAGTCATATTTTAGTCATCTGAAATGTTTTAGTTTTTGTCTAGTTTTACTCGGCTAAATATCTTAAGATTTTAATCGACTAAATCTACAGTTGATTTAGTCGACTAAAATGTATTGTTGGCGGTGCCTTGATGGCGTCGTAATGCTGATTTTACACTTGGTTGCATGCTGAAAATAGCAGATCTACAAGCTCACAACCCGTTTCTATTTCTGCTATTTTCAGAGCGCAACCAAACATAAAATGACTTGTCTTTTAGTTCTACTGGATCTCTTCTCCACTAGTCCCTCACTAACATTTTAGTCTAGTATTTATTTGTTGACAAAATTGTCAATATATTTAGATTTTTTTTATTTAGTTTTTATTTAGTTTTAATCAGTGAAAAAGGGTAGTCGACGAACATTTTTCGTCATAGTTTTAGTGGACGAAATTCACACTGCATTGGTCACAGCTCTGTTCCTGCAGCTGCTGTTTGTGATCTCAGATTCTGTGTCATGCTTGCGCAGATAATCTATACTATCACAGGAGCAGAGTCACACCGCCAAAATGAATGCAATAACGTATGAAGGTGTCATGTACCAACTGCATCTAACCAGGGCTCAAGATGAAGCAGAAGTTAAAATGCATCTATAACTACACAGACAGCTCAAACCTCATCTTGGTGTGAATCCCTGTTTGTTTTCTCTCTCTCTCTCTCTCTCTCTCTCTCTCTCTCTCTCTCTCTCTAGTATTCACGATCATATAAACATGTGTCTTGTGTGGTTAGGGGATGGATTTCTTTTTTGTATTATTAATATGAAGTTGTGCAATTTTTAAGCTGCAGTTATGTACCCACTTAAGTCTTTTAATATACAATAGGTAATAATAATACAATTTCTCATTATTGTTTAAACATTCTAACCACACATTGGCCTGATATATAACCTAATATATAACTTGCAGTCACAAAATGGGGGAAAAGGTTAATGCTTGGTATAAATATGATTCCCAATGGAGTGTAGCTGACTTCATGCCTCTCTCTCTCACACACACGCACACACTTACATACACATACTAATAACTAAAGAATGTTGTATAGAACTGTTAGAACAGATTTAAATACATTCAAATATTTGTGTAGGTGTATTATATAGTATCCTCCTCACTCTGTCTGCACATAATTGCACCATGCATTATCTTGAACTGATGACGCCATGATCCTATGGCTGATCCATTTTTTTTTCAAACCAAAATGCTTAGTATTGTATGTGAATAGATCCAAGTGTAATTTGTTTATCTGACTTCTTACAGCTGAAGGCCAAGCCTTCTAGAACAGGATGCGTCTGTATGTCTGCCAGTATCTCATTACCCTCAAAAACCAAAAGGTGCAAAGCGTGCGTGCGTGGCAATTTTTTGGGGGAACTTTTTGGGGGGGTCACTCGTGCCATTTCACACCAGAAATGTAGTGCATAATGGAAGCAAGATGTTCCACAATAACATGGCCCATGTCATTCCTGCTATTACCCCCCTATCTCCGGTGACTCCTCCTGCATCTCTACCACAAACAGACCTGACATGTTCACTTTAAGATGAGGGCAAACTACAGCCAGGCAGGAGCCACTTTATTTAATTATTACATTGATTGGAAATAGAGGGAAAACAATTAGCCTGACTCTGTACAAACCAAACTAACAAAAGCTCATGAAATGAAACACATCTCAGTTTTGTAGCTAATCTGATCTGCACAAAACGTGAAGTTTAAAAGCGAAAATCTAATGATGTGGGAGTGGATCACCATGCTTGCTGAGTGAGTGTCTGCCTGTCTCAAGTTGTTTGCAAAGCAGCTGCAAGATTAACGAGGTGGGAGGGGCACTATGACATCACTGCATCAGGTGAAACGTGAAACTAAAATTGACTGATGGCAGCCAGCTCATTTTAATTATAATATAATTATACATAATAATTATGATAAGTGAAATTGTCATTGTTTGTCAAATGTTCTTCTTGATAAGGGCCGCCGGTGTTGGTCAGGCCATTAAACACAAAAAAGAGCACTTGGGCATCAGAGGCAATTGGGGCAGGTGCTCAAGCACCCAAAGCCCACCATCAAAGCCCCCCATCGAAGCCCCCCATCACACAGCATGAACAATTTGCACAACAAGGAAATGCTACAATGAAATTATAGATGCTGCAGAGCCATGGCAAGGGCCAGGCAATTTGAGGAGAAAGCAGAAGTGGGGAAAATGAAAAATGAAAAATAGGAAGAGGAGGAAGATGGTTGAGAAATCCATCAGCAAAACTGAATGTATCATCGTTAAATCTTGAAGTCATGTGTCTCTAATTCACACAATTCTATTTTGTTTTTTACTATATTTTTGGGGCTTTTATTTGACAGGACAGTAGGTTGACAGGAAATGGGGAGAGAGATGGGGGGTGACATACAGCAAAGGTTGTCGGGACTGGGAGTCCAGCCTGTGACACGCTGGATTACCAGCGTATGTGGTATGTGCCTGGACCGCTAGGTCCAATGTTGAGTACTGTAGGTAGGCCTATAACATGTTCACTCTGCATCATCCAGGTCTTAAATCCACAACCTTTGGAACGAATGATACGTCAGGGGCATCAGTGGCTCAGGGGTGTCCTTGATCAAGACGCTGAACCCCTAATTGCTCCCAATGAGCAGGTTGGTGCCTTGCATGGTTTCCTCCGCCATCGGTGTATGAATGTGTGTGTGTGAATGTAATGCACAATCTATGTAAAGCACTTTGGATAAAAGCGCTATATAAATGCACCATTTATGTCACAGTGTTTTTGTACACTCTCTGAGTTAACACAGAGATTTTTACTATGTTGTACCTATTTGGTTTCTTACTCTCTATGGCAACATGGAGGATACACAGTATAGTAGAGTACAGTACAAAACTATGTTCTTTGCTGAGCAAAACCAAACCACTCATGGAAGAGAGGAGGGGTGCATACACTGCATTGTTTTGGTGCAGACAGTTTAAAATTAACCACGTAATTACAACACCCGGCCCGACCCCACCCCTCTGCATGCTCTCACACAGCTACAGTAGATAGACAGTCAGTCTCTCTTTCACAAATAGAAACACTTATCTGTTACTTTTGTCACGTCCGTTTCTATCTATTGTCTCACAGGAGAGTCCAATAAACAGTATCTTCAACGTTTTTTCAGGCAAAGTATCCCTAAGCTAATTGAGCGACCGAGCGACAACTACATATGTTATATTAAACTGGCCTACAATGGGGCGGCCAATTAGTGTCATGTATAAACACGTTGTTGTGCATACAATACTAATCATTATTGACATATTCATATTATGTTTTATTTTGAATGTGTGGAATTAAGGTACAAATTGATCAGGATGTAACATGAATACACATACGTACTGTAAACATAAATTAATAGATGACTGAAATGAAAAAAACACTGCATAAGAATCCCACAAAAACACAATGCCATAACACAGTCCCAATACAAACAATATAAATAAAATAATCGTAAAAGAAGAATCGTTGAAGAACTTGCATTTTAAGGACCATTGAGAACTATAACTATAAAAATATAGTTTTAAAAATCATTCTAAGTCAAGTGGATGGCAGAGTTCACACCAACTATAAAAAATACGATGTTATGTTATATAGTTATAGTTATCTTCATAGTTATAGTGCTCAGTGTGAACGGCATTGTTTACCATAATGTAACATTCATCCATGATGAGAAGAATACTGGCAAATCAATCATTATAAATTCATTTGCAGACATGTTAGCTTTGCAGGGGAATATCTGCTGATGATATAGTACAAAGAAAATAAAACATAAAAAGTGCTATTATATATACCAATGTTTTCTTAGCTGTGATTTCTTCTTAGGTAAGAATATGCACACTCAAAAGTACCCTTAATACGAACAGATAAAGTCGTTTTGAATGTAATTGCGGATCACTTTTGAGCGTTCATTTAATATGAACTTTGTAACGATGAATAACTTAAACCTACATGTATAAAGGATAGGCATAAATAAGCTATATATATATATAAACAGTTAGCTCTCGTGCACATCCAGGGTGGAGGTGCTGGTTTGGCAAGAGGATGCATATGAAAAGAAATAAACCTTCCCTCTGCTTCTCTTAGGAAGGAACCGCACACTCCCAATGATGATGGACTCAAGACTCAGTTAATGCTTCATTTTTAGGCTTTATTTAGCACGACGCGTTTCGCCGCGTTGGCTTCATCAGGTGCTATATACACAGGCAGTGACTGATCACTCTAATTTATAGTGACATCCCCCCGTGACAACAGATACTCCGCCCACCTGTGTGGCTACTCAGTCACTTGTTTATACAATGTATCAAAATGTATCAAAAGTGGGCAGGTACAAAAGCAGAAAAAAGGTGACAGACAATAATAAAATGCAATGCAGAGAGATTATATCTATGTGTATACACACATACATACACTTACACCTACTGTGTGCATGTATATATCCACATACTAAATGCATATATATACACATATGATGCAACATGACACAGAACCACCTTGATAATATGTATATAAATAAAGGGTAAATCCTCTAATCTAACAGCAGTACATTTACTGACAGTGAATAGAGTTTTCTTTATATTTCTCTCTCATTGACCTCTATACAACACAGTACACCATACACATACATTATTTCACTGAGCTGTGTATGGTGTACTGTGTTGTATAGAGGTCAATGAGAGAGAAATATAAAGAAAACTCTATTCACTGTCAGTAAATGTACTGCTGTTAGATTAGAGGATTTACCCTTTATTTATATACATATTATCAAGGTGGTTCTGTGTCATGTTGCATCATATGTGTATATATATGCATTTAGTATGTGGATATATACATGCACACAGTAGGTGTAAGTGTATGTATGTGTGTATACACATAGATATAATCTCTCTGCATTGCATTTTATTATTGTCTGTCACCTTTTTTCTGCTTTTGTACCTGCCCACTTTTGATACATTTTGATACATTGTATAAACAAGTGACTGAGTAGCCACACAGGTGGGCGGAGTATCTGTTGTCACGGGGGGATGTCACTATAAATTAGAGTGATCAGTCACTGCCTGTGTATATAGCACCTGATGAAGCCAACGCGGCGAAACGCGTCGTGCTAAATAAAGCCTAAAAATGAAGCATTAACTGAGTCTTGAGTCCATCATCATTGGGAGTGTGCGGTTCCTTCCTAAGAGAAGCAGAGGGAAGGTTTATTTCTTCTATATATATATATATATATATATCTCATTATTTTTTTAATTGTGATTTTTAGAGCAGTGGTTTTCTAAGGGGTCCTCGAAGGGGTTCCAGGGGGTCCTCAGCAACATGAGGAACAGTTTAACCACTTTAACCTTATTTTATACATTGAATATTTGAGAATAGCCAAGGATCTACAATCTCACAATTTGAGTTTGTAGATTTGTTTTTTTCCCGAAACATTTTGAAATGTTTGAAAAAAAATTGCAATCATTTAGAAAATGATTAAACACAAATCCTCTCTTGTGGGGGTCCCTGGCACAAGATATTTCCCGATGGGGGTCCTCAGTCAAATACATATCACTTTAGGGGTCCTTGACCTGAACGTTTTTGACAACCACTGCTTTAGTTTTCAATGGGCCTGAAAATTACAATCCAATCCAAACAGCCCAATACCCACCCCATAAACCCCCAAACCACCCTCATCACCCCCATACCCCGCACCGCCCCATACCCCCATTTTCCCATCCACTTCATCCCTACCCCCCACACTCCCCTACACCCCTGCATGCACCATCATACCCCCCACCACAACCCTCATTACCCTGAGATATCTACATGTTTACTGTATTAAATAAGTTAGATAATTCATGTGTATTAGAGCCTGTAACGAGCTTCTGTGGTCCTACCACATGGAATGACCTGCAGACTACATTGAAATTAACCACTCTAGTACCCTTGAGTCGTTTTAGAACTCTGGTGACCAAACAGGTCACCATAATGTGTAAGAATTTTTTTAATTTTGAAAAATGCTGTCTTGATTTCTATTTGTAACTTTTATATCTCACATGTACTGTATGCGTTTTATTTTCCAATTCCCAGATGTAATGTATTTTTCAACTGTGATGTTGTTGAATTGCACCGTATTGTATTACTCGACAACACTGCAAATGAGTTTAATTACTCCGTGTAATTTAGAGAATAAATAAATCTTGAATGAATTAACACGTATCATATCGATTTTTCATATTCCATTCTGGCTGGCTATAATTGGTTTCCAAAGATTGCAGGAGGGTGCTATTTTACAAAGGATGCCACAAACTCATCATCGACAGCATATTAAGGGGTGTCTGCACAATGCAGAGCCAAAACCGATTTCACTGCTAAAAATGCCACAGTTTGTTGCAGAAACAACAGTTTTTCAACAAATCGTGCACAAAGGGATCTCAGGAGTCATGTGACAATGAGCAACAAACAGGATTTGAATATTCCACATGATTTGACTCTATATGCCTTCAAAATGTAGTGGAAGGGGCCTAATTCCTAAAAAGATCACACCCAGTGTGAAGTAAGCCTTTGATGAGCAACAGCACTACTCTATTTGAGGGTGTGTTGGTATTACTGTACATTGAGTATTCTCAGTGTAAAAACATCCCATAATATCAATGTAAAAACATCCCATAATATCAATGTAAAAACATCCTATAATATCATCTAAAAACATCCCATAATATCAATGTAAAAACATCCCATAATATCAATCTAAAAACATCCCATATCAATCTAAAAACATCCCATAATGTCAGTGTAAAAACATCCCATAATATCATGTAAAAACATCCCATGATATCATGTAAAAACATCCCATAATATCAATGTAAAAACATCCCATAATATCAATGTAAAAACATCCCATAATATCAATGTAAAAAACATCCCATAATACCAATGTAAAACACATCCCATAATATCAATCTAAAAACATCCCATAATGTCAATGTAAAAAACATCCCATAATATCAATATAAAGACATCCCATAATGTCAAAGTAAAAACATCCCATAATACCAATCTAATAACAGCCCATAATATCATGTTAAAACATCCCATAATATCATGTAAAAACATCCCATAATATAATGTAAAAACATACCATAATGTTATCCCATAAGCTCCTGTGCATATCATTATCACAACATCAAATCAAGCCCAAATTGGAATCACAGGAATCACATGTTGAGGCGCTTTCACCTCTGAAACCCCTGCTTTCCACAGGTACTGCAGAAAGCCTTGTGAAACGATGTTGTCTAGTTGTTTTTGTTGCACTGTTTGTCTTGTCCAGTTGTCCAGTTGTTTGAGTGTTAAAGGGCAAGACCACTTTGGTAGAGGTTTGGGTTGTGTAGTTACCTTGCCATGATGTAACTCCAAAGGTGGTCAAGAAATAAAAAATAATATCTGCATTGATTAGAAATTGATAATTCAAAATATGCTCCCCATTGACCTACATGGTACAGTAAAACAGCTCTCAAAGTCGCTCTTTTAGCATGTAAACAAATGTAAACAAAGTCGATTCAGACAATATAGAACATCACCAAACCCAGTACTGTTTTTTTTTTAAATAAAAATGTTAACTTACTGTTGATTTAGCTATTTTTATTAGAAAGAAAACCTGGACTGGTTCGGCGGATCCGGATCCGGATCTTCAAATAGTAAAATCATCAGGAAGTTGACATTTTTATAAAAAAAAATAGTACTGGGTTTGGTGATGTTCTATATTGTCTGAATCAGCTTAGTTTGTGTTGGTTTATGGGCTAAAAGAGTGACTTTGAGAGCTGTTTCAGTGTCAATGGGGAGCATATTTGTAATTATCAATTTCTAATTAATGGAGCAATTATTTTTCATTTCTTGTCCACCTTTGGAGTTACATCATGGCAAGGTAACTACACAAACCAAACCTCAACCAAAGTGGTCTTGCCCTTTAAATGCTTAATGGACCACAATGGAAACAAGCCTCTGGCTTTTTTTTGTGTCTCCATTGCGTGTGTTTTTAACTTGTTGTACTGCCTGTACCTTTAAAAATGGTCCAAAAAGTATTAGATTAATCAATCAAAACAAAATGCTTTGTGTGAATACACTCAGTGTTTTGGTTGTTCTAGAATTGGTGAGAACACCAGCCTTTTCCTCAGAGTGTGCTTAACCACAGGGATCTGCAGCTTTCCACCCTCAGGTGGTTTCTTCTCGCTCACCTCATTGGTGACCCGACGAAGAATGGCCGCGAGGTCATCTGCCCTGTAACAAACACAAACATTCAGAACACAGTAGGTTATCACTACTATAATAGGCCTACATGCAGGAATGGTGGTTGGGTAAACACATATTGTAGATACATTTTCATTTAGCGTTCCTCAATAATATATTCATATACCAGTTTATATAAATTTTTTGTCTGTTTTATATTCTTAATTATGATTTTTGAGTTACCTTTGGCAGCCTGATTTCAGCTGTTCACACACAGACTGTGTGAACCAGCTCTTATTTTCTTCGTCTCTGTATGCCAACTTCAGGGTTGCCATTACAACCAGGAAATTTGCATCCAATTTAAAACGACGAAGAGTTCCCTTGTACTGTCTGGCCTCGATGAAGAACACTTTTGGTTTGCCCTCAAGGACGGAGCAGTGCTTTACTCGAAAATGCTTAGTTATGTCACAAAAGCAAAGGGTCACCTCGTCAGTCCCTAAAACACCACCCTTTACTCCGTGACTCATAACGCAGCAAACAAAGGCATGTCCATGCTGTGGAGGATCATTAACATTAAGGTCAGTGAACTTCCCATGCTCCCTGGACCATTCCTTTACATTGGACTCCAGTAGTTCAGTGGGGTTCTTCAAAGAAGAGAGGCGCTCCAGTGTCTGCAGCATTTCGATCCTGGTTTGGTCTTTACACATCAACACCCTGAAGCCCAGCCAGGTGAATGTATCTGCCAAATCATCTGCAGGAGAGGAAAAAAAACACACGCATCAATTATTAAGCTTCAACCACCAAACTACCATCTACAGCAGAGGTCTTCAACAGGGGGTCCGCGGAGGTACTGCAGGGGGTCCGCGAAATTGTTGTTTTATTAAACAATATTTTTATTTTTAAACAGTTTTAAAACTTTTTTTTTTTTTTTTTTTTAAATGTCAATTTGTCTTTAAACATAACATGACATATTTTAATTTTACATTTACAACCAGCACATCTACATAAACGTTAAGGCCGAAATATTTCAAATATAAAGTGCTGCCCATAGTTTATTTTCTTTTCACTTTTCATACCAGCATCCTTGTCTGTTCCAACTCGTCTTGGTTTGTTTGCAAAGTTCTCATTGTGCATGATCACACAAAGACCTGTAGGGCTGCTGGTCAGCTCATACTGGTCCTCCTAAAAACAGCAGACATATTTTGCATTTGGCACACATACAAAAAGATACACTACAATGTATGCTCCAGGACTAATTAGACAACAGACAACATAGAGCATGTATTACTATGAACAGTGGTGGAAACTACCAGTGGTCACACAATGACTGTTGCACCGTTAATATGGAATTATAGAGGTTGAGGCCGCTACGCGGTCCTCACACCTACGTCTCACTGCCGATATGTCTGAGTCAGTGTTGGGGGCTTTGTCAGAGTACCCATTGCACCCGTCTTTCTGTGTCCCCTTTACACCCATATATGGATATCTTTATCAGTCCTTGTCCCTTTTATGCTCATATATACTTTCTCCTCTGAAAAAACAAACATACAATTTAACCACTTAAACCCTGGCATCCATATTCTGTGTGGAACATTTGCCACAAATACCATATCTACAAGCTCACAATGTGTCGCAAGAACTTTCCAAAATATCTTTTGTTAACATTTCACTGCTTTTACTCACTTTTACATCCTCCTGTGTTGGAGGTGCAGGGGGAAGATCCTCTGGGTGAAAAAAGGTGGACAGAACACATTAATTATTCCTACAATTATTTGGTTCTAGTGTAGGACAGGCATTGCTTTGATGTGCTGATGCATGGACTATAGTGACAGCTGAACAGCATTCTCTATCCAGAGCCACCCCTGTTATTCATCCAATGTAGGCTATCCTATATTAAAATTGCCTATTGGGTGGTTGGACGTTTATCCGTCTGCCTTCTTCTAGCACATCAGCAGTGCAATTGCTTCAATACTATGCAAAAAAATAATAATGCATGCCATGGGAAATCCAATACACTACATTTCATGCTTGCAACGTTCATATTTACCATACTGTGTATTTGTACATTATTGTGCAATGTGGCCCTATATAACGACTTATATCCAATATTGCTGGCCGCCATAAAATCTATAATATTACCATTACAATAATTAAGGGGGAAATGATTGAAACAAGCTTTGTGTTCTACAGTACATATATAAACTAAGTAGTTTTCATATTCATTTTTTAAACAAAAGGCTTTAGCTGATAAAGAGACTGGGAAATAATGTAGCAGTGGAAAACATTGTTCTCATTGTCAATGAATAGATTTTTCCCCCTATATTTTCTATTTTTAAAATGGTCTTATATGTCTGTTGTTGTTTTGAATTTGTGTCCACAGTGTCTACAAACCAACCAACCAAGTCATATAATCACAGTAGTTGATTTTTAAGTCTATTTGAATAGCAGTTCATTTATTTACAGTAAATAAAAAGGACCCACCTGTCCGGTTGAATGTATCCATCATCAATGTTCTCTCTGGGGAAAAAAGAGGAACATTTAATCTGCAATACTGCAATGTAGAAGTACTCTGTTACAAGTAAAAGTCTGGCATGAAAAATGTACTTGAGTAAAAGTACAAAAGTATTGGTATCAAAATGAACTTAAAGTACCAAAAGTAAAAGTACAAAAATGTTTAAAAATAGCAGATCTACAAGCTCACAACGGTTTGCGATGCGACGCGTTACGAGCTTGTAGATCTGCTATTTTCAAATAGCCTAGGTATAAAATAGGGCTTAAATGGTTGATGTATGTTTATAATGTATCTGCAAAGTAACTAGTAACTAAAGTTTTCAAATAATTGTAGTGGAGTAAAAGTACAATATTTGCCTTTGCGATGTAGAAGTAAAAGTATAGACAATTGGAAATACTCCAGTAAAGTAAAAGTAGCTCAAAATTGTTCTTAAGAGCAGTACTTGAGTAAATGTTCTGTAGTTACTTTACACCACTGACGTCAGGTGATATGAGGCCAGTTTTCATGAGCGCATTCCACTTACATTTTAATATAATTGACGTAATAGGACCCACCTGTCAGGTTGGTTGTATCCATGCAATCCAATGCACTTAATGTTTAATTAAAAATGTATGCATTCTTTATTAACCCACAATGTGTATACAATGTTATTGTCTTTATACTTGCATTATAAAGTTTTAGTAACCAATTACATGTATTCCTTATTAAGCCACAATGTATGTAACATTTTACTGCTTTTATACTTGCATAATGAGAATATCTGATATTGTTGTCCTGACACTATTATCATATGCATGGAATGGATAGCCAATCTGAGCCATTCAAAAACAGTTGATATAAGCACTGATTTCAGCCTCAGGTGGTCAGGTTTAGCATATGCACGCACGCATGCACGCACGCACACACACACACACACACACACACACACATACACAACTTACCTGTTAATGCTCGGTTGACATTGTTTAGTTCAACTAGTGAGGATGTAAAAGAAGAGGATTAACACTCACGCACGTTAGAGTGCTCATGTGGGCCATAGTCGCTTGACTCGCTTCTTTTGGGCTGGTTTTGGGCTGGTTTTCCTAGACCTGGTTGCTTGTTTTTGCTCACAGAAAATCTGGCAACACTGGCACTGATGATAACTGGACGGCAGCCGTCATAGAATCAAAATAACCCCGCTGACGGTGGCGTTTGCACACTACACACACAGATCATTCACAGGGAAAAAAACAAAACAAGTCACGAGTCATCTTGTCTCGAGTCGAGTCGAGTCGGGAGTCATTGGCTAGCAAGTCGGAGTCGAGTCTCAAGTCTCGTTGGTCTTTTACCTTCCAAGTCCGAGTCGAGTCGCAAGTCTTTACATTCAAAGTCCGAGTCGAGTCGCAAGTCGTCAAATATGCGACTCGAGTCAGACTCGAGTCGAGTCACTATGACTCGAGTCCAATTGTCTGGTAATTGATGTTTTAAACATGCATGTGACAGTATGTTGTGTATAAAAAATATTCTGCAAATGTTTTGAAGTCACGTGCACTGCACAACCTAGCTGGGCTGTGTGTGTGCGTGCATGTGCATGTGAATTCAGGGTAGTAGGTCGAGTCCAGTAACAGTGTCCAGACAAACTAGCCTGGAAACCAGACAAATCTGCCATTGCAAATAAATATTGACGCAGTGATATTAGTCACTACAGGCTACAGACAAACAGGACTGTCCTCCACTAAAACATTGATTGAACAAAAACTTTTTCTCGTATTGTCAATTAATCACTACTTTAAAATGTCATGGTAACACCCCTCCCCCCATATGCATGGAGCGCCTGTCTGCCATATAAGCACAACCTTGTCTGTAGTGGTATTCTGAACTAATTGGACTGTGACACACAACAGACATTAGAGGAAGCTAGAAGCTAATAAATACATAATTCACAACCTAATAAATAATTGACCTTTTGAACACACACACACACACACACACACACACACACACACACACACACACACACACACACACACACACACACACACACACACACACACACACACACACACACACACACACACAGGGTGCTTTGTTTGAAATATTCCACTAAATGATGATAAGAGGGAGGCTATTTAGTCGTTTTCAGTCCAATTCGATTTAGTTTTAGATTAGTTAAAACATTTTTTGACATGATGAATCAGGGCTTAAGGACCAACTAATACCTTTCGTCTGCCATTGGGTTAGGCAGGGTTTGATGAGGGTATGAGGGGAGGATGTTTTCTTACCCAAGAAAGCCCTGCTATTTACTTTGTTGTAAGACAAATGGCAAAAATGGTCTATATACAAGCTCACAATACATCACATGCGTTGTGAGCTTGTATGTAATTTATTTGAAATGTGTTGGATCTATTTGTATTATCCACCCTGCAACCCTACAGTATCCACCCTGCAACCCTACAGTATCCACCCTGCAACCCTACAGTATCCACCCTGCAACCCTACAGTATCCACCCTGCAACCCTACAGTATCCACCCTGCAACCCTACAGTAATTCAATTCTAATTTATCCAGAGGAGACTTTTCTTATTCTCGAGATGCCAACATCCAAATGAACACTGTGTGTTTTCAACAGCATTTTAACCAGATGAACCCTAGCATCAAGTATAGACCCCTGGTGGACTCCTGGTGGGGGTTAAGACTTTGGTTAAGGTCGTTGTTTCTTTTCATTGCATTCTTTAGTGTTATGCCCCGGCTCTAGGCCACAACAAATGAAGGGGAAACACAGAGGTTATGAATAAACTGTAGTCATATACAGTAGAATGAAAAGGAATTAAATAGAAAATGCAGTTTCCCATGAACATAACTTCGACAGGAAAATAAACTGTCAACTCAACTAATGACTAACAAATGTACTTAACCGATTTAGGGCGGGAACCCTTATTTGTAACTATACCTTTCAGGACCGGAACCCCTTTTGCGGTTGTTGTTGCCATTTACACTATAGAGCATCGCAGTTCCCGCCCCTTCCGGGTTCCACTGCAAAATACTCAATGCATTTTTCCCATTGACATTTCCAAAAATATTTATATCTATTAATTTAAGCCTAGAATCAAGCCATGGTGAATCATGACCATAAAAAGTTTGATTCTGTGATTTCTTTCTTTTTTTTAACGGCAAAACAAAGGGTATTTATTAAATATAGTATATCATATAATTAAATATAAAATAAACAAAATCACAGAAAAAAAAATTTATGGTCATGATTCACCAGGACCCTGGATGGCTTGATTCTAGACTTAAATTAATTGATATAAATATTTTTGGAAATGTCAATGGGAAAAATGCATTGAGTTTTTCGAAGTGGCACCAGGAAGTGGGCGGGAACTGCGATGCTCTATATAGCAATGCTTTTTTTGTATTTTTTGAATAAATATTTGAAGTTTTGCAGAAAACTTGGGTCAGGGTTTAAAAGGCGCCATTAGAATCGGCATCAGGTCTAAATGGGTTAAACAATAGTGCTGTGGTCCAGGGAGGAACAGACCATATTCACACGGCGGCCATATTGGAATTTAACATTGAAAGTGCCGCCACCCGGGGTGGCTACTTTCATTGACTTCATAGAAACATGGCCGCCGTGTGAATATGGTCTAAAGGGCGGGTCTTTTATACTCTGTGAGGAGACAGTGGCCAGGTGTCTCCCCTTCCCCTGATTATCTCTGACTCCACCCTCCAACCAGCACTACAAGAGCCCTGGCAAAGGCCCCAGAGGGTCAGGGGGGGGGGGCACATTAGTCATTGACTCTGTTTGAGCTACCAGGGTTTCTGGGTTTGGAACTGACAACTCTCCAACCCTACAACAGCATTTCCCTTAAACCTACAGCTTGCATCCAGCATCAGTCACTCAGTGTTATGACATGTGCTTCCATACCATATGGTATAATTTAGTCTGTCTCTCCCAACACAAAGCCAGTGGGAATGCTGAACAGTGGTGGAAAAAAGTATTACATTGTTTTATACTTACTGTAAGTAAAAGTATCAATACTGCAATATAGAAATACTCTGTTACAAGTAAAAGTCTGGAATTCTAAATTTACTTGAGTAAAAGTACAAAAGTATTGGTATCAAAATGTACTTAAAGTACCAAAAGTAGAACATTCTCATTATGCAGAATGTGTCCCATCACATTTTTTTCAAATGGATAAAACAGATAAAAAACTTTTGAAAAAGTAGCAGATCTACAAGCTCACAATGTGTCGCATCGTGACGCATAGTGAGCTTGTAGATCTGCTATTTTCAAATGGCCGAAATGTATATAGAGCTGAAGTGGCTAATGTATGTTTTGTAATAATAATCAAAATCTACAAAGCACGCACACACACACACACAGACACACACAGACAAGCACTTGGAATTGTATAGGCTTTACATTTAGTTTGCCTCGATCCCACAGATAAATATTGTGAAAATAGCCGATCTACAAGCTCACAACGCCTCGCACTGCGATCGGGCATTGTGAGCCTGTAGATCGGCTATTTTCACAATGTCTGCCAATTTGGCCAATTTGGTATTAAAAAGGTCTTAAACGTCATTAAATTGTAACTTTATAAATGTGAAGATACCCTGTATACACTTGTACTGTAGGTTGGTTTGTTTACTGTTGAGTGAGAAAACAATGTTGCACATTAAGCTAATCATGCGTCTGGGAATCACCATCATGATACATGTGTATATCATTACTTTTCTATGTCATGTCGTAGTGTTAAACATAATGGCCTCAAACTACAAATGAAATATAACCACCATAAGGATCATCTGTTACTGACAAAGAGTCTTGTTCAACCACTTAAGCTCCGTTTTATACTTCGTGCTATTGAGTTCTGGTGACTCATAGCGCCCCCCTAATACGCGAGGGGGCCGTGTTTTTTCAATTACTTTATTCATTTATTTTTAATATTTTTTGGGGAAAATGAAAAAAATAAAATAAAAACATTAAATAAAATAAATGAAAAAATTAATCGGAAAAAAACGTCCCCCTCACGTATTAGGAGGGCAGTATGAGTCCCCAGGACGAAGGAGAGGTGTTTTCGATTAATCTAACATGGTTAAAATGGAGTTTGAAGTTACAATGGGTTTGTATAGGAAGGGTGCGTGTCTGATAAAATGAATATCAAATATCTAAATACTGAATCGAGCAACTTAAAAACTGTCTGGGGGGCTCACAAAGGCCGATAAAATGACCAAAAGTTTTTTTGAAAGTGAATTATCCCTTTAAAAGCAGAACACTGTTCACTCTTCATGTTCAGCATTGGTCCAGTGTTAATTTTGATTTAGTTTAGTCCTAGTCTTTTGAATACAATTTCATTTAGTTTTAACATTCATTTAAATGTTTAATTTGTTTTTATTGTTTATATATAAAAAGTAAATATAGGAAATGAAAGAAAAAGAAAAACGGGATATTTACTCACAACCTATAAAAATGGACCCGCGATCCAGAATTGGGTCCCGACCCACTGTTTGGGAGCCACAGCTGTGACACAATATATAAAAGAAATGAAAGTGTGGAGATTTCCCTGACACGAGAAACTGTCGTGTTGCATCGGGTCAGTAACGTTGTTGTAACTGGAAAAAATGGAAATGGATAAAGGAAAGAATGAAGTGAAACCCATAACCCTAAAATAAGGAGTTTTAACACATTGGGTGCCAGAGGTTTATTAAAATATTATACGTTGAGTGCCTGCATTTCTTCCATCCACTTGCGTTATACGTTTCGTGCTGTGAGAAGCCCAGACGCGGAAGTGCATGTAAACAAAGCGTGCGTGCGAGACGGCGGAGGGTCCCGACTAACGCCTGGAACAATAATATTTCCAACGCGATCCTCCATTGCAGCGTGATCGCCGATCGGAAACGGCTCGTTTCCACCACGTTAAAAAGAAATGGAGATATTAAGCTTTTAGTCAAGGAGATAACATTGAAAACGCCGACCGGAAGGATTTTTGACATGGAGCCTCATCCAGCCTCTTCTTCTCAGAAACTCCTTGGGTGATGTCAAAGTTTCGTTTTAGCGCCCCACGTGGCCCACATGTATAAAAATAGAATTGGGTCAAAAACGGTCCGGACCGTTTTCGGCACTTCTCGTTTGGACCCTCAAAAACGGTCCGGACCGTTTTTGGCATTCAATGTGTTAAAAGTGAGGGCAGAGCATAACCAAAATAAACGAGGAAGAGAGGCACAGAAATAAATAAAACAAAGAGCGCGCTTCTCACTAGATCAGTGTGTTGTGAAGACCTGGACCAGATACAACACCTGCAAGAATAATTAAAGTCATAAAGGTATAGAAATGGCTGTAGATGGACATTATGAAAACATAGAGCTCCAAGAGGTAGACGATATCATCTATGATGATATTGATATCAGCAGGCCTACAGCTCAGGAGAGAGATCCACAGAAGATACTGCAGTCTGGTAAGCAGTGGTGTAAAGTAACTTAATTACATTTACTCAAGTTCTGTACTTAAGTAATTTTGACTTTACTGGAGTATTTTCAGTACTTTTACTTCTACTCCACTAAATCTCAGAGGCAAATATTGTACTTTTTCTCCACTATCATTATTTGAAAACTTAGTAGTTACTTTGTAGATTTTGATTATTATTACAAAACATACATTAACCACTTTAGCCCTATATACATTTCGGCCATTTGAAAATAGCCGATCTACAAGCTCACAATGTGTTGTGATGCGACAGATTGTGGGCTTGTAGATCTGCCATTTTCAAAAGATTTGTATGCATTTGAAAACTTGTGAAATGGGACATGCTGCACAATGAGTACGTTCTACTTTTGGTACTTTAAGTACATTTTGATGCCAATACTTTTGTACTTTTTGTAAAAAATATATATATTCCGGACTTTTACTTGTAACAGAGTATTTCTACATTGCAGGATTGATAGTTATTTCTACATTGGAGTATTGAAAGTTTTACTCAAGTATAATATTTTAGTACTTTTTCCACCACTGCTGGTAATAGATGTTACTGAAACAAAAAAATCACAACAACAAAAACCTTTACACAAATGTTTTAAAGATATTAACTGAACTCCCCCCTCCAGACATAAGACGGTACAAGCTGGTTGTAGTCGGTGTTGGATTGCTTTGTGCTGTTCTAGCTCTCCTCAGCGTTGCTGTACCAATCGATCTCTGTAAGTCAAGTTTCATAACAATGTATTTTATTACATGTTCTATAGAGTATATCTATGTTGAGCAAACATATGTTGGCATACAAAAATGTATTATTAGTCGTAGTAGATTTAGTATAGAAACAGATTCTGCAGCAGCATTGGTACTGTAGTTGGACGATAATGTCGTTTTTTAAAATAGTGGATCACCCACTTTGTAAATAATATGTTTACATACAGATCAGTCCAACATGGTGGACAGACACCAACTAGTGACCAGCTACGACCAATTACAGACTATTTTTGACCAGTTAATGACCAGACATAACAACTTGACTGAACAGAACAACCACCTACAGACCGATTTTGACCAGTTAATGACCAGACATAACAACTTGACTGAACAGAACAACCACCTACAGACCGATCTTGACCAGTTAATGACCAGACATAACAACTTGACTGAACAGAATGACGGGTTACTGAGCAGTCATGGCAAGTTAGAGACCAGGCATGACCAGTTAGAGACCAGGCATGACCAGTTAAAGACCAGGTATGACCTCCTGACTGAAGAACGAGACCAACTACAAATCAAGAACAACAACCCATGACTGAAGAGAGAGATGACATGAAGTGGAGGCTCTGTGGTCAGTGAAACATCACTGGTTTTATTCATTGTTACAGTAAATAATGTTGTTCATTAATTTGAGCAAATTAAAAGAACATGTAACATTATTAATGTTGTTGTTAGAATCTCCTGGATGGCAGTCATTTGACAGAGGTTGTTATTACATCTCTACTGAGGCGAAAACCTGGGAGGAGAGCAGACAGTGGTGTAGAGACAGACAATCTGACCTGATTGTCATAAAGAGCAAAGAAAAACAGGTAGTGAGTGTGTGTGTGTGTGTGTGTGTGTGTGTGTGTGTCACGTGCATGCGTGGGCACGTGCATGCGTGGGCACGTGGGAGGGTTGTAACCTATTCAACTTTGTTGAGACAATTCTAGTTTCAGCTCAGTAACCAGCAGCTTTTCTGTCCAGGACTTTGTTGAACGTTTAGACCAGACAGTGTGGCTGGGTTTGACCGACAGAGAGGAAGAGGGACTGTTTACGTGGGTGGATGGAACACCACTGAACACACCAACGTGAGACTCAAATATATTTAGCTTCATTTTTGTTTTCTTCTCTTGTTCATTTCAACCAATATGTTAAGTACATTTCACATATCTCCTCTTTGCTATTTTTTCTGAATGGTATTACGTATGTGTTATTATAAATACGAACCTACCAAATTGTTTCACAATTATGTCTGTTGTTTACTACATCTAAATATCTAGACATCATATGAGGTTGATCATTAAAAGGCAAAATATTTAGAGCGAAAACTAAGGCACCATTTTTGAACTGAATTAGTTGAACTGAATTAAATGTTCCTACTTCTCCAGGTACTGGGAACCTGATCAGCCTAACAACGCTGCAGTACAATATTATACGGAACAAGACTGCGTTGAGTTTTTTGTGGATAATAACTCGGCTCCGCCTGAAAGAGGATGGAACGACAGATCGTGTTTTGTAGCCAACTACTGGATCTGTGAAAGACTTATCTGTTAAAATCATTATTATTATCACAACTGTGATAACAAATGTGCTGTTGTTAGTTGGTGTGTTGGTAAGCGGCAGTGGCTAAGGAGGTTCACTGGTCTCCTGGTGCAGCCGGAATAACTTGGAGCTAAATGCTCTTAAGACGGTGGAGCTGATCGTGGACTTCAGGAGGAACCCGCCCCCTCCGTCTCCAATCATACTGGGAGGCACTCCAGTCGCCACAGTGGAGTCATGCCGCTTCCTTGGGGTGACAGTCTCTCGGGACCTGAAGTGGGGGCCCAACATCGACGCCCTCACTAAAAAAGCCCAGAAAAGACAGTTTTTCCTGAGGCAGCTCAGGAAACTCCACTTCCCAAGGTCCATGCTGGTGAACTTTTATACAGCCATCATCGAGTCCATTGTCACCTTCGCCATCATCATCTGGTTCCCCGCTGCAGCGGCCAAGGACAAGGCCAAGCTGCAGCGGGTGATACGCTCGGCGGAGAGGGTGATTGGCTGCCCTTTGCCCCCCCTGGAGGCCCTGTTTAAAAGTAGGGCTTTGGGGAGGGCCAGGAAGATCATGGCTGACCCCACACACCCAGGACATGGTCTCTTTGCCCCGCTCCCCTCAGGCAGGAGGTTGCGGTCACCAAAGACTGTGAAGGCACGACACTCACACAGCTTTTTCCCCACGGCCATCCGGCTACTGAATGCTGCTGGTCCCCCCCCCCCCCCCCTGACCTTACCTGACCTCAGAGACTGTCCTAACTGAACACTTGATCTTTTTGGCACTTTTTGGCACTTCACATATTTATTTTTATTTATTACTTGTTGTTGCACTATGATGTGGTTTGCACTGTCTTGTCCTGTCTTGCACCAGTCCTGTTGTAAACTGCGCTCCACTGCATCAAACCAAATTCCTAACATGTCTACATGTCATGGCAATAAAGTCTTCTGATTCTGATTCTGATTCTGTTCGATCACCGGTTCGTTCCGGCTGCATGTCGATGTGTACTCGAGCAAGACACGGAACCCATAACTGCTCCCGATTAGCAGGCCTTGCATGGTTGTCTCCGCTGTCAGTGAGTGAATGAATGTGTGTGAATGGGTTGACTGACAACCCAGTGAAAAAATAATAAAATCTTCACAACAGTACAGCTCCCATTGTGGAATGTTTATTCGAGGTAACGTTTGGAGCCGGGAGGCTTTTTTGGTTTTAACCAAAAAAAAAATCACTTACCATACCTTCAGTTTAGTCTGACCTGAAGCATGCAGGGATAAAACCCAGGCCATATACCTGTATATGAAGGACCAGATGGGGATATCAAAAGCATGGATTTGTTTTGATTGTTTTTGCCAATATATGGCAAGTATATGCAGAATATATGCTGCATATATGCCATATTCAGGTTCATATATGTGGATATATAGGACATATGTCTCGTATAGTAACCCGATCTCACACAACACGGTGAAATAGCACGGATTGACAGTCCGTACATAGACAACCCGTGCATAGGAGCCACGAATCCCCTCCATTGACTTTGGACCATGTCGGAGGCGTGCAGTCTCAAGCGAACTGGAGCCATGTGAAGCACCACCGAGTGAGCTAAAGCGAACGAGTTGCCGTGCTGAACGTTGCAACGTTCGCTTGAGCCGACTCAGCGCCGTCCGAGTTACGTACCGATTAGCCTCGATCTCCAGGCTTTTATTGTTTAGTTTTGCTAAAAAATAAAAGCCTGGCCCAGCAGGTCACTCGGTATGAGGAAGTGTTTCACTTCCCAACCAACCAGAGTGCAGTGGGCGTCGCTCGTAATGTTGTGTTAATGGGGCGGGGGTTGACGGACAGATCGGTGAACCAATGGGATCAGGCGCAATCTCTAGCCGGCTCTATACACCCGCCCCTCTATACACGAAATCAGGAGCGTTGGGGCAGTCTATGTACCGATAGGCACAGAATCGTAAATCATGTTTGGGACACACAATTGACAGGTGCTTGTGATTGGTGCGGGGTAATGAATCACATCACCTGCCAATTGTGTGTCCCAAACATTTGTGCGTCCTAAAAGAAGTTACGTATATTCAGTCCTGCAATCATTCCTGGCCCCTCGCCCAGTACAGAAAGTCGTCCGTGTGCAGCTCGTGAAAAAGTGGAGATATTTGACTAAACACACGTTTTCTGGCAGAACTTTCACATGGATATGAAACTAGAGGACAAAATATGACTCCAAGTCTTAGGAATTAATTATTGGGTGAGTACAGACGGAGTTTAGAGCACTTTTATGGCCGCGCAGATCGGCACTACACAGTGGGGCGCCGAGAGCTATCTATGACTGTGTATTTGGAATACTTGAAATGTATGTAAGATCACAGACATTCTAGGGCTAGGGTTGCCGACCCCTGCTTTAAAGTAATACTAGGTAACGTTTTCAACAAAACTAAAGTTAAATTGTATATCTTTTGCGAGTGGCAAAAGTTTCACAACACCCACTCCGTGAATTTCACCCCCGGAAGCCTTTTATTTATATATTTTCTATTGAACGTGTACGGGGGGGACTTTCCCGGGAAAATGACGTTCCTGGCCAACGTCATGACGTCGTGGCCGACGTCCTCAGGAACTACCGCAACGGTTTCCTGTTTGGCCAGGAACTACCGCGCTATTAACAAAAAGGAACCTCACGCTGATTTTAAGATAATGTAGGATTGGAAGATCGAAAAAGAACAGAAAAAGAAAGCACAGCTCATGGTAACTAATGCTCCACTGGCTAAGAGAAACGATCCGTAGATAGTATAAAACAATTAAAAGATCGCTTTTTGAAACGCTTCCGGCTTCCGGTGAAAACGAATGGAATTCTGGGTAATCGAGGACTAGGGAAATTGTATGCAGTGACAGTAGTGACCAGCAGAGGTTGCTAAAAATCGTTATTTGTGATTCTGCATTGTACAACTTTAAGGAAACAGACCAAACACATTAGTTGCCAGCCCTAGTATTTCAACATAATGCAAACACTGTATTCAAATCATTAAAAAGAACAAACAGCATAACCTACTTTGCTTTGCAGTGAATGCACACACAACTCACACACAACTGCAGCACAATGCAGGGACAAGGGCGGGGGACAATTCCAGCACCACTGCTACAAGAAGAAGACAGTGATGTTACAAAACTAAAATATAGATTAAAATACACAAAGAGGTAATGCATAGAATGTATACCGCTGTACCAGTATCTCCCGGTGTCTAGATACAGCACAGCAGTTCAAGGTGTCTAGATACAGTAGGCTAACAAACAAAGACCAGCAGGAGCATGTGCTCAAACAAACAATAGGCTAGCAGTAGCATTAGCTGCAACAAACAAAATGGTAGCCTTACACATGGTTATGATGTGCTACACAAAGTTGAGCTTTAACCTACCATGAGTTCTCCTTCACCCTTTATGAGAGGGGAAACACCATCCTCTGCAGCAGAGTCAGATGGCTCTCTACTGGGAGGAACTAGACTTTTATACTTCCTGGTCATGTGATTAGGTCAGGTGCAGTGGGTGCACCATTCACCTAGATTCCCACACTCCATTACAATTACTTGAAAACTTTAGTTAATAGTTAGCCTACTCTGAGAGTGTACAAATGGAATCAAATGGACCCTACAAGTCTCTAACTCTGAGAGTGTACAAATGGAATCAAATGAACCCTTACAGGTCTCTAACTCTGAGAGTGTACAAATGTAACCAAATGGACCCTTACAGGTCTGTAACTCTGAGGCCACTTTTCCACTAAAAGAACTTTGGTTGTAGAACTGGTTCCGTTCTAGATCCTTGGAACCATGGTGCTTTCACAGAACCGGCCGTGAACCGGCTTGCGTTTCCACCAGTTTAAAGCACCATTGTAATTAGAGGGAGGAGTACCCATGTTGCCCCCAGGTTCCATTCCAGGCCTGGCCAGCAATGTGTTGAACATGACCGGTCAAAGAGTCCATTTAAGTGGGGAAATCCAACAGTCAATGGCAGTTACTGTTTCCCTTTTCTTTTCTTTGTTGTTAACCACTTCAGCCCTATTTTATACCTAGGCTATTTGAAAATAGCAGATCTACAAGCTGACGCGTTGTGAGCTTGTAGATTGGCTATTTTCAAACATTTTAGTACTTTTACTTTTGGTACTTTAAGCACATTTTGATACCCATGTGCTTTTACTCAAGTCATTTTTTAATTTCTGACTTTTACTTGTAACAGAGTATTTCTACAATGCAGCATTGATACCTTTACTTAAGTAAGAACTGTGAGTACTTTTTCCACCACTGGGCGACCCTGATTTGAAGACACCTCTGACTCTCCAAATGGAACTCATCATCAGAGTCTTTACCTGTATGTGAGCTTCAGTCTTACTGTTGTCAATCCCTGAAGAAGACAGTTTGTCAGGTCAAAAAGTTGCTTTCTTAAATGAATCTTTCTCAGGGTGGCTACAAGCTGTGCTGCCTCGTTTTATCATTTAAAATAAAGGAGAGCAGAGACGTGAGTTCCCTGTTCAAAACCTTATGTTATTTTCACTCAGGACAAATCCTTGATTGAAGCTGCAAGATCAGAGTCAGGTTAAAATATATCTTTATTATAATTATATAATAATGATAACGTGTCAAATGGTTGATTACAAAAAAACATGAATAGAAAAAACGGGTCGTTAATCACACACACACACACACACACACACACACACACACACACACACACACACACACACACACACACACACACACACACACACACGTCTTAAAATACGCACAGGAAACAGATAAGATAGAATCATATTTGGTTACTGCATTGCATATATTTCTCGCCTCAAATGTATTCAAAATATTATTGAGAGCAATGTTTAGCTGTAAATGACATTGTATGTTTGTTCATAGTTGCCATGTTGGATACGGAAGCGCGGATTGATATGAGCAGGTGCTCTGAGTCTTTGATTAGACAGATTGATATGAGCAGGTACTCTGAGTCTTTGATTAGATAGATTGATATGAGCAGGTACTCTGAGTCTTTGATTAGATAGATTGATATGAGCAGGTGCTCTGAGTCTTTGATTAGATAGATTGATATGAGCAGGTGCTCTGAGTCTTTGATTGATAGATTGATATGAGCAGGTGCTCTGAGTCTTTGATTAGATAGATTGATATGAGCAGGTACTCTGAGTCTTTGATTTTGAGTTCAGTGGTCATTATTCAAAAAATAAAAGATCACTGAATTCAGTGATTGACCAATCAGAATTGAGCATCCAACCAAGCCGTGTAATAAACGTAGTTACTGTCCACCACTGCCCTCACTCACAGACATCAGCTAGACTACATGCAGTGGGATTACAGTTATGTACAGTTATGAGTCTATTGGACTCATCAATTTACAATTTACAATGTAGGCATTTAGCAGACGCTCTTAATCCAGAGCTATTTACAGTAAGCAATGAAAACACGAGGTAATACATCAAATATAAATAGTAATCTAGGATCAAAGGGAAACCAAGAACCTATCCTCAGTCTAAACAGTATAATATCAAGACAAAATCTATAATCTGTACATTGAAACTATACGCACTATAGGATGCCAGGTCTACAAATGACCTGGCATCTGTATACATAACATATTATCTAAATTACATTTTAGCCTTTGCATAATCCTGCAAGGTCATCAAGGCTAGGGGGCAAGTGCTACAGGCTAAAGTGGAGTCTGAAGAGGTGAGTCTTCAGATTACGGCAGAAGATTGGGAGTGAGTCTGCAGTTCTAACTGCAATGGCAAGTTCGTTGGAGTAGGGTTGTATAAGGCTTTGAATATATGGGGGTGCCATACCTTTGGTTCCTTTGTATGCCAACATCAGTGTTTTGTACTCTGTGCGGGCAGTAACTGGGAGCAATAACTGGGAGCCTCATGAATCATGTGTCACAGTTATGAGTCTATTGGACTCATGGATCATGAGTCCTAAGTCACTGTGAGTCATTGGGTCTTGATTCCTGGACTGGCAGACTGAGACTGGTCTTTCTCTCAGGGTTTGGGGACTTTACAGCATCTGCTGTTGTAAACATGTCCTTCAGGGAGGGCCTTGAGTTCCAGTCTTGTTCTTTGGCAAACTTGTGAACTCCTCCAAACAGATCAGGAAACATCTCCAACAGGTCAATGTGAGCTTCATCCTCAGCACTGTGAATACAAAGCAGTGGTCACTGAAGATAAAACATCCTATTTGTAACGCACATTATGCATTGACACACACATTATATTTTTTAGATTCACAAATGAATCGCACATTTCTTTTTCACAATTCAAGTGGCAAAAAAAAAGTATTTTATCAGTCCTGATTGATTGATTGATTGATTGAAAACTTTATTATTCAGAATTGTAAGCAGCATGAAGGTACAGTAAGACATTAAACAAAAACGTGGACTTGTTTCCATTGTGGGCCTCATTGGAAGGACAATGAGCCATATGGCTCAATAGCATCCCCTAAAACATGCCCATACTAAAGCCCAACAGTGCGGTTGTATGTATCATGTCCCAACTTGGAGCCATGACCTAAACCTAACAGGAAGTCAGACATTTTGAATGTATTCTGGCGTTTTAGTGTGTGTCCGGGTAGCTCAGTCGGTAGAGCTCTCGCCTTTCAACCACAAGGTCATGGTCATTTGATCCCCGGCACCGCCAACTCAACGTATGAGTAGCATGGCTTAGGTGTGGCAAGTCTGGCGGTAAGTATTGGGAGCTGACGGTATAGGTGTGGCGAATATAAAAGGCCTTAACGATGAAAAGTTATCAAAGGCGTGAGTTTTCATCCGACAGTGACTCAGCGAGGCTGTGGCAAAGCGTCAAACATCCATGTTTCGCCATCAAACAGGAAGTACTTAACTGGGCTGCACCAAGCCCCCAGAATGCGGAGGATTATTGAAGCTACCGTGTAGGGATGTCCCATATTGGCTTTTTTACCAATATCAGATGTTCTGATAGTGTCCAACTCTTAACCCATTTAGACCTGAGGCCGATTCTAAAAACGCCTTCTACAAGTTTTCTGAAAAACTACAAATATTTATTAGAAAATTACAAAAAGTTATGCTGCTATATACTGTACATAGCAACAGGAACCTCAAAAGGGGTTCCCGTCCTGAAAGGTATAGTTACAAAAAGGGGTTCCCGCCCAAAATGGGTTCACCCAAAAAAGTACTTATTTTCTATCAATTACACACCCCATGAAGCCTTGAATTCATGGAGATTTTTTTGATTTTGTCGCATTCCTAAGCCAATAATTTGATGACCGGCGGAGTCTCTGGTAGGAGACTGAATTACTGAGCAGCCACCCGGTAATGTAATGCTACTTACTAGTGCTCATGGAGATTGTGTATGAAGCGCAGCAATCCAAATGAGTTCTCAGGGTAGGACTTCTTCTTGCCATCCAACTTCTGAAGCAACTCAGGTGGGAACTGGAAAAAACAAAACAACTTAAAGATCTAATTCACTGCAAAACATAAGGATGGATGTAAGCATGAAATTAGGCTTTAGTTACCTATATACAAAGTTACTTAAAGGCATTAAATAGGGTCTTAAAGAGAAATCAAATCAAACTTTTTACTCACATTGTCTTTCCACGTGTTGAACTGTCCCTGCTCAGCATGCTGGTCTAACTTCCTGATGAGGTCCTTGTCAGCATTACGACAGTTCTCAACTTCCTTTAGATTTCCAATCCTTCTCAAGTAGTCTACTTTCCTGTGAAAATAATAATAATGATTCTGTAAGCATTAGGCTTAAATATAAGCATCTTGCAGTGCAGGAGGCAGGGCTTTGCAGGGCGTTCACTCTGCAAAGTGTTTGTGCTGCTGGTCATCGCCGGGGAGGCGAATAGGAAGGGTATCAGATCTGATAGCCGCAGAGACAGAGAGAGCCACTAGGTGGCTTTGGATCAAGAGGGCAGATCCATGGGAAAACGCTGCTGGGACACAGGCCTGGGTCTCATCAACCCCGGTCGGGTCGCCTGGGTGAGGGTGTCTGATGTTGAAAGACCCCAAACACCCAATGACCCCAGGTTACAATCATGTGCACTAAACACCAAGGACCAGGTTAAAAACCTTGGTGTCATATTTCACTCTAGTCTATATTTTCAGGCCCATATCAGGAACATCACAAAACTGTTCTTTTATCACTTGAGACATATTGTTAGAGTCCTCTGTTTTCTCTCCCAGGCCGACACAGATAGGCTAATGCATGCTTTTATCACTAGCAGGATAGACTATTGTAGGAGGGGGGGGCGGCCGCACCTCCAGCTAATTCCGCAGGTACTGTATGCCGATCGGTTTGACGAAAAAATAAGTTGTCCGGGTACAGACGGAGAGCACACATCAAAGTCACTCCACTGGTTGTCTAGTTTTAGAATTGATTTTAAGATCCTTTTATTGGTTTTTAAATCACTAAATGTAAATGCACCTGCATATTTATCTGCAATGCTCTCTGGGTATGTGCCTGGTAGAGCTCTCAGGTCCTCTAGTGTCTTAAATGTTCCAGAGGCTAAAACTAGAACTAAAGACACGGAGAAGCAGCCTTCAGCTATTACGGTCCTAACATGTGTAACAGCCTGTGAACCTGCGGCTCTCTTAATCCATGGACAGTTTTAAAATAAATCTTAAGACACACCTTTTTAGCATTGTCTTTACCTAGGTTCTAGCATTACTCAATTTTTTTAAAGTGATTGTCCTTTTTTTCTTTCATTAATATTCTTTATTTTTTTTCCCTATTTCACCTGTGAAGCACATTGGGTTTCACTTGAAATTAAATGTGTCATATAAATAGATATTTGATTGATTGATTGATTGATTGATTGATTGATTGATTGACTGATTGACTGATTGATTGACTGACTGACATCACTGATGATGTGTCCCAGTGCATCCGTAGGATGTATCTTTCATCTGCCATTGGATCAAACTGATTGACATGAGATGAAATAATAATTTAGATATTAGAGAATGAATGAATAATGTGTGTGATGTAGGCCTGTCCCATTGAAATTCGAAGACCCCCTCAATCGACGCAAATTATTAGACTTTTTTTGGTCAACTCTTTTGTAACGTCAGCTACTAGCTCTGGTGCGTCATGTATACTTATAATTTAGTCCATCTACTTCCTGTAAGTGAACCAGTTGACTAATCATATTACGAGAGGCTCTTATTTTGATATCCGCAGTTTTGAGAGGAAATACTTCTGTTGCAGCTAAGCTACTATGCCGCTGTTCAGATGTAAATAGAACTCATGTGATTAAACGTAAGCTTTTGTCTAAAGTCCATATTTATGATATGAAACTCATACTCCTGTGACTTAAGCAATGTACGATGTTTGGAAGTGTGTTAAACTCGTTGAACCTCTGCAGAATTAGCCGTTGAGTGGTGTTAATTATCTCATATGCTGGATAAAGTAGCGCTGCGGTAAAGAGAGACGTCCGCACACAGATGTAGCTCTGATAAAAAGTTGAATGCAATTATCAGGTACACAACATTTCAGTCTTTTTTCATTACCGTTATTTATTTTGTCTTGCACCAGCGACTACTAGATGTGCAACATAGCTCTTTGATACAGTAGCGTTGTGCTCCGAACTGTAAGCCTATGTAGTCCTACACAGGATTGTTGTCAATTAAAATAAGCAGTCTGCCATCATTTACGGATTCATTGCTTTTAAATGTTCAAAAAAATATTAATTATGGCTCTGTTGCACTTCACTGCTCTAAATCAGCACTGAAAGTTTCTGAAACACTTGCAATTGTATCCTCCAAGAAGGTCATGAAGTCCTATTTTCTCAGGGACAGCCCTAGTGCGATGTAAAATGTTTGTTCTATCTTACCTCTCGTTTGGCCAAAAGAAGGGATGAACCAGGCATTCCTCCACTGTAGGTCTTTTGCTTGGGTCTTCATTGATCATCCTCTCGATGAGATCCTTGGCGACCACATCCTGAACATGGTGCAGATTGTAGTTTCCATCCAGGACGTTGACTTCACCTCTAGCGCCTTTTCCAAATGGATGCTCGCCTCCAGAAAGGATGTAATATATCAACATCCCAGCAACCTTAACAGTGAGCATGAGAATGAGTAAGAATATTTTTATGCTGTTGTCATTTATTAAAAAAACGAACAAAAAACAACCTGGATATCAGTGCTTCTTTTATATGGGATATCACTGCCTGCATCCAAAGTCTCCTTTGCCCTCCAGCATCTCGTTCCTGAAGCGCTTGTGAATAGGCTTGTTTGTCCTTCAGGTAATAGTCGGCTTATTCCAAAATCTGCAAATTTTGCCTGGCCTCGAATATCTGCAATGCAAAGTGGGAAGATCAATATAAGAAAAGGGTTTGGGATTGAGCAAAATAAATTCCATAGAAGTTTCTTTCTTTTTTCTTTTATCGCTTACCAATCAAGACATTCTGGGGTTTGATATCCCGGTGGAGAATTGTAGGATTATGACAATGAAGAATACTCAAACTCTTGAGAACCTGCTTTGCTAGTTGTTTTCTCCTCAATTCACAAAGGTTGTGTTTAGTGATATATTCTGACAGGTTGTATTCACATAACTGTAGAACAAGGTAAACAAAGTTCTCATCCTCTATAAAGTCCACATATCGTACAATCGAAGGATCATCAAGGTCTGGAAGACGTAACAAGTCTTGTTCTTTCTTCAGCCCTTCATAGTGGCATTTAGACGTTCTCTTCACTGCAACTTCAGTGCCATCATCTCTTAACCCCAAGAAGACTTCATCTCCACCACTTCCCTCTGCGATGCGGAATTCCTCGTCTTTACCAAACACAAGACTCCCAACTTTGCTAACACTACAGTCATCAGCGTTTATAAGCTTCTCTAACTGTGGCCTCCATCTTTTACTGACTGGGCGCCATTCTCGTGGTTTTGGTGATGGACTCGGAACGCTGTCAACATTCAGTGGTTCTTCCTCTCCTGATACTCGTCTCATGTTCATCTCAATGGATCCTGATGGCTCTGTAATGGGATTGATTGATTGATTGATTGATTGATTGAATACTTTATTACCAAGAGTGTTAACAGTACAGGCAGTACAGTCAAAAATGTAAAAACGGTAACACAAAACAGAATATAGATTAAAATACATATAATTTACAAATCAGTTAAATACTTACTAGTTTGCCTCTGCTTTTTCCAGTAGAAAAATCCCAGTACTGCTGTCACCACAATGATGATCACTGTGAGCACAATCCCTGCCATCACTGCTGTGGTGAGACTCCCACTCTCTGAAACACAGTGAGTCATAACACAACTGTTTCAAATTAAAGGAATCTCTGTACGTACAATCGGGCCTAAAGATTTGAGGCCGGCCCGACAAAAGTTCGGCCTGAGAAATATTTGACAAACTGGACCGAGGCCCGGCACAAGAGACCAACATCTTTATGAACAGCAGCAGCAGCCTTTTTCTCATCAATAAATATTGGCTATTCATGAAGAACAATTCTACCTTTTCACAACTAGCAGTTGTGCTCATTCTGTTTTTCAAAATGACTTTCCCACTCTGCAGTTATCGATTGGATTTAACATATTAATTTGGATGTGAGGACTTGGAGGTGCCCTGATTATCTACTCTGTCAAAGGACGTAATATTAATGTTTACTTTATCCTGTTGGATTCATTCAACATTATGCTTCATATACAATGTTGCTGGCCGCCACGGAATCTGTCTAACGAGGCTAATATCAAAACAAGCGGCTTAAGGGGGAAATGATCGATCGATCGCTTTGTAATGTTGTATATTTCATAACATAACATACACATCTAAGCCTTATGTTAGAATTACTAGGATTACAAGTCTACTTCACAAGTACAGACAGGAGAGTTGATTCAGACAGAGAGGTGACTGTTGGCCCTAGCCGGGTGGGGGGTACAATTAGCATTCCCAATTGGGGAGACAGAAGGTCTAGGCATGTGTCTCCATCCCCCCTTTCCTGGCTCATACAGTTGCAAATCGAATCAGGGACTCAAAGTGTGATCTATTGTTTGTCTGGCTGGGGTCTCACCTTTCAAGGCTGACCCACCCACACATGCACCTTCTTTAGATCTCAATGTGGTCACTGCTATATAGATGGGCTGAAATGTAACTAACTGTGTGTGCCACTCCAAGCCGTGAGGCTGTGGAGCTGGCTGAGGGACCTCAGGGTCCATAGGAACTCTGTTGGGTTGAAATAAATCGGATGCAAACAGGCACGCCGATTTATGTGCGCGGCCGTGGGGGCTCAACTCAACTCGGCGCCCCTGGATGCAAGTAACCTCACTGACTGGAGTGACGCCTCAATTCATTCTCTAACCATTCATACACACCTCTGGAACATCAAACTAACTACAATATGGCGTTGTTGGCAACTAAAGTGCAGTAGAACCTTTACCAAAACCTAGTGAAGTTTGTGGTATCTGAAACCACAGACTTCACTATATTTGGTAAAGGTTCTACTGCACTGTTAGTTGCCAACAACGCCATATTGTAGTTAATAAGATGTTCCAGAGGTGTGTATGAATGGTTGAAGAATGGATTGAGGCATCACTCCAGTCAGTGAGGTTACTTGCTTCCGATTTATTTCATAGTACAAACGGAGTACAAACAGCTTTCATATGGAGCCTCAGCTCCAACCAACAGCCTCCCGGCCTTGGAGTAGCACACACACTAAGTTTACATTTTAGTCAATCTTTATAGCAGTGGCCACATTTAGAAAAAGAGGAGGTACATGTGTGGGTGGGTCAGCCTTGAAAGGTGAGACCCCACCTAGACAAACAATAGATCACACTTTGAGTCCCTGATTCGATTTGCAACTGTATGAGCCAGGAAGGGGGGGATGGAGACACATCCCCCTCATACATCCCCCTTACCTGGGAGACCTTCTGTCTCCCAGGTAAAACAAAGAGAATGCTAATTGTACCCCCCACCCAGGCTTGAGTGATAGGCTCCCATCTGTAGGTCAAAGTAGACTTGTGAAGTGAAGTAATACTAACAAATGGCATAGATTTGTATGTATGTTCATGAAATATACTTCAGTAACTCCAAGTAAGTTTCATTCATTTTTGTTTATGAACAAAGGCTTATATCTGAAATCGTAGTTGATATACAGACACATGATAATCCACACAGCAGTAGAGAACATTTAGCCTCCCGAAAGACTGTTGAGAAGGCTGTTAACTTTATGATTTAGCCTTCTGTAGCTCCAACACTGTCTCATCAGAGTCTGTCTGTCTGTCTGTCTGTCTGTCTGTCTGTCTGTCTGTCTGTCTGCATCCGTGCTTCGCTGGCTGGCTGCCGCTGCACACTGACCGCAGCTGCTCTTCAGTTGCTCCTGGGTCCTAGTGTCCTAGGCTGTGCTACTATTATAAATGTAGAGCCCGGCCCGAAGCCCGTCAAATATGTGACAAATTTGGGGCAGAAATCTTAAGCTCTATACGTACATACGTATGTCTGTAATCTACGTATTTTCGAGAACCATTCGACTGACCAACTACCAAATTCTAAATTCCAAATTCTGCACACACATCACAGAAGACCTGAAGGAGGTCTGTGCCCGACGTCTAGTCGGTCAGATAGGCGGTTAAACAGAACCGCCAGAAAAGGCTCTGGTCGTGGCCCAAATGAGCCATTTGTTTGCCAATCCCCACACCTGCCATTTGATTACTTATTAGTCAGTCACTTTTCACAGTCAGTTTGCACTCTCTAGACATTCTCCACATACATTCTCCACATATTCTCCACAGACGTTTACCACAAGGACTTTCCAGAACCACCGATCCACCCGATATGCCCAAATATGGGTATGCCCATATATGGCCATATACTGATAACATCAGGGATCTCCATATATGGGCATAAAAGGGACAATGACAGACATATGAATATAGCCTAGCATGGCCAGACTAATATCACTGTGTAGATATTAGTCTGGAATCTCTGTGTGGAACCTGCATTTCCAAGGGGCGAATAAAAGAAATGCCTCTGGTGATAAACCTGCTCCATGCATATATACATACTGGACCCTGATTGGTCCCTCACTACTTAATTTTTTTTTTGCAATGGCAGATTTGTCTTGTTTCTATGAACTAGACCATACCCGGTGAAGGGCGCAGGCGAAAGTAGTTGCAAACTTGGGGTTATTGCAGGCCCTGTCGAGATAGAGATCTCCATATATGGACACAAAACGGACACAGACAGACGGACGGTTACAACGGGTACTCTGACAACGAGTATAACATGTATTGCACAACAGGGTGGGGCTTGCATTCCATAATAGCATCTTTCCACACTCGTTCCTGAGTAGGCCGGTGCCCACCTCAACCCCACCCTCCTGGTTTCACCTCCTCGTTCACATCCCTGGAGGCACTCTTCTTCATCTTCATCCAGGGTTTTTTATTAGAGAAACATTGAACAAGGAAGGTGTGAAAGAGTGAAGGAAATGTTCATTACCTGGTTTGAGACTCTGTGTCTCAACAGTGTGGTCGATGTGTGGTAGGTGAACTCTACAGGTCACATGCTCTGTTAGAGCCACTGTCACAGTCCTCTGGACAACATAACAGAGATCTGTAGGATTCTCTGTCACTGAGGGTTCAGCATTGATGTTGTTTCCATCACTGTCCCACAAAGACATCTCAGGTTCAGGATACCAGCACCCAGAAACACATCTCCAAGATAAGAGATGACCTTTTATTCCAATTAAAGAGATCACTGGCTGAGACACAGACCCTGCAAAACACATAAAGAATTAGTCAGTCAGTCTGTCAGTCAGTCAGCAATGTTTGACTCATTACAAAAAAATACATATTTTAAAAGGTAGTTAAATTGCTCATTATATTACTTTTCCTTTTTCCTGAAAGTTCTGACCTTCCATGTTGCACCACCAGTTTTCTTTTCTGCAGCCTACACTACTTACCATGGTAAACACCTCCCTAACTAACCTGACCTGAGCAATATAACTCTCTCAAATCTTACCAATAAGAAGCTGAATCAAACTGCTGTTGCCCAGGATTGGAACAGAACACCTGTATGTCCCCTCATCTGAGAACTTCACCCTGGACAGCTTCAGTGAGATGTTACCATGAGACAACTCATCATCAAACAGGAACGTCCTCTGTTTGTATGACGGGTTCAGTTCTTCAGCCGTGTCATTATCTTGGAGGAGATGCACAAACTCAGGGTTCAGGTCAGGTCTGGTCCACTCCATCGTCCTCTTCTCCACGTTGACATGAGGTTCAATGTGACAAGGAAGGATGACATCATCTCCCACCATGGCCATCACAGGCTGAGATGAACCAATCACCTGATGTCCTTAAAACAAAACAAAATGGATTTAATGAAGTGATATGAATGTATAATGTTTAATGTTGATCTTAATAGATGTATCCTGTACCCTAGTATATACTCCTTGGGGACTCTGTCTACTAAGTATAAATGGTTTAAGTGGCAACATATTTAGTTCCCCAGGACTCTATACTAGGCCCCCTCCTGTTTTCACTGTACACTATATTAAAATAGGTGATCTACAAGCTCACAATGCACAATAACACATCATTCCCCTGCCATTGCACTTGAACCCTAACGGCCCTATTAGGGGGTGAACATCCAGTGGAATTAGCCGATCTACAAGATCACAATGCACTGAATGTTCACCCCATAATATTGATGCTAGGGTTCAAGTCTGGACCTCATGCTCACTGAGGACCAGCTGACGGCACTGAGGTCTCAACTAACTGAGATATAGCCATTTTAAGCTCACGGCAGCCATCGTGGACACCATCTTGAAAATGACGCCTTTCTGGAAATCCGATATTTTCCGATATTACACTTTTATGCTAAAATCGGCCGATAATATCGGATATCCCTATTTCCCACACATCACAGTTTCATACGGCGTAAGGTTTGTTTAAAGAGTGAAGTTGTATCACACCAAAATATAAACGAGAGACATGTAGGACGATATCATATATCAGTGTTGGCCCCTGGACTATTGTCATGTTAATAAACAACGTGCATGTGAGTCCAACTGTACTTTATAAGGTGTTTCTCACATGTGACGCTGTCTGTCACTCTGCTACTGTGTCTGTTCCCGCTCGGTCGCACACCACTGACATCATCACACGTCGACTCTGTAGTCTTTCTACCACTAACACAATCACACCACAACTATTAAGTCAGTGGTCGGTTCCCAAGCTTTTTAGGTTGATACCGAAAGGAGAAAGTTGGTTCCCGGGACCCAAACTTCATTATTTAAGCGTTATTTATGTGTCAATTATGTGCTATGTTAATTGTGACCTATTTACCACTTAAAGGGGTAGTTCACCCCCAAAATAACTTTTTTTCTATTGATTACTGACCATCTGGAGCCTTGAATTCATAGATATTTTTTTGTTTTTGTCACATTCCTAAGCCAATAATTCGATTATAATAAATGTGTCCCCATTGATTCCGGTAGGAGACACAAATGCATTTGTGTCTCCTACCGGAATCAATGGGGCTAAATTTATTATAATCAAATAATAAAGGAAGGAATGCGACAAAAACTAAAAAATATCCATGAATTCAAGGCTCCATGGGGTGAGTAATCAATAGAAAAAAAGTTATTTGGGGGGTGAACTACCCCTTTAAGCCCCGTTTATAAGTGATAAGTGTTTTCACTATTCCATAAAAACATTTAAATGTATGGATTTTATTTTTTTAATTTAAAAAAAATATTTATTTTGAAAATGTATGAAATTATTTTGAAGGAATGTCAGCTTTGGGGGGGGGGGGGGGGGGGGGGGACAACTGCTTCAACATTTACATGTTTTCCTTTGGTGAAAATCTTTTGAGAAAAAAATAAAATAGTAGGAAATGTTAGAACAAAGTAAGAAAGAGGATATTTATACTCAAGATTAAAAAAAAACCAAAACAGTGGTTTAAGTTAAAATGTAGTGTCTGTCCCTCCTCTATCCATGTCTTCACTGAGACATGAGACATCAAACATCTCCAGACCAGAACCCTTTACAATCACATCCTCACTGTGTTTCATTTGTTCACTTCCACAACCCATTTAGTTACTATGTTTGGAATTTCTAAGTTATACAACAATTGCGATGTATATAATCTTTACATTTAGTAACCTAAATATTATTGCCATAATTGTATGTCCACAACACAAGGTAATGGTAGATTAAAGGCTGAGCTTCTGTGAAAAACAACAGAACAAACAGTGTGTGATCATCTCACATGGCACATCATTTGTTTTTCCAAGGATGACAGGGGAAGAGGATCGCTCATTTGTGTCACACCACAACAATTGCATTTGGACAATTAATGCTCCAGATCACATTTATAGGATGAACAGAAGACCTTTCAGGAGCATATGAGACCCTGATACAGTCTGACAGTATAACAGAGTGTTTACTGAGGTTCCTCAAGGTGTTACAGAGAGATGATAGAGAGTGATGTTCATTACCTGGTTTAACACTGTGTGTCTCAACAGTGTGGTTGATGTGTGGTAGGTGAACTCTACAGGTCACATGCTCTGTTAGAGCCACTGTCACAGTCCTCTGGACAACATAACAGTGATCTGAAGGTTTCTCTGTCACTGAGGGTTCAGCATTGATGTTGTTTCCATCACTGTCCAACCAAGACATCTCAGGTTCAGGAAAGTAGCACCCAGAATCACATCTCCAAGATAAGAGATCACCTTTTATTCCAGTTAAAGAGATCACTGGCTGAGACACAGACCCTGCAAAACACATGAAGAGATTATCAATCAAACTATTTTATTATCAGTTAGACAGAAAGTCTTAATACGTATTAGTCACTGCCAACAGTAACTAGTTACATTGCTCATTAGATTAGTTTTCCATTACAAACTCACATAATTGGTAACGTCATGATTCATCAATAGAAACAAGACCGCAAGGACTTTTTTGAACAGACTTTTTAGACAAAGTATTTTAAATGTAACTGTGCTGTTTTACATTTGTGCCTAATAAAATATTCAATCAATCAATCAATCAATCAATGTTCTTACCCTTTGTCTGTCTGTCTGTCTGTCCGTCTGTCTCCCTTTTATGCCCATACATTGTGCTCCCTGATCTCATCAGTATGCCTATATATGGGCAGCAAGTTTTGATCTGTGGTTCTGGACAACCAGTTCTATATATATAATATAATATAATATAATATAATATAATATAATATAATATAATATAATATAATATAATATTATATTATATTATTGTAACAATACCTGCACATTTTATAAACTGCTGCTAAAATATAAGTTATTGTAACAAGACCCTAACTCTTCTTTATATTACTTTCAGCATTTTATCATTATTGTATATTTTTATTGTATATTCTTAGTATTATTTTTGCATAGGCCCCTGGGCCCTTTATTTTATTAATAACAGTTATGTGGAATAATTAATTGATGTTATTATTTATATATTATTACTAACACAAAAACGGGTACAGTACCCCCCATGAATACATAAGTAATAATAATGATAGATTAAAACTAAATAATAATACAAATAAATAAAGTCATGCCAGAGAGGACTAATGCAAACCATACTGTCAATTCTCTTTTATTGTTGTTTTTCCATCCATGTTTTGAACAGTAAATCTTACCAACAAGGAGCTGGATCTCACTGCTGCTGTGGTCTGGAACTTCACACCTGTATGTTCCCTGATCTGAGAGCTTCACCCTGGTCAGCTTCAGTGAGATGTTACCATGAGACAACTGCTCAGGAAACAGAGATGTCCTCTGTGTGTATGACGGGTTCAGAAGATTAGAATCCACACGTCCATCTTGGAGAATAGCGGAGCGGCTAAATGCTTTTTTCTGGCAGAATCTTTCAATTTATGATACAAGCGTGAAAATTGGCATGAGCAGTCTCCATGGGTCACTTGACAAGAAAATTGTCCGAGGCAGTTGTAATTTCAAGATGGTGGCCATTTTTCAAGATGGCCGACATCTTAGTGGGCAGTTAAGTGATATGATGGTTTATTTGGTGATACAAGCATGAAAATTGGCATGAATAGTCTCTGTGGGTCACTTGACAATAGGCCACCCACAGCTACTTGACATTTCAACATGGCGGCCATTTTTCAAGATGGCCAACACTTTAGTGGAGCAATTAAGTTATATAATGGTTTATTTGGTGATACAAGCATGAAAATTGATATGAGCAGTCTCTGTGGGTCACTTGACAATATGCCACCCACAGCTACTTGAAATTTCAAGATGGCGGCCATTTTTCAAGATGGCCGACACTTTAGTGGAGCATTAAAGTTATATAATGGTTCATTTGGTGATACAAGCATGACAATTGGCATGAGCAGTCTCTGTGGGTCACTTGACAATAAGCCACCCACAGCTACTTTAAATTTCAAGATGGCGGCCATTTTTTAAGATGAAAAACCACCACAGTTAAGCTTAAATCATTTAGTTGGTGATACAAGCATGAAAATTGCCATGAGCCGTCTCAAAAGGTCATTTGACAAGAAACCCCACAACCACCACTTGAAATTTCAAGATGACTTTCGTCCGCCATGTGGATCTTTAAATGATACCTTTTCTCATAGAAATGTATTGGGTTCCTCAAAAAGCTCTGTCAAGAGAGGTTGTTTGACTGTGTTTTGTCTGACTCCTCGCCCACGACCTGTCCAGTTTGGTAAAACCTGTCAGGAGTTGCCTCCCACTGGCATAGCTCTCAGGGTTCACTGAGGTACTCAAGCTCCCTTACCACGACACGGTAACAGTCAAAAGGGAGGATTTTTTTTTAAACTAACAGCCATTACATGTGTCAAATAAATACTAAGAGATGGGGGAACAAAAAATATGACTAATAAATTAGCACAGTTGAGGTGCTGATTAGCACAGTTGTGGTGCTGAACGGACAGTGCTCCAAAATTATAATTGAGCAATGGCTAATACTGAATGGCAGTAGCCACGGAACCATGACAAACTATAGTAAGGAACTAAACTGAAAATGTGCTTCACTGTTACGTATGGCAGTGGAAGGCAGTGGAAGCAATGTTACAAAGTAACAACTGAAAATTACACACTAATGGACTGGTGACAAAGTAAAACATGATGCACCGATGTGGCGAGGGGAAGCCGAGCCATAGGCCTACACTTGAAAACAAAGAGGACAAAGGGGAAAAACTCTGGCAAAATAAACATGCAAATAGGTTCTAGCAGGGGCAACTACATAGGCATGTGCAACTGAGTCCATATTTGAAGCACTTACACCTTCCAGTACATGCCTTGGTGCACCCACATTTGGTCAACTCCCAACAACTCTCCGCAATAGGTGGAAGTGGAGTCCAGAAGACTTTCCACTTCTCGTCCTGTTCCACCCATCCCCAGTCAGATGGGCTCGGCATTTGTGGATGTCGCTTCAATGCCTGTCCCCACACGTATCCAGCCTCATAAGAGGCACGTTTGGCATGCTCTTTGAGTGCTGCTTGAGTTGGTGGGATCAAGTCATAATGTCTTTGCTTTCTGGCAAAGAGATCAAGCCTGGCCTCGTTCACAGTTGTGACATCGCTGGACCTGTCATACATGAGCACAACAAATCTCTCCAAAGCTTGCAGGTCACTATCCTCCACTGCAGAGGGACATTCGCTGAGTGTTGCAAATGTGTTTGACACCTCATCACACACGTCCCATGTGTTCCAGGCAGACTTCTTTGATTTGCCATGGAAGGATGACACAATGTCACAACCACTGAAGGCATGGAAGAAGAGGATACCACGTGTTCTCTCTGGTCCTATGGCTGAAACTACCTCATGTATTGGGATCCATCTTGTCTTCTCTCCTTTGCCAAAAGTCACCCACATTTTTTCAAGGCCAAGTTGCATCAAAGAGGGCATAACAGAAGTGGCTATGATTACAATGTCTGTGTCATTGGCATCGATCATCAGGGATTTGTGTCCTTGTTTCACTGCATGTTGGGCATGAAGGAAAATACGCGTGTCTGCCTCTTCATGACTACACGGGGCTACTGCATCCAGGTTAGCAGCTTGGTTGCTAACAGCATCTTCCCCCTTCGTCACAATGACTATATTGGCTGTTTTCATTTCCGTAACTTTATCAGCAAGGAAATGGAACAATTCCTGCTTGTTGTTTTCATCCCGTAGGAAGCTTTGCCAGTTTGACGGAGTTTTGCCTGTGCCTGTTACTCTCCTCCTGATTGCTTTTCCCCGTTTTGACCTTGCCTCAGACTTCAGACTGGACTTCCAGTAAACATCGAACACGATGTCCGTCCGCCTGTATGTATGGCTGTATGTCTCTATTCTTGGAAGTATGTCACTTATTGCATATTCATCAAACGTCTTGCTTGAACGTGGTGGCAGTGTATTCACCATAGCTGATCCATCCACTATAAGAACATCTGATTCTGGCTTTTTTTCAGGCAATGTCACTTTCGCTTGTAGTATCTCAGCCAGGTGTGATTTGGTACACGTGCGGAGTTTCCCTCCATCACTGAGAGCGGCGGGAGCTGATTGGTTCTCATGATTGAAGAACTCTTGTAAGTCACACTGCCTGTTCTGGCAAGAGATGAATAGTCGGGAGAAAAGTTGGTAGTCATCCTTAAGTTCCTTCATCTTGGAGTTTGTTCCACTGACAACTGGCTTGTGCTTGAAGAAAGTTACCATATTCTTCTTGATAGGCTTGTAGAAAGAGCATGGACTGTCGAGGCTCTGTAAATCTGTCATGAAAGACTTGAACTGTTCTCTGCCTTGTTGGTGATGCACGTCTATCAGCTCAGCTGAACTGGCATCAACAATGTCCTTTGTGTCCAACACAAGCAGATCATCTGATTCTTCCATGAAAGGGTTACCCATTTCCCTCATGACTGATGTGAGTCGTTTCACTTTCTCCAAAAATGCTTTTTGAGCAGCCTCTGTTTGTTCATGGTGATGATTACCTTTCTTCACATCTTTAGCTCCTGACGCAGCTTCATAGTTCTTAACTAGACGGCTCACCTCTGGACCTGCTAACATCCATCTTCGCAGTGCTGATGGGTTCTCTGTCAGCCCGACTGCTCCCCCATCACCTTTGATCACAGCATTGAGCCATTCATGAGCCTGATCAATTGCCACTGCAGAGAAAGCCCTGTCTGACTTATGTACTACAAAGTTCCCCTTGTGGAACTCTGCAGCAACTTCTGGATGTTGCTCCTCAATGCACATCATGTCTCGAAGGTGTATTGGAAGCCAACGAGCATAATTCACATTGTTGTTGGCAAAAAAGTATGGGACAAGCAACCCTTAGAGACTGCTCATGCCAATTGTAATGCTTGTATCACCAAATAAACCATTATATAACTTAATTGCTCCACTAAAGTGTTGGCCATCTTTAAAAATGGCCGCCATCTTGAAATTTCAAGTAGCTGTGGGTGGCCTATTGTCAAGTGACCCACAGAGACTGCTCATGCCAATTTTCATGCTTGTATCACCAAATAAACCATTATATAACTTAATTGCTCCACTAAAGTGTTGGCCATCTTGAAAAATGGCCGCCATCTTGAAATTTCAAGTAGCTGTGGGTGGCCTATTGTCAAGTGACCCACAGAGACTGCTCATGCCAATTTTCATGCTTGTATCACCAAATAAACCATCATATCACTTAACTGCACACTAAGGTGTCGGCCATCTTGAAAAATGGCCGCCATCTTGAAATTACAACTGCCTCGGACAATTTTCTTGTCAAGTGACCCATGGAGACTGCTCATGCCAATTTTCACGCTTGTATCATAAATTGAAAGATCGTAGCACTTATCTGCTCCGCTAGAAGGTGCACGTATGGTGACCCCCTCAGGTCAGGTCTCCTCCACTTCACCGTATCATTCTCCATGTTAACAGGAGGTTCAATGTGACAAGGAAGGATGACATCATCTCCCACCATGGCCATCACAGGCTGAGATGAACCAATCACCTCATTTCCTTAAAACAAAACAAAATGGATTCAGTGATATTAATGTTTATTTATTATTTTTATAGATGTATGTTGTTCACTTATCAACATACTGTATTAACATAATGTTATTGAGATGGTTTGAGAACCATTGGTTCTCAAAGTGGGGTTGGAGGACCCCCAGGGGTCCTTGGGGGGTACCAGGGGGTCCCCTGAAAAATGTGTTAATATAACATCACAATGATTTTAACCACTTTAACCATACTTTATGCTTTGTCTACTAAAAAATCTACAAGCTCATAGCGCGGCACTCGGTGCCGCGCTATGAGCTTGTAGATCTGCTATTTTTGAATAGCCAAAAGTATAAAATAATGGTTATAGCTAAACATGTAAAATGACACAGTACTGTATGTGTTCCTGGAGACGGCGGAGGGTCCCGACTAACACCTGTAACAATAATATTTCTAACGTGATCCTCCATTGCAGAGTGATCGCCGATCGAAAACGGCCCGCTTCCACCACGTTAAAGGAGTTAACGTTGGAAAGGCCGACTGGAAGGATTTTTGACATGGATCCACATCCGGCCTCTCCTTCTCAGAAACTCCTTGGATGATCCCAAAGTTTCGTTTTAGCGCCCCACGTGGGCCCCACGTATAAAAATAAAATTGGATCAAAAACCGTCCGGACCGTTTACGGCACTCATTGTGTTAAAGTACCAAAAGTAAAAGTACTAAAATGTTTGAAAATTGCAGATCTACAAGCTCACAACATGTCGCGGTGCGACACGTTGTGAGCTTGTAGATCTGCTATTTTCAAATAGCGGTTAATGTATGTTTTATAATGTATATCATTTATATCTGCAAAGTAACTAGTAACTCAAATAATTGTAGTGGAGTAAATGTACAATATTTGCCTCTGAGGTGTAGTGGAGTAAAAGTAAAAGTATAGACAATTGGAAATACTCTAGTAAGGAAAAATACCTCAAAATTGTACTTAAGTACAGTATTTGAGTACATGTACTTAGTTACTTTACACCACTGCTAGCCAGTCACAATGCTTGTAGGTCTATAAGTATCATATATAAGTATAGTTTTAAGCCTTTAAGACATAAATACTTTAGTGTTTCTTAACTATTAGTTATACTATTTTATTATGATCCAGTAGAACAAGTTACTTTAAATTCCATGAACAGATTCATCATTGATAAATATAATGTTATGCTGCTGAACTGAATCCAAACCATCAACAATTAAACATCACTTTAGGATCATTATGTAGATTAAATTATTATTACAAAGTATAACTGTTACACTATTATGTCACATATATAATCACCCTATGATGGGGGAGGGGGGGTGACAGTCCTTGTTGAACAGCTATCAGGAAGAAATGGTTTATTATTATTAATATATTATCAGGAACCCTCACACTACCACAAAACTATTTAAAGCAATAACATATCAGCTTAATGAAAACTATTTAGTCTTTCTATTTTATTGTTGTTTTTCATCCATGTTTTGAACAGTAAATCTTACCAACAAGGAGCTGGATCACACTGTAGCGGTGGTTCAGGTCTGGAACATAAATGTATGTTCCCTGATCTGAGAACTTCACCCTGGTCAGCTTCAGTGAGATGTTACCATGAGACAACTGCTCAGGAAACAGAGATGTCCTCTGTGTGTATGACGGGTTCAGAAGCTCAGAATTCACACGTCCATCTTGGAGAAGGTGCACGTATGGTGACCCCCTCAGGTCAGGTCTCCTCCACTTCACCGTCTCATTCTCCATGTTGACAGGAGGTTCAATGTGACAAGGAAGGATGACATCATCTCCCACCATGGCCATCACAGGCTGAGATGAGCCAATCAGTCCTTAAAACAAAACAATATGGATTTAATGAAGTGATATTAATGTGTAATGTCTAATGTTGATTTTAATAGATGTATCCTGTACCATAGTATATACTACTGGGGGACTCTGTCAACTAGGTATAAAGGGTTTAAGTGGTTCCAATAAAACTATGTATGATTAGTTAGTTGACCGGAGTCCCCAGGACTCTATTTAAGGCCCCTTCGTGTTTTCGCTGTACACTAAATATATTAAAATATATGATCTATAAGCTCACAATGCATAACAACACAACACATTATTCCCCTGCCATTGCACTTAAACCCTAAAGGCCCTATTATGGGGTGAACATTCAGTGGAAATAGCCGATCTACAAGATCACAATGCATTGGCTATATATAATAGGGATCCTAGGGTTCAAGTCTGGACCTCATGCTCACTATATCTCCATATTTTCCCACATATGTTTTTTTTTTTTCTAATTTGTTTTTTATGTGGTGCCAATTCCCTAAGTTATCCTGGGCGCTACACCAGCCCTACACCAGCCCTACACCAGCGCTACACCAGTCCCCCACAGCCTGGGGAGGCCAGGGCCGAGCTCATGCTTCCTTCAGTGCATGAGAGCCAACTGACCTTCTTGTCACCTGACAGGGGGGAGTTTCCCTGGTAGGACGTAGCGTGTGGAAGGAACACGTTATTCCAACTAGTTCCCTTCCCTTCCATCAGGCGCCCCGGCTGTCATGGGGGAGGCGGTATAGTGACCAGGATTACTACATGTTTTTGTGAGGGTATTAACTACCCTGGGAGACACGGGGAGAACATGTTCCCACATATGTTTTAAACCTTTTGAAATATCTAACTGTAATTGGATTTATCATGTAATTATTTCCACAAATGTATTAAAATATGCCAATGATCTAATTGATTATGCTCCAAATTTACATTTAGAGGATGCACATATTAGTGTTTACTGAGGTTCCTCAAGGTGTTAAAGAGAGATGATAGAGAGTGATGTTCATTACCTGGTTTAACACTGTGTGTCTCAACAGTGTGGTTGAAGTGTGGTAGGTGAACTCTACAGGTCACATGCTCTGTTAGAGCCACTGTCACAGTCCTCTGGACAACATAACAGTGATCTGAAGGTTTCTCTGTCACTGAGGGTTCAGCATTGATGTTGTTTCCATCACTGTCCAACCAAGACATCTCAGGTTCAGGAAAGTAGCACCCAGAATCACATCTCCAAGATAAGAGATCACCTTTTATTCCAGTTAAAGAGATCACTGGCTGAGACACAGACCCTGCAAAACACATGAAGAGATTATCAATCAAACTATTTTATTATCAGTTAGACAGAAAGTCTTAATACGTATTAGTCACTGCCAACAGTAACTAGTTACATTGCTCATTAGATTAGTTTTCCATTACAAACTCACATAATTGGTAACGTCATGATTCATCAATAGAAACAAGACCGCAAGGAATTTTTTGAACAGACTTTTTAGACAAAGTATTTTAAATGTAACTGTGCTGTTTTACATTTGTGCCTAATAAAATATTCAATCAATCAATCAATCAATCAATGTTCTTACCCTTTGTCTGTCTGTCTGTCTGTCTGTCTGTCTCCCTTTTATGCCCATACATTGTGCTCCCTGATCTCATCAGTATGCCTATATATGGGCAGCAAGTTTTGATCTGTGGTTCTGGACAACCAGTTCTATATATATAATATAATATAATATAATATAATATAATATAATATAATATAATATAATATTATTGTAACAATACCTGCACATTTTATAAACTGCTGCTAAAATATAAGTTATTGTAACAAGACCCTAACTCTTCTTTATATTACTTTCAGCATTTTATCATTATTGTATATTTTTATTGTATATTCTTAGTATTATTTTTGCATAGGCCTCTGGGCCCTTTATTTTATTAATAACAGTTATGTGGAATAATTAATTGATGTTATTATTTATATATTATTACTAACACAAAAACGGGTACAGTACCCCCCATGAATACATAAGTAATAATAATGATAGATTAAAACTAAATAATAATACAAATAAATAAAGTCATGCCAGATAGGACTAATGCAAACCATACTGTCAATTCTCTTTTATTGTTGTTTTTCCATCCATGTTTTGAACAGTAAATCTTACCAACAAGGAGCTGGATCTCACTGCTGCTGTGGTCTGGAACTTCACACCTGTATGTTCCCTGATCTGAGAGCTTCACCCTGGTCAGCTTCAGTGAGATGTTACCATGAGACAACTGCTCAGGAAACAGAGATGTCCTCTGTGTGTATGACGGGTTCTCCTCCACTTCACCGTATCATTCTCCATGTTAACAGGAGGTTCAATGTGACAAGGAAGGATGACATCATCTCCCACCATGGCCATCACAGGCTGAGATGAACCAATCACCTCATGTCCTTAAAACAAAACAAAATGGATTCAGTGATATTAATGTTTATTTATTATTTTTATAGATGTATGTTGTTCACTTATCAACATACTGTATTAACATAATGTTATTGAGATGGTTTGAGAACCATTGGTTCTCAAAGTGGGGTTGGAGGACCCCCAGGGGTCCTTGGGGGGTACCAGGGGGTCCCCTGAAAAATGTGTTAATATAACATCACAATGATTTTAACCACTTTAACCATACTTTATGCTTTGTCTACTAAAAAATCTACAAGCTCATAGCGCGGCACTCGGTGCCGCGCTATGAGCTTGTAGATCTGCTATTTTTGAATAGCCAAAAGTATAAAATAATGGTTATAGCTAAACATGTAAAATGACACAGTACTGTATGTGTTCCTGGAGACGGCGGAGGGTCCCGACTAACACCTGTAACAATAATATTTCTAACGTGATCCTCCATTGCAGAGTGATCGCCGATCGAAAACGGCCCGCTTCCACCACGTTAAAGGAGTTAACGTTGGAAAGGCCGACTGGAAGGATTTTTGACATGGATCCACATCCGGCCTCTCCTTCTCAGAAACTCCTTGGATGATCCCAAAGTTTCGTTTTAGCGCCCCACGTGGGCCCCACGTATAAAAATAAAATTGGATCAAAAACCGTCCGGACCGTTTACGGCACTCATTGTGTTAAAGTACCAAAAGTAAAAGTACTAAAATGTTTGAAAATTGCAGATCTACAAGCTCACAACATGTCGCGGTGCGACACGTTGTGAGCTTGTAGATCTGCTATTTTCAAATAGCGGTTAATGTATGTTTTATAATGTATATCATTTATATCTGCAAAGTAACTAGTAACTCAAATAATTGTAGTGGAGTAAATGTACAATATTTGCCTCTGAGGTGTAGTGGAGTAAAAGTAAAAGTATAGACAATTGGAAATACTCTAGTAAGGAAAAATACCTCAAAATTGTACTTAAGTACAGTATTTGAGTACATGTACTTAGTTACTTTACACCACTGCTAGCCAGTCACAATGCTTGTAGGTCTATAAGTATCATATATAAGTATAGTTTTAAGCCTTTAAGACATAAATACTTTAGTGTTTCTTAACTATTAGTTATACTATTTTATTATGATCCAGTAGAACAAGTTACTTTAAATTCCATGAACAGATTCATCATTGATAAATATAATGTTATGCTGCTGAACTGAATCCAAACCATCAACAATTAAACATCACTTTAGGATCATTATGTAGATTAAATTATTATTACAAAGTATAACTGTTACACTATTATGTCACATATATAATCACCCTATGATGGGGGAGGGGGGGTGACAGTCCTTGTTGAACAGCTATCAGGAAGAAATGGTTTATTATTATTAATATATTATCAGGAACCCTCACACTACCACAAAACTATTTAAAGCAATAACATATCAGCTTAATGAAAACTATTTAGTCATTCTATTTTATTGTTGTTTTTCATCCATGTTTTGAACAGTAAATCTTACCAACAAGGAGCTGGATCTCACTGTAGCGGTGGTTCAGGTGTGGAACATAACAAATGTATGTTCCCTGATCTGAGAGCTTCACCCTGGTCAGCTTCAGTGAGATGTTACCATGAGACAACTGCTCAGGAAACAGAGACGTCCTCTGTTTGTATGACGGGTTCAGACCCTCAGAATCCACACGTCCATCTTGGTGAAGGTGCACGTATGGTGCCCACCCCAGGTCATGTCTCCACTCCACCGTCCTCTTCTCCATGTTGACAGGAGTTTCAATGTAACAAGGAAGGATGACATCATCTCCCACCATGGCCATCACAGGCTGAGATGAACCAATCACCTGATGTCCTTAAAACAAAACAACATGGATTCAGTGTAGTGATATTAATGTGTAATGTTTAATTTATATTCAGATGTGTGTGTGTGTGTGTGTGTGTGTGTGTGTGTGTGTGTGTGTGTGTGTGTGTGTGTGTGTGTGTGTGTGTTAAATATGTTGTGTTATTGTGTATAAATACAGGGTGGTGTACCACTATACACTATTAACCCATTCTATCCAGGAACACATCTGTGTCACTTTAGATTTATTCAAGCTCAAGCGCACAGAGTGCCGCGCTATGAGCTTGTAGATCTGCTATTTTTGAATAGCCTAAAATAATGGTTATAGCTAAAAATGTAAAATGACACAGTATGGGTTCCTGGTCTTAAAGGGTTGAATCTGCTCTCTACAGGACACACACACACACACACACACACACACACACACACACACACACACACACACACACACACACACACACACACACACACACACACACACACACACACACACACACACACACACACACACACACACACACACACACACAAAATAATAAACATTATCAGTCCCCACTTCCCTGTAGGTAACAGTGTAAAGAACTTTTATATTTAGTAAATCTTTCATGTTTAACTTTATCGTCTTACCTGTTACAGATGTTACAGATGTTACAGATGTGGAACAGCTGCTCCAAGTTAGCAGGAAAATGAGTAAATAAATCCTCATGGTTGATTTTACACAAACTGTGACAGAAAGAAAAACAAGAGAGCGAGTGAGACGTATTTCTGCTGCTTCAGTTCAGACTGAAGAACAAAGAAAAACTTGTTTACTGAGAACTGTTTTTTAGTTTCAATTTGAGCCGTGCTGTCACTGTGGTCTTTTAGTAATGAACGGGTCTGGAAGTGGAACCAATAATTATCTCATCACCAGACCTTCAACGTGGGAGGAAATGACCCATTAAATGGTGTCGCCAGTAGAGCTCGCTGTTGCTCTGCTGTTGTATTGAGTTCTACATGAAGTACATAGAATGCATCAGTAAATATTATATTATTGAGTTCTAGATGAAGTACATAGAATGCATCAGTAAATATTATATTATATTATATTATTGAGTTCTATATGAAGTATATAGAATGCATCAGTAAATATTATATTATATTATATTATTGAGTTCTAGATGAAGTACATAGAATGCATCAGTAGGCTAAATATTATATTTATTGAGTTCTATATGAAGTACATAGAATAAGGCAGTGGTGGCCTAAAGGTTAGAGGAGCAGGAAGTGAATGTTCACCACTTCCCCAACACCACTGAAGTGCCCTTGAGCAAGGCACTGAACCCCAACTGCTCCAGTGGAGCTGCTTAGTGGCCAACAGCATAAGACTGTGGTTGTACTAGTCAGCTCCCAGGTTTTAATGTGTCTGTCTGTCTGTGTGTTTCTATGTGCAGGGCGTTGCTGAAAATGAGCACTTGTGCTCAGCTACTATCCTGGGTAAATAAAGTACAAAAAAAAAAATGCATCAGTAAATATTATATTTATCTTATTAGTTCTAGATGAAGTACATAGAATGCATCAGTAAATATTATATTTATCTTATTGAGTTCTAGATGAAGTGCATAGAATGCATCAGTAAATATTATATTTATCTTATTGAGTTCTACATGAAGTACATAGAATGCATCAGTAAATATTATATTTATCTTATTGAGTTCTAGATGAAGTGCATAGAATGCATCAGTAAATATTATATTTCTATGATAAACAGTATTCAGAGATCATTAAATGGTAAATGGTGCATTTATATAGCGCTTAGATTGTGCATTACATTCACACACACATTCACACACCGATGGAGGAGGAAACCATGCAAGGCACCAACCTGCTCATCAGGAGCACTTAGGGGTTCAGCGTCTTGCTCAAGGACACTTCTACACTAACTCTGGGGGAGCGCCCCAGCCCGGGATCGAACTGGGAACCTTGCGGTTTCCAGTTCACTCTACCCGGCCGCCCCATCTTGAGAGTTCAAACAGATACATTGTAGCTGTTTGAAGTGTTCTGTGTGAACAACAGCACACTCATTCATCACATTCACTAACGTTCTACCACCAGTGATGGAAAGTAACTAAGTACATTTACTCAAGTACTGTACTTAAATAACGTTCTACCACTAAACTAATGTCATGTTTCTGTATTTATACTTTCTACCACTAGACGTCAGCGTTGGATCGTATTTATGTACCTGAACCATCCACAAGTCAATCCACAGTACAAATGGAGACTGTTCTCTAAATGTATCATATTTATAAAAAGTTGAAGCTTATTGTGTTTATTCACATATTAGAGATAACTGAATGCTAATGTATAACTTAATAACATGCTTTTCAGGGGGTCCTCAACAAAATGTTTTACCATGTTCAGCCTATATACATTGACTATTTGACAACAGCCAATCCACATGCTCACAACGAAAACCTTGTAGATCTGCTATTTTCAAATCTTGAAGAAAATAATATGTTTTAAACAACTACAAATATCTTCTATATAAAAAATATTTGAGAACCACTGGTTTAAAACAACATTAGGAAGCAACAAATAATCAACTTACACTTTAGACAACTATTATTTTTACAAGCGACTTTACAGAAGGGGAAAAAAATAAACCCAAAGTGGCTTATAATAAGCAGACTTGGCAACACTGCTGTCAATGTCAGTGAAAGGTGATCAACGTCTACAAAGACATTTTTACTTAAAAGGTAGGGTAAGTGATATCCAGTGGTGTAAAGTAACTAAGTACATTTACTCAAGTACTGTACTTAAGTACAAATTTGAGGTATGTTTTACTTTAGTGTAGTATTTCCCATTTCCAATACTTTTACTTCTACTCCACTACATCTCTGAGGAATATTTTGTACTTTTACTGCACTACAGTTATTTGAAAACTTTAGTTACTTTGCAGATATAAATGTCAATGATATTATAAAACATACATTAACCACTTCGGCCCTATTTTATACCTCGGCTATTTGAAAATAGCAGATACAAGCTCACAACGCGTTGCATCGCGACACACTGGGAGCTTGTAGATCTGCTATTTTCAAACATTGTAGTACTTTTTACTTTTGGTACTTAATATTTTGACGCCAATACTTTTGTAATTTTACTCAAGTAACATTTTTAACAGGCCTTTCACTTGTAAACAGAGTATCTTTTATAGTGTGGTATTGCTACTTTTACTTAAGTAAAATATCTGAGTACTTCTTTCACCACTGGGTAGAAACCTTGTAAGTCCAAAACTTGTGTTACTTTACATGAAAGTTGATCTAATGTATATATTATTTAATCACTAGATCTTGTTGATACTTTTCATTGATTCAATGTTTATAAAACCCACAGAAACATTTAAACACTTTTCACTGAATCTATTTTTGTAAAATGGTTAAAAAAAAAAAAAAGGTCACAACGAAACACATTTTGTGAGCTTATAGATCTGCTATTTTTGGCAACTTTTGTTTGTCACTGTAGTATGAGAAAGTAGGGCATTAATCAACAAAAAATTAATGAGATTTGATGTTTCTGCCCGACGACAACAATATAATTTACACCATATATAAGCAAACACACATGTAAATACATGTGATCAGATTACTTACTCTTTTTTTTTTATAGTTCTGAACTCATATGAAATACTCAAGAAAGCCATCGTATTAACTTAAATTGTATTTATTTAAAAAACATAACGTAGCAATTGTTGTGCAAATGTTTTTTTCTTTTACTATACTGGAGTATTCCCAATTTTCAGTACTTTTACTTCTATTCCACTACATCTCAGAGGAAAATATTCTACTTTTACTCCACTACAATTATTTGAAAACTTAAGTTACTTTAGTTACTTGTAGATTGGGATTATTATTACAAAACACACAGTAACCACTTCAACCCTATCTACATTTCGGCCATTTGAAAATAGCAGATCTACGAGCTTGTAGATCGGCTAGTTCTACTACTATTTTCAAAATATTTTGTATGCATCTAAAAACTTGTGAAATGGGATATTCTGCATAATGAGTACTTAATACTTTTGGTACTTTAAGTACATTTTGATACCAATTACTTTTACTCAAGTCATTTTTAATTCCAGACTTTTTCTTCTAACAGAGTCTCTCTCTCTTTAAATCAGCAACATCCGCTTTAGATCCCGCCTCCTCCTAAACTACATCCACACATACAATACGGTTGGACACGACCGTTTCCATATCCGGTCCGCGACCGGAAGGAGAAGTGTTTGAAGTGTTCTGTGTGAACAACACACTCATTCATCACATTCACTAACGTTCTACCACCAGTGGTGGAAAGTAACTAAGTACATTGTAACAATCGCCCTTTTACTCTTAAGAGAAAATTATTAACTAAAGTAATTACAACAGGATCGGCAGGTTTTGAACTTAAATACTTTATATAATAAAGCCACAAAATAAATAATTGACAACTCAAATGGTAGACAAATAATACACCTCAGGTTTATACTAGGTTTCTGTCCCTGTATCTCTTTCCCTAATAAAAGTAATAAACAAGCAAACAAACAAATAAATCAAAAACAAACAATAATCACTTTACACGCCCCTCCCAGCCAAAACAAATCCCCACTGTCCTTTGTAACCCCGCGGATCACAGTTGTAATATAAACAATAAACAAACACGCACACGCAGTATACAAAAGTTCGCTACGGCACAAACGCTATTTAATTAAATAATAACTAGTCCCCGTGACGGTCCTCTTCTTTATCGCGCTTCCGTGTCCCTAAATCCAAATGAAATGACAAGTCTCTTCCGCCCGACGCGGCCCAAATAACAACTAAAGTTCGGGGTACCCCTATAATTTGTAATCCACAAAGAAATGTGACGCTCGGTTTGGTCTCACCGGCCTCGGCTCCTCACTCCAATCCCGACCGGCGTCTCAAACCCAGAACCGCAGCGCTCGAGTCCCATGGCACGGCAGCAACGGCAGGTCTGCTGGGCTCGAATGTCCTTTGTTGGTGGCTGCAGTTTATTATAATACGTTTAAACTTGGTTGGTTTAAACTGTATAACTGGCGCCTCGGAGGCCTACGCTTTTCACCCGTCCTCACTGGTACACGGTTTGTTTGATCTCCCCTCCCCCCGTGTCACACCCTCTATTAGTAAAGTCGGGTGGCACAAATCATTCAATCACCCACTGATCAGACCCATTACCCCTCACGTGAATAGGAAATGTTCATATCTCTCAGAGTGTCCAACATGTCACATATCAGTCAGATATAATAACATGCATAAGTACATCAGATGTTACATATCAAACAGATAATAACACCCCTAGATCAAGCAGATAAATATAATAAATATAATGTGCATTTGTCACAACATTTAAGTATTGTAGGCTACTTACGTAAAATGTTTCAGTACTTTTGCTTTATTTTTGAATACATTTTACACATTTCTACATTGCAGTATTGATACTTTTACTTAAGTAAAAACAAAAATAAAAGAGTACTTTTCCACCACTGTCTACCACGAAACTAAAGTCATGTTTCTGTATTGTTCATTTCTACCACTAGAGGTCAGTGTTGGATAATATTTATGTACCTGAACCATCCACAAGTCAATCCACAGTAAATGGAGACGTGTGTGTGTGTGTGTGTGTGTGTGTGTGTGTGTGTGTGTGTGTGTGTGTGTGTGTGTGTGTGTGTGTGTGTGTGTCATTTATAAAACATAATGCTGAATGCATTAAGTTTTTTAAAACATAAAATACATGATAACTAAGAGTCATAATTAAGATAAATAATAATATTTATTATTTAGTTTAATTTTGTATTTGTATTTATTATTATTATGACAGATGTTATTCAGGAGAATGATGAAGATGAATAATGTTTAAACTCTTTATCAAACTATTAAAACACTTTCTACTGATTTGATGATCATGATCATATATTAATTGTAAACTGTTTGCCAATGACAGGGTGGCTGGCTGGAAGTAGTTGAGTGTATACTCAAGTAATTACCTTGTCACTCTTCCAGCTGGGTGCTAAAGTGGCCTGTGCTTATTTATTTATTTGTTTATTTGTTTATTTGGCCGTCCGTCCTTTCCTTTCCATGACAGTCCGTGCCATATGGTCCATATTATACAAACATTGTGTCTGCCGTCCTTTACTCCTCTACCACCAAGGCAGTTTCATTCTACTCTGCTGCTAGCAGCAGCAACACAGGTGAACCTGATTTATTCTAATCAGTGCCAATTCTGTGTGGATGAGTTTGGACAGGAAACCCGTTAAAATAGAAGTCTCAGAGACCTGACTTTGGGCAGGAAGCCCTTCAAAATAAAAGCTTCAGGGAAACATTTGTTTGTGTGTAGTGCTTAGTGCTTTTGCTGAAGTGACAGTCTTCCCTCACCAAATTTAACTCTCTCATCATGTACACTTTCGATGAGACAATTGTGAGTCACAAAGAACTGTACCAGGCATCATGCAAGTACCCTTCGGGTCTGATACAAATAGTGGTGGAAAAAGTTATTTTTTTTCTTTTTACTTAAGTGTCAATACTGCAATGTAGAAATACTCCGTTACAATGTAGAAATACTCCGTTACTCCAGGTGACTACGCCACCTGGAGGATAATAGAGCCCAGGAACTGAAATAAACACTTTCAAACAGGTTCTTATATAAACCAGGGTTGAGCAGAGTAAAACTATAGGAGCAAAGGGTGCAATAAAACAGGTTTATTGCCAAATGTACAAAATGATTCAAACAGAATGATCAGGTAATCACATTCCTACTAGAGGCAATGTCCGTACGGTCCTGGTTTAAGAAGTAGAGCACAGTCCATATAGTCCATATAGAGCGTCGCAGTTCCCGCCCACTTCCTGTTTTTTTTGGTGCCGGAAGAAAAAACTCAATGCATTTTTCCATTGACATTTCCAAAAATATTTATATCTATTAATTTAAGCCTCGAATCAAGCCATCATGACATGACATGAATCATGACCATAAACGTTTGATTCTGTGATTTTTTTTTGTTGAAAACGGCAAAACAAAGGGTATTTATTAAATATAGTATATCATATAATTAAATATAAAATAAAAAAAAATCACAGAAAAAAACGTTTTATGGTCATGATTCATGTCATCTCGTGATGGCTTGATTCGAGGCTTAAATTAATAGATATAAATATTTTTGGAAATGTCAATGGAAAAATGCATTGAGTTTTTTCTTCCGGCACCAAAAAAAACAGGAAGTGGGCGGGAACTGCGACGCTCTATAGCTTATCAGCCTTCTGTCCTTCTCCCAGGAGGGTCTCCTTTAGGGGTCAATACAATCATTCACATCAGTTTACACTGTCCCACAATGGCCTACTGCAGTGGTAGAAAAAGTATTCAGATATTTTACTTCACTAAAAGTAGCAATACCACAATATAAAACATTCTGTTACAAGTAAGAGACCCGTGTTCAAAATGTTACTTGAGTAAAAGTACAAAAGTCTTGGTATCAAAATGTACTTAAAGTACCAAAAGTAAAAGTACTAAAATGTTTGAAAATAGCAGATCTACAAGCTCACAACGCGTCGCGTTGTGAGCTTATAGATAGGCTATTTTCAAATAGCCTATGTATAAAATTAGGCTAAAGTGGTTAATGTATCTTTCATAATATCATAATTTTTTACTGAAAAGTAACTAAAGTTATCAAATAATTGTAGTGGAGTAAAAGTACAATATTTTCCTCTGAGGTGTAGTGGAGTAGAAGTAAAAGTATTGGAAATTGCAAATACTCAAGTAAAGTACAAATACCTCAAAGTCATACTTAAGTACAGTACTTAAGTAAATGTACTTAGTTACTTTCCACCACTGGCCTGCGGTCTACAATCACTGCACACACAAATAAGAGCTACAAAGTATTAAGTTTAACAGTATATAAAAGCATGCTCCAATTAATCAAAAAAACAGGCCAGGGCTAGTGTTCACAAAATGAATTAAATGTCCCAAAATGGAGCCTTCGTGTGGGGCTGAATAACTAATAAACACAAGAACTAAAATAATGTATTTAAAAGAACAACTACAGGTGCACAGTGCACACGGCGTCTAGCGTCACAAGAGGGGTACTTAGCTTTGAAGAGGGGCCAGTCTGAACTTGGCCTTAACCCTCTGCTGAGTTGGTTTGTCTTCCCCTCTTTGACTCCATGTCTCTGGTGGATAAACAGCACCGCCGCTCTGCATGTACGGCCGTCCAACCCGGCTGCTGCCTTTCCTCCTTGGCTGCACCGATGCTCCGTTGGAACGTGTCGTTTCCCTTTGGCTGTCTGTCGCTGATTCCACCTTTCCCCGGCGTTCGTGGCGTGCTGTGCTGTAGCGTGTGTAGCGTACTGTAGCGTGTGTAGATTTGTAGCGTGCTGTAGCGTGCTGTAGCGTGTTGTAGGGTGCTGTCCTGTGCTGTAGCGTGCTATAGTGTGCTGTAGCGTCCTCTCTGGTGAGTTCCATGGTGTTTCTGTCTCACTCTGTCCTGAGTGGCCTTAAACTTGGCACCTGTGCTGCCCGCACAGCTGCCACTGATCGCGATGAATTGCCCCGGTTGATCCGCCCTTGTTGTCATGGGAACTGTTCTTAGGGCAGTAACAGAGAGTAGGCTATATATTGCAACTCAAACATATGCACTCAACTTATATAATAAACAATAACAAACATATACACTCAACTTATAAAATAAATGATAACAAATATACACACTCAATAGACACGTCAAGTCAAGGTCTCACTCAGACATACTTACAGGCTGTGTGCTGGTAGAGAAAATACAGATCTACAAGCCCACAACTCATCATAGTCAGGGAATATTATCAGAATATTTGGGATTATATATATTTTCATATCTGGGAATAAATTCCTTACCAAGAAATTTCTTCACCAATGTGTTTGTAAAGGTGTCTAGTAACACATATCATAAAGACTGAAATGCAGTTTCCCTAGGGGAATTTTTGACAGCTGCTGAAAGTTGGGGTACCATGCACCATAACCTTATGAGGGGAAAAAACAACAACTTTTAATTCTGTTTTAAGTAGCATGTGAGGGGTCAAACTAGGGTGTTTTTATGATTCTGAATCCATTGCAAGTATTTGTTTTGCACCAAAACCACTCTTTGGGCTAAAAACGGCCCAATCTCAATGGGCTTTTATACACAAAAAAATGACCTGGAAAAGGATGGCTATGGCTGTTTTTTCAGCCCAAGGAGTGGTTTTGGTGCAAAACAAATATTTGCAATGGATTCAGAATCATAAAAACACCCTAGTTTGACCCCTCACATGCTATTTAAAACAGAATTAAAATTCGATTTTCCCCCCGCATAAGGTTATGGTGGGTACTCCAACTTTCAGCAGCTGTCAAAAATTCCCCTAGGGAAACTGCATTTCAGTCTTTATGAGATGTGTTACTAGACACCTTTACAAACACATTGGTGAAGACATTTCTTGGTAAGGAATTTATTCCCAGATTTTTTAAATATCCCCTGACTATCATGCTGTGACATGTTGGAATGTGAGCTTGTAGATCTGTTGTGTTTGAAGAACCTCACTGGTATGCAACCAAGATGATCAGACAGACAGACAGACAGACAGACAGACAGACAGACAGACAGACAGACGGACGGGCGGGCGGGCGGGCGGGCAGGCAGGCAGGCAGACAGGCAGGCAGACAGAATAGAGTTAATATAATGAATGATAAATAATACATATGAATACACAGATTTATGGGTGAAGTGACAAAGGATTTATTTTCATGTGTCGGTGTGTGTGTGTGTGTGTGTGTGTGTGTGTGTGTGTGTGTGTGTGTGTGTGTGTGTGTGTGTGTGTGTGTTTCGGTGTTGAAAATTCAAGGAAGAGTTTATGAATGTTGTCAACTATGAATAGTTTGATGCAAAATACTGTATTCACCAACACATTTTCCAAAAACAATGTAGCCTAGAGTCTAGAGAGTGTACACATGGAACCAAATGGACCCTTACAAGTCTGTAACTCTGAGAGAAATGGAACCAAATGGACCCTTACGGGTCTGTAACTCTGAGAGGTTGAGCAGGGTAGATATCAAAGCAAAGCCTAATTGATGCTCCATTGTACAACTGTGTTGAGCTGTGACATGTGTCTATCCACCAGCTAGCTCACAGCACGTCACATCTGCAATGTTGAGAGCTTGTAGATCGGCAACTTCTGCCGCTCTACACTGTCATGCACCGAAGTATAAATGTGTCTTTAGTAGAGGAGTGTTGTAGTGGAAAGGGTCAGTGACTTCAAGGCAGTGGTGTAAAGTAACTAGTAGCCTACTCTACTTAAGTACACTTTTGAGTTTTTTGTTTTTACTTTACTGATCCCATTTCCAATACTTTTACTTCTACTCCACTACATCTCAAGGGCAAATATTGTACTTTTACTCCACTACAATTATTTGAAAACTTTAGTTTAAATCAAATATAATGAATTAAAATTGGATTAAGCCGTGGGTGAAGAAATGCGGGAAATAAATGATCTATAAATCTATATAGGCCTATTATAGATCTATATTATAGCTTATAAAAAGCACTAAATCTCAGCGTGCGTTTGTAGTATTTTAATATGAGGTCATTTTCCATCAGGCACAAATCAGCCGCCTACTACGTGTGCTTTGCCCCATAGACATATAAAGGTAGACGCCTCCTCCGGCTCTGAGGCGTCTGTATCTCGGGCGCGCACCAGCTTCCGCCCTCAGTCGCGTGCGTCACAGAAGGGGACGTTCGGTAGGCCAATCAGAGGCCTACTGAACGCCCCCTTCTGTGACGCACGCGACTGAGGGCGGAAGCAATACAAGGGTATTGCAATACAGGTCGCTCCAATGAACTGCAGAGGCCAATGAGGTATCTAGGTTTCTATATCTATGCTTTGCCCGGCATCTGGGGTCCTTCCATTTCTAAACAACGGTGGACCACTAAAGGCAGCTAAAGTCAGTGGTGGAAAAAGTACTCAAATTCTTTACTTAAGTAAAAGTACCAATACTGCAATATAGAAATACTCTGTTACAAGTAAAAGCCCAGAATTTCAAACTTACTTGAGTAAAAGAACAAAAGTATTGGTATAAAAATTTACTTAAAGTACCAAAAGAAAAAGTACTCATTATGCAGAATGTCCATTTCAAGTTTTCAAATAGATATAATGTATATATATTTTTTTGAATATAGCAGATCTACAAGCTCATAATGCGTTGCGATGCTAACTGTGTTAACACTGGTTCCATTTGTACATTTGTTCCATTTGGATCCACATACAGTATGGACACATGACTGCCTGTGGGAAAAAACACCTTGATTAAAGAGAAAGAGTTAAAGAAAGGAAGGCTCTAACTTTTAATACTCTGTACAAAAAGTGTATTTCAAACATTTTGATCCCCAATGCGTTTACCATCCACCAACTATTACTGTTCATCAGGAAATGGAGAAAATAAAGATCCTGTGTTCCAATGGATCCAATGTAGTTATTATTTAGTCACAAGTTCACACAAACTTTTGACTTGAAAAACATATTCAAAAATAGCAGATCTACAAGCTCAAAATGTGTCACGATGCGAGGCGTTGTGAGGTTGTAGATCTGTTATCTTTGCTACTTTTGTGTGACACTGTACTGTTACAGAGGAGGACACTGATTTAGAGGAGGAGAACAAACTAAATAAAGTTAAGTATGGAGATCAGAGGTTTCTGCCAGACAGCAACAACATACATACTGTACTAACAAGTTAGTCATTGGCTCCACCTGGTGGCTGGTGGTGGAACCAGCGTTGAATTGTAAACTACATAATGTGTTTTCATAGTCTATGAATCACAAGACTCACATTGTTCAGCATAGTTTAAATACAGCCTCTACAATACTATAATAATACAAGTAAAGTAAACGCAGAGCAGCACAGTGAATCCTATCACAAATTTCCTTTTGTGAGGGAACTAATCACACAAAGTACACTGTACTTCCCAAAAACAACTAGATTACATCAGCTACAATCTGGGAACCCATCGCCAAATGAAAAGGAAAAACAGCGCCCTCTGCTGTTTTTTACTCTCTCACTTGGCTCTGTTAGAGGGTATATGGACGCGTGCGCAAGGAAACCGGGGTTTTGGTCTGCCTTCAGCCTTTCACCCGGTGCTGCGACTATGTTTTCATTCCCACTAACAATATTTCTACACGGAACACTAACACCACTTCTCCCAGAGAACATGGATCGTTTTGGTTATGAGCCCACTTGTTTCTATGATGAAAGAGCAAGTTAAAATGTGAATATCTTTCCGTGGTTGTCTGCTCCGAGGACGCTATTGTTAAATGAGTTTCTGTTTGTTTCTAGTGGGAAGCAGAGCACAGACAGTAAATCCCGCCCACTATATTTGATTGGGTAAAGCGCGGCATGCTTCCTGATCTGAAGGCACGCCCACTTGTAGGTCAAGTGGGCCCGACAGATTCAAACGCAGAGCAGAATCTGTTCTTGAGAGATTACATCAGCTATTATCTGCACCTTTAGTTGGCACACACACTGTTCAGGGGTCTGCCATGGCAATATATAGTCACATCAGGGCCCCCGGGGGCCACATCAGGGGCCACATCAGGGCCCCCGGGGCCACAGACACACTGTTGCTTCAATCCACACTAAACGTGCCACAAACACAGTTCAGGGGTCAGCCATGAGAATAGTCACCAGGGGCCTGTTTCACTGAACTTTAAAGCTGAGCTTTTCTTTATTCTCTGTATAATGACAATACATTTAGATCCCATCATCTCAATGTAAAAATATCCCATTATATTAATGTAAAAACAAAATCCCATAATATCAATATAAAATATCCCACTATATAAATGTAAAAGTATCCCACAATATCGATGTCAAAATATCCCATTTTATCAATATAAAAATATCCCATTATATAAATGTAAAAGTATCCCACAGTATGAATGTAAAAAATATCCCATTATATAAATGTAAAAGTATCCCACAGTAAAAATATCCCATTATATAAATGTAAAAGTATCACACAGTATCAATGTAAACCCCACATCGTAGCACTTGAAACAAACTATCCTATTAACAAGTATTAATTAAGCAAGGGATAATCAATGGGGAGCAGGTCATTATTGAGAAATTAACCCTGACAGTGTGATTAGGTCTTTATCACCCTGAACAAAACCCTGGGAAAAAAATGAAAATGAAAAACAATTAACACGGCCCTCACGTATTAGAAGGACAATATGAGTCACCAGAACCAATGATGTGTGTTTTCAATGAATCTAACATGGTTAAAATGGAGTTTGAAGTATAAAAATGGGTTTATGTAGGAAGGGGACGTGACTGAAATGAATATCAAATATCTAAATACTGAATCAAGCAACTTAAACTGTGTAGGGTGAAACACAAAAGCCAGAGTAGACTTTAAAATCACCCCAGAGATATAAGTAAAAGTGGACACAAAATCAGGCAGCACAGATTGATATGAGCAGGTGCTCTGAGTCTTTGATTAGACAGATTTATATGAACAGGTGCTCTGAGTCTTTGATTAGACAGATTGATATGAACAGGTGCTCTGAGTCTTTGATTAGACAGATTGATATGAACAGGTGCTCTGAGTCTTTGATTAGACAGATTGATATGAACAGGTGCTCTGAGTCTTTGATTAGACAGATTGATATGAACAGGTGCTCTGAGTCTTTGATTAGACAGATTGATATGAGCAGGTGTTCTGAGTCTTTGATTAGACAGTGGTCTGTTATTGAGTTCAGCGGACAATATAAAAAAATAACAGAACGGTGAATTTGGTGATTGACCAATCAGAATCAAGTATTACACCAAGCCGTGTAATAAACTTAGTTACTGTGCACCACTGCTCTCACTCACAGACATCAGATAGACTGCAGTGGGATTACAGTTATGTACAGTTATGAGTCTATTGGACTCATCAATCATGTGTCACAGTTATGAGTCTATTGGACTCATGGATCAATTATCACAGTTATGAGTCTATTGGACTCATGGATCAATAATCACAGTTATGAGTCTATTGGACTCATGGATCATGAGTCACAGATATGAGTCTATTGGACTCATGGATCAATTATCACAGTTATGAGTCTATTGGACTCATGGATCATGAGTCACAGTTATGAGTCTATTGGACTCATGGATCATGAGTCACAGATATGAGTATATTGGACACGTCACTGTGAGTCGTTGAGTCCTGATTCCTGGACTGGTAGACTGAGACTGGTCTTTGTCTCAGGGTTTGGGGACTTTACAGCATCTGGTGTTGTAAACATGTCCTTCAGGGAGGGCCTTGAGTTCCAGTCTTGTTCTTTGGCAAACTTGTAAACTCCTCCAAACAGATCAGGAAACATCTCCATCAGGTCAATACCTGCTACATCTTCAGCACTGTGAACACAAAGCAGTGATCACTGAAGGAGAGCACAGAGCAGTGACACAAGGAACACAACTCATGGAAAGACATACAATAACATACAAGAAATCATCAACACTAGAAACAATACAAGTGTATGTACAGAAGACATTGGGGGGCGGGCAATTCTGGTGTCAAGCTTAGAAGACTTTTCTAGGAACAGACAGGTGCTATTTTATGGCGGTTTTGAAGGAGGGTAGGGAGTGCCCTACGGTGGACCCTGTGCTCTACAACGAGGAACCAGACCAGTCCACAACAGTCCATTCGGCTCCATTTGCAGGGCCGCCCCCCCCAGGCCATGTAACTGATACACTTCTATTAGCTCATTCTGTGCCAAATGGGGGGGGGGGGGGAACGTCCAGAACCCAAGATAATGTGATCCGAAGATTCGCTGCTCCGTTCACTTCTTGGTCAACTTATTACTTACAAGTAAGACGCGCGAACGCTGGAAGCGAACGCAGCTCGGAAATATTGTGTATTTACGGACTTGTAATCCGTGTTATTTCACCGTGATGGAGAGAGAACATTGACAGTGTGTGTGTGTGTGTGTGTGTGTGTGTGTGTGTGTGTGTGTGTGTGTGTGTGTGTGTGTGTGTGTGTCAGAGCATGGTCTAAATTCCTGCACTCTGGCGCACTCGGGTGGCTGCTTACAGGCAGTGCACGCATGTGAGTCATGTCACCCAGGGGCAGGCAGGCAATGAGAGCGTGAGTCACATGGGTGCATGCAGCCAATGAGAGGTGAACACAGAGACACAGACGGAGACACACACGGAGACACACACAACCCAAGCAGAGTGACATAGTAAGCTCCACTTTTCGCCGCGCCTCCTTCCGCGTTCGCAAAAAATCCTGTATCTCGGCTCCTGTGTACTTTTTTTTTTACTATGTATTTTTGGCCGAGACATGCTATTTTCAAAAGTGGAATAAAGGGAACGGGATGTCGCAATGTTTTTTTTTTTTTTTTTTTGCGGAAGCACAGTGACACCCTCTGTGATTAGCAACCATCAGGGGATCGATCATACAGGAGATAAATATTCTGTGACTACTTGAAAATCTAAGAAAAATCTAAAAATCTCTGGCACTGGGCAAACACAGCCAGAAATAAGTCTGTCACAGTGGGACTGAATGAGTTAAGTGCAATATTTTGTATTCTTTAGAAATAAAACAAGGGTTAATATTAAGTCAGTGTCACACGCACACGTACACACGCACACGCACACGCACATGACTTATGTATATAGTTTGACTGCTCTTTGAGGTGTTATTAAATGTAATTCTACTTACTAGTGCTGATGGAGATCGTGTATGAAGCGCAGCAGTCCAAATGAGTTCTCAGGGTAGGACTTCTTCTCATCATCCATCATCTGGACCAACTCCTGTGGGAACTGGAAAAACATACAACTTAAGGATTTAATTCACTTCAGAACGTAAGTATGATTGTGAGCATGAAATTAGGTTTTAGACTTGGCAAAGCAAGTGTACACCATTTCATATGCAAGGTTAAAATGTTATTTAGATTTAAGCAGATGCTAAGTTTATTGTTTACCTGGTATCCTACAGTTTCAATGTACAGATTGTTATTTTGATAGCGTATTGTTTAGACAGTTGCTAGGTTCATTGATTAGCCTACCTGTGATTCTACTTTACTGAGACACTACACTGTCTCTCTGCATTCTATGTATGTGTTTACCCTGTTTATTGTAAGTCACTCTGGATAAAGAGTGACTGCTACAGTAAATGCCTACTTTGAAAATTGTATGTAAAACGTTACTTAAAGGCATTAAATAGGGTCTTAAAGAGAAATGAAAGGCAGAAGAAATAAAACAGAAATGATCAAAAGCTCAAAATGCAATGGTTCTCACTCTATTAGAAAACGTTTACTCACATTGTCTTTCCACGTGTTGAACTGCACCTGCTCAGCATACTGGTCTAACTTCCTGATGAGGTCCTTGTCAGCATTTTGACAGTTCTCAACCTCCTTTAGATTTCCAATCCTTCTCAAGTAGTCTACTTTCCTGGGAAATTAATAGTAATAATTTTGAAAGCATTAGGCTAAAACATGTACCTTACTATTGCATCAAACTGATGAGCTGAATAATGTGTGCAATGTAGAATGTTTGTTCTATCTTACCTCTCGTTTGACCAAAAGAAGGGATGAACCAAGCATTCCAGAGTTGTAGGTCTTTTGTTTGGGTCTTCATTGATCATCCTCTCAATAAGATCCTTGGCAACCACATCCTGAACATGGCGCAGATTGTAGTTTCCATCCAGAATGTTGACATCACATCTAGGGCCTTTGCCAAATGGATGCTCGCCTCCAGAAAGGATGTAATATATCAACATCCCAGCCACCTTAAGAATGAGCATGAGAATGAGTAAGAACATTTGTATGCTGTTGTCATTAATTAAATTGTTCTCAAGCAGAATAAAAAAGAACAACCTGGATATCAGTGCTTCTTTTATATGGGATATCACGGTCTGCATCCAAAGTCTCCTTTGCCCTCCAGCATCTCGTTCCTGAAGCGCTTGTGACTAGCGTTGTTTGTCCTTCAGGTAATAGTCGGCTTATTCCAAAATCAGCACATTTTGCCTTGCCTCGAATATCTGCAAGGCAAAGTGGGAAGATCGATATAACTTAAGGGTTTGGGATTGAGCAAAATAAATTCCAGACAAAATGATTTATTTTTTTCCCCCATCGCTTACCAATCAAGACATTCTGGGGTTTGATATCCCGGTGGAGAATTGTAGGATTATGACAATGAAGAATACTTAAACTCTTGAGAACCTGCTTTGCTAGCTGTTTTCTCCTCAATTCACAAAGGTTGTGTTTAGTGATATATTCTGCCAGGTTGTATTCACATAACTGTAGAACAAGGTAAACAAAGTTCTCGTCCTCTATAAAGTCCACATATCGTACAATCGAAGGATCATCAAGGTCTGGAAGACGTAACAAGTCTTGTTCTTTCTTCAGCACTTCCTCAGCATCGTTGAATTTTGTCGTTCGCTTCACTGCAACTTCAGTGCCATCATCCCTTAACCCCAAGAAGACTTCATCTCCACCACTTCCCTTCGCGATGCAGAATTCCTTGTCTTTACCAAACACAAGACTCCCGACTTTGCTAACGCTACAGTCATCAGCATTTATAAGCTTCTCTAACTGTGGCCTCCATCTTTTACTGACTGGGCGCCATTCTCGTGGTTTTGGACTAGGAACGCTGTCATCATTCAGTGGTTCTTCCTCTCCTGATATTGGTCTCATGTTCATCTCAATGGATCTTGATGGCTCTGTAATGGGATTTATTGATTGATTGATTGACTATTTTATTTAAGATATTGTTAACATTGCAGTACAGTCAAATGTTATGCTAAAAGGATAACACAAAACATGTAGATTTAAAAAAAACAAATCAGTTCATCAATACTTACTAGTTTGCTTCTGCTTTTTCCAGTAGAAAAATCCCAGTATTGCTGTCACCACAATGATGATCACTGTGAGCACAATCCCTGCAATCACTCCTGTGGTGAGACTCACACTCTCTGAAACATAGTGAGTCATAACACAACTGTTGTCAACATTATACAATGAAATAAATCAAATCAACAGCTGTGTTAAAATGGTTCCATCCACTGTCTTGTGATCCAAAGATCACAGGTTTGATTCCTGCCTGGTGTCCATTAACCACCATGGGTCTTACATGCTACATGTCCTTACTGTAGAGGCAGCAGAGTTATCAGTCCAGTGCAATACATTGTTGACCTCACTCCACCTCACAAAGTCCCTCACTACCTCGTCATGCTCACATGTTGTCATCTGTGATGCAGCTGACTGAGAACTTCTGGAGGTGGCATGACTCATGAGTTGTAGCGCAAGTCTGAGCTATAGGCAGTGAACAGGAGGGGTGACAGCACAGTTCTCTGGGGGGCACCCGTGTTGTACACCAGCATGTCTGACCTGCATCCCTGCAGTCTCACATGCTGTTGTCTAGTCTGTGAGGTAGTCAGTGATCCAAGCCACCATGCTGTGGTCCACCTGCATCGCTGCAAGCTTCTCCACCAGCAGATGAGAGTCAATGGTGTTGAAGGCACTCAAAGTCAAAGTGTAGAGAGTGTAGGTCCTGTTCAGCAGGTAGATGATTGCGTCCTCCACCCCCAAGTCTGCCTGGTACGTGAACTGGAGGAGGTCAAGGTGGTCGCTCACTAAGGGTCTGAGATGCTGCAGGACCTGTGAGGTTATGGTGACTGGCCTGTAGTCATTAGGGAGGGACAGCATTTCTTGGGGACCTGGGACAATGCAGGAAGTCTTCCACAGCTCAGGCACCTTCCTCAGCCTCAGGTGAAGAGATCCCTGAATAGAACAGCAAGCTGCTCAGCACATTCCCTCAGCACCCTCATGTTGTGCCGGCCCGCTGCTTTCCTGGTGTTGGTCTGTGGGAGCTGACGTCTCACCTGATTGATGGTGAGGATGAAAGGTCACTGCTTTTCCCACCTTCTTCCGAGGGGCAGTTACTGGTCCTGCAGCCAATTGACTTGGCCTGAGAGACTGTGTCTGGTCCCACTGATTTTTGGCACGGCACAGGGCCGCCCCTCCACTGTTCCCTGTCACTGCAGCACTAGCTGAACCCTACCCAGTAATCTTCCTGACACCCCCCCCCCCCCCCCCCCGAATACACATGCACACGCGCACGCACACACACACACACACACACACACACACGCATTCACAAACACCTATAGATGTCTCTAGCTTTGGTCATGACTAGTTTCACCTCCTCGTTCACAGCCCTAACCTTCTCATCATCTCAGCCCTGGCCTGAAGGCACTCTTTTTCATCTTGAGGAGGTCAATGATCTCCTGGGTTTGTTATTAGAGAAACATTGAACAAGGAAGGTATTAAAGAGTGAAGGAAATGTTCATTACCTGCTTTGACCTGCTTGTGTATCTCAACAGTGTGGTTGATGTGTGGTAGGTGAACTCTACAGGTCACAGGCTCTGTTAGAGCCACTCTCACAGTCCTCTGGACAACATAACAGTGATCTGAAGGTTCCTCTGTCACTGAGGGTTCAGCATTGATGTCCTTTCCATTGCTGTCCAACCAAGAGACCTGAGGTTCCGGATACCAGCACCCAGAATCACATTTCCAAGATAAGAGATCACCTTTTATTCCACTTAAAGAGATCACTGGCTGAGACAAAGCCCCTGCAAAACACAAATAAAGAGATTATCAATCAAGCTATTGATTAGTCAGTCAGTCAGTCAGTCAGTCAGTCAGTCAGTCAGTCAGTCAGTCAGTCAGCAATGTTTGGCTCGTTACAAAAGACACATTTTGAAAAAGTAGTTACATTGCTCATTATAATGCTTTTCCTTTTTCCTCAAAATTCTGACCTTGCATGTTGCACCACCACTAGTTTTCTTTCTGCAGTCTACCCAGCCTACACTACTCATCCTGGTAAACACCTCCCTAACTAACCTGACCTGAGAAATAAAAATCATGCTATAAAGGTTCATTATGTTTTTACATCTATGTTTTGAACAGTAAATCTTACCAACAAGAAGCTGAATCAAACTGTTGCCCAGGATTGGAACAGAACACCTGTATGTTCCCTCATCTGAGAACTTCACCCTGGACAGCTTCAGTGAGATGTTACCATGAGACAACTCATCATCAAACAGGAATGTCCTCTGTTTGTACGACGGGTTCAGTTCTTCAGCCGTGTCACGTCCTTCTTGGAGGAGATGCACAAACTCAGGGTTCAGGTCAGGTCTGGTCCACTCCATCGTCCCACTCTCCACGTTGACAGGAGGTTCAATGTGACAAGATAGGATGACATCATCTCCCACTTTGGCCATCACTGGCTGAGGAGACCCGATCACCTGAAGTCCTTAAAACAAAACAATATGGATTGAATGTTGATTTTAATAGATATATCCTGTACCATACACTCCTAGGGAACTCTGTCTACTAAGTATAAAGGGTTTAAGTGGTAACATACTTAGTTGACCGCCCGGAGTCCCCAGGACTCTATACTAGGCCACCTCCTGTTTTCGGTGTACACTACTAAATAAATTCAATAGGTGATCTATAAGCTCACAACGCACAACTACACAACACATTATTCCACTGCCATCGCACTTGAACCCTAACAGCCCTATTATGGGGTGAACATTCAGTGGAAATAGCTGATAAACAAGATCACAACATATTGGCTATTTACACCCCATAATAGGGATGCTAGGGTTCAAGTCTGCACTTCATGCTCACTGAGGACCAGCTGACGGCACTCGGGTCTCAACTAATTGAGATATAGCCATTTTAAAGCTTTTATGACATTCAGTTTTACAACACATTAAAAGGGTTTTTCATGGTCCTTCAAACGTGTATAAAAGGTTTTAACTGAAAATTCCACTCCAGTTCGCAGGTGTTTTTCTCTCACATTTTCTTTGCCTGCGGGTGTCGCTGTTGAGGGATTTTGCCTGTCAATCATCGATTCTGCTCCCCCCCCCCCCCCCCCCCCCCAAAGGAAAGGATAGGGGAGGGGCGAGGAGGAGAGTGGGTGGGAATAATGGACCGTGACCTCACAGTCCAAAGGCCAATCACAGATTACTTTTCAGCCTAATTATTCAGAAAACCCCAGACCATTTTTTTGGGGTGTAATTGAGGTCATAAAACCCCCAAAGAAACATGAACAATTTAAAAAGGGAAAATCAATGTCATAGAACCTTCAAGCTCCCGGCAGCCTTCGTGGACGCCATCTTTTTTTCCGGAGGTCAGATTTTCCTAGATTATTAGTATGCTTATTTAGCAATAACTTGCTACAGTTTGTAGCAGTTTGTCTGAGCTAATCTCACAAACCGTTGGGCCGATCAGCAACACATTTCTTGTGCACAATGCCAGTAGGTCACAGTTGGATCTTCACTATTTTTCCCACTATGTTTTACACTTTTTGAAAATAACTGATAAGTACATTAGAAACAACTGTTTATTATACCTTTAGTTTCCAGAACATATTGTAGTCATATCAATGACTCTCACTAGGGATGTCCGATATTGACTTTTTTTGCCGATGTTCCGATATCGTCCAACTCCTAATTTCCGATACCGATATCAACCGATGCAGTATATGCTTTTTCACCAAATTCAACTAATTGTCAGGTAACGACATAACATATTTAATAAAATAAAATAGCTATAAGTATAAGATCAATATAACATCTAACAAATCTAGTATAATACAGTGATGTTGTTAGGTGAGTCCCGGGACTCACTGACGGCTATTTGAATGAGTTCCACTAATCTTAGATTAGATGTTGGCCTATTTTTTATTTTTATTTTTCAAAAAGCGATACCGATATTTTCCGATATTACATTTTTATGATATTATCGGCCGATAATATCGGGAGGCCGATAATATCCGACATCCCTAATTCCCACAAATCACAGTTTCATACGGGGTAAGGTTTGTTTAGAGAGTGAAGTTGTATCACACCAAAATATAAACGAGAGACACGTAGGAAGATATCATATATCAGTGTTGGCCTCTGGACTATTGTCATGTTAATAAACAACGTGCGCGTGAGTCCAACTGTACTTTATGAGGTGTTCCTCACATGTGACGCTGTCTGTCACTCTGCTACTGTGTCGGTTCCCGCTCGGTCGCACACCGCTGACATCATCACACGTCGACTCTGTAGTCTTTCTACCACTAACACAATCACACCACAACTATAGTCCATGAGCCAGACAAGATTTCATTATCGAAAGATTGGGCAAAACCATACCTATATATAATTGTTCATAGGGTCAATACGAGTAAATAAATATATGATAACCTCTCCACAGGAGCAGCTTTTTCATGGTTATCACACATTTTGTTAATTTCCCCATACGTACAAGACAGGTGAAAAAATGACAAAATTTTAAAAGGAGTTATCATAATGAAACTTCCTGAGTTGATTTCTTACATGAAGACAATGATTTATCGTATTACAAGTTTTCTGAAATTGTATATTTAAATATGCAAATTAGGCATTTAGTCCATGAGCCAGAGCCCCAAAATTGAGCCAGATATTGAATATTCCCTCGTTAAAAACCTTTGACTCCAACATCTTAACAAAATGAAATAAGTATGTTGACTCTGGCTTTGTCCAATGTTCCAATGTTGATTCTGGAAAGTTATGCAAATGTGGGCATATTTTCCTAATGCCTAATTTGCATATTTAAATATACAATTTCAGAAAACTTGTAATACGATAAATCATTGTCTTCATGTAAGTAATCAACTCAGGAAGTTTCATTATGATAACTCTTTTATTTTATTTTATTGTTTGACCTGTCATGTACGTATGGGGAAAATAACAAAATGTGTGATAACCATGAAATAGCTGCTCCTGTGGAAAGGTTATCATATATTTATTTACTCGTATTGACCCTATGAACAATTTAATATAGGTTTGGTTTTGCCCACTTTTTCGATAATCATTGCTCAATTTTGGGGCTCTGGCTCATGGACTATTAAGTCAGTGGTCGGTTCCCGAGCTTTTTAGGTTGATACCGAAAGGAGAAATTTGGTATCTTTAAGTTCCCGGGACCCAAACTTATTTACATTATTTAAGCGTTATTTATGTGTGATTAAGTTTATGAATTTGCTCCCTGTAGTAAATTGTGATCTAATTACCACTTAAGGCCTGTTTTCACTATTCCATAAAAACATTTAAATGTATGGATTATTTTTATATATTTTGAAAATGTATAAAATTATTTTGAAGAAATGTTAGCTGTTGGGGGGGGGGGGGGGGGGGGGTCAACTGCTACAACATTTTCATGTTTTCCTTTGGTGAATTGTTTTTGAGAATAAAATCAAATAAGATAGTAGGAAATCATCAGTATTTACTCATGATGAAAAAAACTAAACAAAAACAGTGGTTTAAGTTAAAATGTAGTGTCTGTCCCTCTTCTATCCATGTCTTCACTGAGACATGAGACATCAAACATCTCCAGACAAGAACCCTTTACAATCACATCCTCACTGTGTTTCATTTGTTCACTTCCACAGACCATTTAGTTACTATGTTGGAGTTTCTAAGTTATACAAAAATTGCGATATAAATAATCTTTACACATAGTAACCTAAATATTATTGCCATAATTGTATGTCCACAACACAAGGTAATGGTAGATTAAAGGCTTGCTTCTGTGAAAAACAACAGAACAAACAGTGTTTGATCATCTCACATGGCACATCATTTGTTTTTCCAAGGATGACAGGGGAAGAGGATCGCTCATTTGTGTTCATCACTTCACCACACGTTTTAGTCACAACACAATGATTGCATTTGGACAATTAATGCTCCAAATGACATTTAGAGGATGCACAGATGACCTTTCAGGAGCATATGAGACCCTGATACAGTGTGACAGAATGACAGAGTGTTTACTGAGGTTCCTCAAGGTGTTAAAGAGAGATGATAGAGAGTGATGTTCATTACCTGGTTTAACACTGTGTGTCTCAACAGTGTGGTTGATGTGTGGTAGGTGAACTCTACAGGTCACATGCTCTGTTAGAGCCACTGTCACAGTCCTCTGGACAACATAACAGTGATCTGAAGGTTTCTCTGTCACTGAGGGTTCAGCATTGATGTTGTTTCCATCACTGTCCAGCCAAGACATCCCAGGTTCAGGGAACCAGCACCCAGAATCACATCTCCAAGATAAGAGATCACCTTTTATTCCAGTTAAAGAGATCACTAGCTGAGACACAGACCCTGCAAAAAACACAAAGAGATTATCAATTAAACTATTTTATTATCAGACAGACAGACAGACAGACAGACAGACAGTATTACTCATTACATTTTTCAAAAGTCTTAATACTTATTAGTCGCTGCCAACAGTAGTTAGTTACATTGCTCATTAAATTAGTTTTCCATTACAAACCCACATAATTGGTAACGTCATGATTCATCAATGGAAACAAGACCGCAAGGACTTTTTTTAACTGACTTTTTAGACAAAGTATTTTAAATGTAACTGTGCTGTTTTACATTTGTGCCTAATAAAATAGTCAATCAATCAATTTTCTTACCCTTTTATGACCATATACGGAGATGTCTGTCTGTCTGTCTGTCTGCCTTTTATGCCCATACATTGTGCTCCCTGATCTCATCAGTATATGTGGTTCTGGACAACCAGTTCTCTATATAGTATATTATACTATATTACATTACATTACATTACATTACATTACATTACATTACATTACATTACATTATATTATATTATATATATTGTAACAATACCTGCACATTGTACAAACTGCTGCTAAAATATAAGTTATTGTAACAAGACCCTAACTCTTCTTTATATTACTTTCAGCATTTTATCATTATTGTATATTTTTATTGTATATTCTTTTATTTTTGTAGTATTATTTTTGCATAGGCCACTGGGCCCTTTATTGAATTAATAACAGTTATGTGGAATCATTAATTGATGTTATTATTTATATATTATCACAAAATAATAATAATAAAAATAAATAAAGTCATGCCAGAGAGGACTAATGCAAACCATACTGTCAATTCTCTTTTATTGTTGTTTTTCCATCCATGTTTTGAACAGTAAATCTTACCAACAAGGAGCTGGATAAAACTGTGGCTGTGGGATGGAACTTCACACCTGTATGTTCCCTGATCTGAGAACTTCACCCTGGTCAGCTTCAGTGAGATGTTACCATGAGACAACTGCTCAGGAAACAGAGACGTCCTCTGTTTGTATGACGGGTGCTGACGCTCAGAATCCACACGTCCATCTTGGAGAAGGTGCACAGATGACCACCCCCACCCCAGGTCAGGGCTCCTCCACCACACCGTCTCTTTCTCCATGTTGACAGGAGGTTCAATGTGACAAGGAAGGATAACATCATCTCCCACCATGGCCATCACAGGCTGAGATGAACCAATCAGCTGATGTCCTTAAAACAAAACAAAATGGATTCAGTGATATTAATGTTTATTTATTATTTTTATAGATGTATGTTGTTCACTTATCAACATGCTGTATTAACATAATGTTATTGAGATGGTTTGAGAACCATTGGTTCTCAAAGTGGGGTCGGAGGACCCCATGGGGTCCTTGGGGGGTACCAGGGGGTCCTCAGAAAAATGTGTTAATATAACATCACAATGATTTTAACCACTTTAACCATACTTTATACTTTTTCTATTAAAAAATAGCAGATCTACAAGCTCATAGCGCGGCACCGAGTGCCGCGCTATGAGCTTGTAGATCTGCTATTTTTGAAAAATCCCCACACAAATTATTTTTAGATGGGGGTCCGCAGCCAAGTACATATCACTTTGGGGGTCCTTGACATGAAAAGGTTTGAGAACCACTGATTATACCAACATCAACAGCATCAAAAAACTGTTAGTATTTAGAAGACATTTGTAGAATCCCCCAGAAGCAAAGATTTGAGTTACAGATGTTCACTAAAATATAAATATATTGCAAAAGTTTTCATGATTTTTCAAAAAATGTGAGCTTGTAGATCTGCTATTTTTGAATAGCCTAAAGTATAAAATAATAGTTATAGCTAAAAATGTAAAATGACACAGTATGTGTTCCTGGTCTTAAAGGGTTAAATCTGCTCTCTACAGGACACACACACACACACACACACACACACACACACACACACACACACACACACACACACACACACACACACACACACACACACACACACACACACACACACACACACACACACACACACACACACACACACACACACACACACACACACACACGTTTTACTTAAGTATCAATACTACAGTGTAGAAGTACTCTGTTACAAGTAAAAGTCTGGAATAAAAAATGTACTTGAGTCAAAGTACAAAAGTATTGGTATCCAAAAGTACCAAAAGTAAAAGTACTAAAATGTTTGAAAATAGCAGATCTACAAGCTCACAATGTATCGCGATGCGACGCGTTATGAGCTTGTAGATCTGCTATTTTCAAATATCCTAGGTATAAAATAGGGCTGAAGTGGTTCATGAATGTTTTATAACGTACTAATTTATATCTGCAAAGTAACTAGTAACTAAAGTTTTCAAATTGTAGTGGAGTAAAAGTACAATATTTGCCTCTGAGATGTAATGGAGTAAAAGTAAAAGTATAGAGAATTGGAAATACTCTAATAAAGTAAAAATTCACACCCAGTGTGAAGTGGGCGGTGTGGTCACAGTGGTCATCACAGTGATGGAAGTTCACTTAAAGAAAGTAATATTGTGGACCAACCATTGTACACCCCTAACTTAAAAAAAACATAAATGTGTTTTTTTTAAGTGCATAGTCCTATTTATAGGGCTATGCACATGTGTCATGTTTCACTAGCCAATCACAGTCCTGAATAGACTGTGATTGGCCAATCACGGTGCAGGGTTAGGGGGGTACACTGGTGGCCAATCACAGCGCAGGGTTGGGGAGTGCAAATCCTCCAAACCTCACATATAGGGGCGGTTTCACCGCCCAAAAATACCTCAAAATTGTACTTAAGTACAGTATTGAGTACATGTACTTAGTTACTACACCACTGCTAGCCAATCACAATGCTTGTAGGTCTATAAGTATCATAAGTATAGTTTTAAGCCTTTCAGACATAAATACGTTAGTGTTTCTTAACTATTAGTTAAACTATTTTATTATGATCCAGTAGAACAAGTTACTTTAAATTCCATGAACAGATTTATCATTTATAAATATAATGTTATGCTGCTGAACTGAATCCAAACCATCAACAATCAGTGTTGGAATAGTTACTACAACATAGTAATATGTTACTTATTACATATTACTTGTTTAAAAAGTAATGTAGTTACTTTACTTATTACTACCTGCCAAAAGTAACTAGTTACTTATTACTTAGTTACTTTTTTTTTCTCGCCCCCAGTAATTGCATCCTTTCTCCCCAAAAGTCTGACTTTGCATTTTCAACATTAGCAGTTGTTTTTTTTCTCTTTTCTGCAGCCTACATTGTAAAATCCTCATTGTTGATTTAACTCTGAAAAGTGTTCTGTACACATGACGGGTCCATTTGGTTCTATTTGTACACTCATTTCAATTATATCAACACTAAAGGTCCTTACACACCGGGGCGATTTTTTCGTGCGAATAATACGTTTTTTTTAAAACCTTATAAAGTCAATGCAAGCGTACATGGCGCGAAAAAGCGGAAAAGCGAAGCGAAAAAGCGTCTTTTAATTATTCGGAACGAGTCCGAATTTTGCGTATATTCGCCACATTCGCCGGTGTGTAAGGACCTTAAGACTTTTACTGTGTATGAATTCATAACTTACAGACTAAATGAAAACCATTTGACTATGAATTGAATACTAAGGACCTCAATGGAAACAAGACCGCAAGGACTTTTTTGGAAGTATTTTAAATGTATTTCATGTATTTTTTGCCTAAAAAAATATTCAAATTCAAACACCTGGGCTCAAACAGATAATGACTCATCATGAGACACAATCTTTGAACAACTTCTGTTGTTTATTAAACAAAATGTATTCTAACAAAATACAAAAATAAAAAAGCTCCCATAGCAACTATATCATCGTGGCAGAATGTAGGAGCAAATGCAAGTTAAAAAAAAAAATCAATCATTCTGTATGACTGCTGAAAATAAAGTGCTTCATTTCTTTGTAAATAGTAGGGGGTACTAAGCACAAAAAATGGCCAAATCGTTACGCGGCGGATAAAAGCATGAAATTTTATACAGATGTCCCTTGGGTCATCCTAAAACATCCTAGAAGGGGTGCCCAAAAAAATCTTAAACAGGAAGTGAGTTATGGACAAAATTCAAAATGGACACCTAAACTGTTGACCGTTGACTCAAAAGACACCAAAAGAATCTCCAAAAAGCATAACATTTGGCACATATGTCCCTTGGGTCATCCTAAGACATCCTAGAAGGGGTGCCCAAAGGAATCTGAAACAGGAAGTGAGTTATGGACTAAATTGAAAATGGCCGCCTAGTATTGTCGATTGACTCAAAAGACAACTAAAGAATCTCATAAAAGCATACAATTTGGCACACATGTCCTTTTTTTCATCCTAAGACATCCTAGAAGGGGTGCCCAAAAAAATCTTAAGCAGGAACTGAGTTATTGACAAAATTGAAAATGGCCGCCTACAGTGTTATCCATTGACTCAAAAGACAACTAAAGAATCTCATAAAAGCATACAATTTGGCATACATGTCCCTTGGGTCATCCCAAGACATCCCAGAAGGGATGCCCAGAAAAATCTTAAACAGGAAGTGAGTCATTGACAAAATTGAAAATGACCGTATACAGTGTTGTCGATTGACTCAAAAGACAACTAAAGAATCTCATAAAAGCATACAATTTGGCATACATGTCCCTTGGGTCATCCTAAGACATCCTAGAAGGGGTGCCTGAAATTATCTGAAACAGGAAGTGAGTTATTGACTAAATTGAAAATGGCCGTGCCCGTGTACAGTGTTGACAGATGATGCAAAAGACACTCATAAAAAATAATCTCATATAAAAGCATGAAATTTGGTACAAATGTCCCTTGGGTGATCTGAATGCATCCTAAGGGGTGCCAAAAAAAGTTTTAATAGTCTCTCAATGGAAAACACTCCTCCCACACGGGCTGCACTGCTACAATATTCAAATCGAGCAGCCAATCTGGCATTTGGTCCAGAAGCCTGAAAGCTATGTAATCTCTACCATCTCCTGACAAATATGGATGGATTAAAGTCGCTGATTCATGGACACTCTTGCCAGAGGCTACTTAAGTTTGTAGAGAACTCAAGTGTGGCTGCAAAGCTGAGCCCTTCTGTTCGAGAAAGTGTAGATGCCGGGATGCTGGGTTACCTTGCAGAGCATTATGCCAATGTGCTGGTAATTGCGAAATGGCACAAATGAATACATGTAGTTACTAATCACAAAAAAACAGTAATGATCAAGAAGAAAATACATGAGAAGATAGAGTGTAAAACAAGCAAGAAGATGTAGAGTGCAAAATAAATAAGATGCAGAGAGTAAAATAAGAATATGCAGAGTAAGATAAGATGCAGAGTAAAATAAATAAGAATATGCAGAGAGTTAGATAAATAAAGAAGATTCAAAGAGTACAATAAAAAAATAATGCAGAAAGTAAAATGAATAAGTGATGTAGAAATGAAAACAGAAGGTAGACTACAAAATACGGCAGGTTATGCACTGCATAACCTGTCGTATTGAGTCTGCATAATATGCAGACTGCCATGGTCAACTGTTTAAACAGCCATTTAGAATTTCTTCAACATGGTCCCTTCCTAAAAAGTTTAATAAACAAGCAAATAAATAACCTCTTCTAGGATATATTAAGAAGCACTCAATGTACGTACCAAATTATACACTTTTATGACGTCCCTTTATGTTTTCTTTTGTGTCAACTGCTTTAGGCGGTCACTTCCTGTTTAAAACCTTTTTGGGCACCCCTTGTAGGATGCGTTCAGATCACCCAAGGGACATTTGTACCACATTTCATGCTTTTATGAGATTCTTTAGGTATCTTGCATCATCTTTCAACACTGTAGGCGGCCATTTTCAATTTAGTCAATAACTCACTTCCTGTTTCAGATTATTTTGGGCACCCCTTCTAGGATGTGTTAGGATGACCCAAGGGACATATGTGCCAAATTGTATGCTTTTTGGAGATTCTATAGGCTTTTTGAGTCAATCGCCAGCACTGTAGGCGGCCATTTTCAATTAGGTCAATAACTCACTTCCTGTTGAAGACTTTTTTGGGCACCCCTTCTAGGATGTCTTAGGATGACCCAAGGGACATGTGTGACACATTTTATACTTTTTGGAGATTCTTTAGTTGGCTTTTGAGTCAATCGACAACACTAGGCGGCCATTTTCAATTTGGTCAATAACTCACTTCCTGTTTCAGAATTTTTTGGGCACCCCTTCTAGGATGTCTTAGGATGACCCAAGGGACATGTGTGCCACATTTTATGCTTTTTGGAGATTATTTTGGTGTCTTTTGAGTCAACGGTCAACAGTTTAGGTGGCCATTTTGGATTTTGTCCATAACTCACTTCCTGTTTAAGATTTTTTTGGGCACCCCTTCTAGGATGTTTTAGGATGACCCAAGGGACATCTGTATCAAATTTCATGCTTTTATCCGCCGCGTAACGATTTTTCACTTAGTACCCCCTACTAAAACAAAAGTAATTCTAATAGAATAAAAAGGCTCCCATAGCAACACATATCATCGTGGTTTGTGGTGGGTGTAGGAAATGTAAACTTCAACAAAACAATCATTCTTCTGACTGACTGATATTTAGTGCATCATTCAGGAGGGTGTATATATAAATATATATATATATATATATATATATATATATATATAAATATATATATATTGAAAATAGCCAACCTACAAGCTTACAGCGCGTCTTCATTGGTTAACAAGTCGCTTATAATAAGCAGACATGGCAACACTGTTTGATCCGGTTTAAGGCCCGCCCTTCCGCAGCTGATAATTCACACATAGACAAGTGCGCAACGTTTCCGTATCCGCTCTAGACCGGATCAGCAAGCAGCCTGCATAGCAACTGGATCCCAACCAGTCTACCATTATATCAATTGACCAAAAACAACAAAGGATCAAATAAACACACTCAAACCCAGAGTACCACCAAGGCTCGTGAAAAAAAGTAATATATTACTTTTTGAAAAAAAGTAAAGGTAATAATATTACTCAAAACGTGAAAGTAATTAGTTACGTTACTAGTTACTGGGAAAAAGTAATAATATTACTTTAAGTTACATATTACTTTAGTTACTTTCCAACACTGTCAACAATTCAACATCACTTTAGGATCATTTTGTAGATGAAATTATTATTACAAAGTATAACTGTTACACTTTTATGTCACATATAAAATCACCCTATGGTGGGGGGGGGGGGGGGTTAAAGGTCCTTGTTGAATTAATAACAGCTATCAGGAAGAACTGGTTTATTATTATTAATATATTATCAGGATCCTTTTTTTTCATTTTTTTAAAGTAATAACTTATCAGCTTAATGAAAACGATTTAGTCATTCTATTTTATTGTTGTTTTTCATCCATGTTTTGAACAGTAAATCTTACCAACAAAGAGGTGGATGTCACTGTAGCGTTGGTTCAGGTCTGGAACTTTACACCTGTATGTTCCCTGATCTGAGAGCTTCACCCTGGTCAGCTTCAGTGAGATGTTACCATGAGACAACTGCTCAGGAAACAGAGACGTCCTCTGTTTGTATGACGGGTTCAGACCCTCAGAATTCACACGTCCATCTTGGAGAATGTGCACGTATGACCCCCTCGGGTCATATGTCCACTTCACCGTCCTCTTCTCCATGTTGACAGGAGGTTCAATGTGACAAGGAAGGATGACATCATCTCCCACCATGGTCCTTGACCATGAACCAATCACCTGATGTCCTTAAAACAAAACAACATGGATTTAGTGTAGAGATATTAATGTGTAATGTTTCATTTATATTTAGATAGATATTTTATTATGATCCATTAGAACAAGTTACTTTAAATTCCATGAACATATTTATCATTGATAAATATAATGTTATGCTGCTGCTTCTCAAAGTGGGGTCAGAGGACCCCCAGGGGTCCTTGGGGGGTACCAGGGGGTCCCCAGAAAAATTAGTTAATATAACATCACAATGATTTTAACCACTTTAACCATATTTTATACTTTGTCTATTCAAAAATAGCAGATCTACAAGCTCATAGTGCGGCACTCGGTGCCGCGCTATGAGCTATGAGCTATGTACTCTGTTACAAGTAAATGTCCAGAATTAAAAATGTACTTGAGTAAAAGTACAAAAGTATTGGTATCAAAATGTACTTAAAGTACCAAAAGTAAAAGTACTAAAATGTTTGAAAATAGCAGATCTACAAGCTCACAACGCGTTGCGGACGGTGTGACACGTTGTGAGCTTGTAGATCTGCTATTTTCAAATAGCCTATGTATAAAATAGGGCTAAAGTGGTAAATGAATGTTTTATAACGTAATAATGTATATCTGCAAAGTAACTAGTAACTAAAGTTTTCAAATAATTGTAGTGGAGTAAAAGTACAATATTTGCCTCTGACATGTAATGGAGCAAAAGTAAAAGTATAGCCAATTGGAAATACTCTAGTAAAGTAAAAAATACCTCAAAATTGTACTTAAGTACAGTACTTGAGTACATGTACTTAGTTACTTTACACCACTGCTAGCCAGTCACAATGCTTGTAGGTCTAGTATCATATATAAGTATAGTTTTAAGCCTTTCAGACATAAATACTTTAGTTTTTCTTAACTATTAGTTATACTATTTTATTATGATCCAGTAGCAGCAAGTTACTTTAAATTCCATGAACAGATTTATAATTGATACATTTAATGTTATGCTGCTGAACTGAATCCATACCATCAACAATTCAACATCACTTTAGATAATTTTGTAGATGAAATTATTATTACAAAGTATAAAGGTCCTTACACACCGGGGCGATTTTTTTCATGCGAATAATACGTTTTTGTTTAAAACCTTAAAAAGTCAATGCAAAGCTTCCACACCAGTTTCGCGGAGCGAAAAAAGCGTATTTTAATTATTCGGAACGAGTCCGAATTTTGCGTATATTCGCATATTCGCCGGTGTGTAACTGCCTTAACTGTTACACTTTTATGTCCCATATAAAATCACCCTATGATGGGGGGGGGGGGGGGGGGTGACAGTCCTTGTTGAATTAATAACAGCTATCAGGAAGAACTGGTTTATTATTATTAATATATTATCAGGATCCTTTTTTTTTCATTTTTTAAAGTAATAACATATCAGCTTAATGAAAACTATTTAGTCATTCTATTTTATTGTTGTTTTTCATCCATGTTTTGAGCAGTAAATCTTACCAACAAGGAGCTGGATGTCACTGTAGCGGTGGTTCAGGTCTGGAACTTTACACCTGTATGTTCCCTGATCTGAGAGCTTCACCCTGGTCAGCTTCAGTGAGATGTTACCATGAGACAACTGCTCAGGAAACAGAGACGTCCTCTGTTTGTATGACGGGTCCTGACGCTCAGAATACACACGTCCATCTTGGAGAACGTGCACATATGACCACCCCCCATATGTCCACCTCACCGTCCTCTTCTCCATGTTGACAGGAGGTTCAATGTGACAAGGAAGGATGACATCATCTCCCACCATGGCCATCACAGGCTGAGATGAACCAATCACTCGTCCTTAAAACAAAACATGGATTTAGTGTAGAGATATTAATGTGTAATGTTTCATTTACATTCAGATATTAATGTAAGTACATTTTGATACCAATACTTTTGTACTTTTACTCAAGTACATTATTTATTCCAGACTCTTACTTGTAACAGAGTACTTCTACATTGTAGTATTGATACTTTTACTTGAGTAAAACTTTTGAGTACTTTTTCCACCACTGCTTGCGCGTGCGTGCGTGCGTGCGTGCGTGCGTGCGTGCGTGTGTTAAATATGTTGTGTTATTGTGCACAATGCACCATTCTGTCCGGGAACAGATCTGTGTCGGTTAAGGCCTCGTACACACAGTTAAAACACGGTACGCATGCTTCATGGGGGGGGGGGGGGGGGGTCTGCTATTTAAATAAATAAAAAATATGATGAAATCGTGTGCAAATCTTTGAAAATATTTACATTTTTAACTCAAATCTTTGCCTCTGGGGGGTCCCTGGAACAACATATTTTTGAGATGGGGGTCCACGACCAAATACATATCATTTTGGGGGTCCTTGACATGAAAAGGTTTGAGAACCACTGATTATAGCAACATAGGTTTTTTTTTTTAACCGTTAGGATTTAGAAGACATTTGTAGAATACCCAGAAGCAAAGATTTGAAAAAATATAAATATAGATTTGCACAAGTTCTCATGATTAAAAAAATAAATAGCAGATCTACAAGCTCATAGCACAGCACTCGGTGCCGCGCTTTGAGCTTGTAATATGACACAGTAGTATGTGTTCCCGGTCTTAAAGGGATAGCGCACCCAAAAAAGAGACAAGCTTTGGGCAGGAATAAAACGTGTGTACACACACACACACACACACACACACACACACACACACACACACACACACACACACACACACACACACACACACACACACACACACACACACACACACACACACACACACACACACACACACACACTATTTATAACCTCATATTCACCTCTTATAATAAACTGTATCAGTCCCCACTACCCTGTATGTAACAGTGTAAATAACTTTCATGTTTAACTTTATCGTCTTACCTGTTACAGATGTTACAGATGTGGTGAACCAGCTGCTCCAAGTTACCAGGAAAATGAGTAAATAAATCCTCATGGTTGATTTTACACAAACTGTGACTTAGAAGTAAAAACAAGAGAGCGAGTGAGACGTATGATTTCTGCTGCTTCACTTCTGACTGAAGAACACATTAATCTGATCCAACCTGTTTAAATGTGTTTACTGTAAACCATGTGGAGCAGTGTGTCACAACCTTTTGTCTGCCAGGTTACACCTTTTATAGCCACAAGATCCCAGGGCATACCTATATCCAGTGGCGTAAAGTAACTAAGTACATTTACTCAAGTAATGTCATAAAGTACCATTTTGAGGTATTTATTACTTCACTGGAGTATTCCCAAATTTTCTGTACTTTTACTTCTACTCCACTACATCTCAAAGGCAAATATTATACTTTTACTCCACTACAATTATTTGAAAACTTTAGTTACTAGTTACTTTGTAGATTTTGATTATTTTTACAAAACACACAGTAACCACTTCAACCCTATATACATTTCGGCCATTTGAAAATAGCAGATCTACAAGCTCGCGACGCATTGTGAGCTTGTAGATCGGCTATTTTCAAAAGATTTTTTATACATCTGAAAACTTGTGAAATGGGACATTCTGCATAATGAGTACTTTATGGTTCTGGTACTTTAAGTACATTTTGATACCAATTACTTTTACTCAAGTACATTTTTAATCCCAGACTTTTACTTGTAACAGAGTCTCTCTGTCTTTAAATCACAACATCCGCTTTAGATCCCGCCTCCTCCTAAACTACATCCACACATACAATACATCACGTTGGACACGACCGTTTCCGTATCCGGTCCGCGACCGGAAGGAGAAGTGTTTGAAGTGTTCTGTGTGAACAACACACTCATTCATCACATTCACTAACGTTCTACCACCAGTGGTGGAAAGTAACTAAGTACATTTACTCAAGTACTGTACTTAATTAATTGTTCGGTACTTTAACTTGAGTACTGGAGTATTTACAATTGTCTATACTTTTACTACTACAGCTGAAAGACAAATGTTGTACTTTTACTCCAGTACAATTATTTGAACACTTTAGTTACTTTTACAGATTTTGATTATTATTAAAAAACATACATTTACCACTTAAGCCCTGTTTAAACTTTGTTTATTTGAACATAGCAGATCTACAAGCTTGTAGATCTGCTATTTTCAAAAGATTTTTGAATACATTTTACATTGGAGTATTGATACTTTTACTTAAAGTAATACTAGGTAACGTTTTCAACAAAACTAAAGTTAAATTGTATATCTTTTGCGAGTGGCAAAAGTTTCACAACACCCACTCCGTGAATTTCACCCCCGGAAGCCTTTTATTTATATATTTTCTATTGAACATGTACGGGGGGGACTTTCCCGGGAAAATGACGTTCCTGGCCAACGTCATGACGTCGTGGCCGACGTCCTCAGGAACTACCGCAACGGTTTCCTGTTTGGCCAGGAACTACCGCGCTATTAACAAAAAGGAACCTCACGCTGATTTTAAGAGAATGTAGAATTGGGAGATCGAAAAAGAACAGAAAAAGAAAGCACAGCTCATGGTAACTAATGCTCCACTGGCTAAGAGAAACGATCCGTAGATAGTATAAAACAATTAAAAGATCGCTTTTTGAAACGCTTCCGGCTTCCGGTGAAAACGAATGGAATTCTGGGTAATCGAGGACTAGGGAAATTGTATGCAGTGACGGTAGTGACCAGCAGAGGTTGCTAAAAATCGTTATTTGTGATTTTGCATTGTACAACTTTAAGTAAAACAAAAATAAAAGTACTTTTCCAACACTGTCTACCACTAAACTAAAGTCATGTTTCTGTATTGTTTACTTTCTACCACTAGAGGTCAGTGTTGGAACATATTTATGTACCTGAACCATCCACAAGTTAATCCAGAGTAAATGGAGACTTCTGTGTGTGTGTGTGTGTGTGTGTGTGTGTGTGTGTGTGTGTGTGTGTGTGTGTGTGTGTGTGTGTTTATTTAGCAGAAACATTTGTGAACCCCCCCTCCCCACCCCGTTTGGGTCCGTTACAAACAGTGGTGGAAAAAGTAATACCTTTTTTAACTTAAGTAAAAGTGTCAATACTGCAATGTAGAAGTAATCAGTCACAAGTGAAACTCCGTAATTCTAAATTTACTTGAGTAAAAGTACAAAAGTAATGGTATTTACTTAAGGTACCAGAAGAACTCATTATGCAGAATGTCCCATTTCACAAGTTTTCAAATGTCTAAACATCTTTTGAAAATAGCAGATCTACAAGCTCACAACAGGTCTGTAACTCTGAGAGTGTACACATGGAACCAAATGGACCCTTACAGGTCTGTAACTCTGAGAGTGTACAAATGGAACCAAATGGACCCTTACAGGTCTGTAACTCACAGTGTACAAATGGAACCAAATGGATCCTTACAGGTCTGTAACTCTGAGAAGGGACAACTAACCAAATGAACCCTAACAGATCTATTGGTTCCATTTGTATTAATGAGTAATTGTGGCGAGGTGGAAATAACAAAGATATTATTTTAGAGCCGACTACGCCACCTGGAGGATAATAGAGCCCAGGAACTGAAATAAACACTTTCAAACAGGTTCTTATATAAACCAGGGTTGAGCAGAGTAAAACTATAGGAGCAAAGGGTGCAATAAAACAGGTTTATTGCCAAATGTACAAAATGATTCAAACAGAATGATCAGGTAATCACAGTCCTACTAGAGGCAATGTCCGTACGGTCCTGGTTTAAGAAGTAGAGCACAGTCCATATAGTCCATATAGCTTATCAGCCTTCTGTCCTTCTCCCAGGAGGGTCTCCTTTAGGGGTCAATACAATAATTCACATCAGTTTACACTGTCCCACAACGGCCTACTGCAGTGGTAGAAAAAGTACTCAGATATTTGACCTCAGTAAAAGTAGCAATACCACAATATAAAAACACTCTGTTACAAGTAAAAGGCCTGTGTTCAAAATGTTACTTTGAGTAAAAGTACAAAAGTCTTGGTATCAAAATGTACTTAAAGTACCTAAAGTAAAAGCACAAAAATGTTTGAAAATAGCAGATCTACAAGCTCGCGACGCGTTGTGAGCTTGTAGATAGGCTATTTTCAAATAGCCTAGCCTATGTACAATATAAAATAAGGCTAAAGTGGTTAATGTATGTTTCATAATATCATATTTTTTAACTGAAAAGTAACTAAAGTTTTCAAATAATTGTAGTGGAGTAAAAGTACAATATTTGCCTCTGAGATGTAGTGGAGTAGAAATAAAAGTATTGGAAATTGAAAATATTCAAGTAAAGTACAAATACCTAAAATTTGTACTTAAGTACAGTACTTAAGTAAATGTACTTAGTTACTTTCCACCACTGGCCTACTGTGTACAATCACTGCACACACAAATAAGAGCTACAAAGTATTAAGTTTAACAGTATATAAAAGCATGCTCCAATTAATACAAAAAAACAGGCCAGGGCTAGTGTTCACAAAATGAATTAAATGTCCCAAAATGGAGCCTTCGTGTGGGGCTGAATAACTAATAAACACAAGAACTAAAATAATGTATTTAAAAGAACAACTACAGGTGCACAGTGCACACGCTGTCTAGCGTCACAAGAGGGGTACTTAGCTTTGAAGAGGGGCCAGTCTGAACTTGGCCTTAACCCTCTGCTGAGTTGGTTTGTCTTCCCCTCTTTGACTCCATGTCTCTGGTGGATAAACAGCACCGCCGCTCTGCATGTACGGCCGTCCAACCCGGCTGCTGCCTTTCCTCCTTGGCTGCACCGATGCTCCGTTGGAACGTGTCGTTTCCCTTTGGCTGTCTGTCGCTGATTCCACCTTTCCCCGGCGTTCGTGGCGTGCCGTGCTGTAGCATGTGTAGCGTACTGTAGCGTGCGTAGCGTGTGTAGCGTGCTGTAGCGTGCGTAGCGTGTGTAGCGTGTGTAGCGTGCTGTAGCGTCCTGTCTGGTGCGTTCCATGGTGTTTCTGTCTTGCTCTGTCCTGAGTAGCCTTAAACTTGGCATTGATCGCAATTAATTGCCCCCGTTGGTCCGCCCTTGTTGCCATGGGAACTGTTCTTAAAGGGATACTTCACTCTCGGGCCGGGGACACATTTAAAAAAAATATTAAAAATAAATGAAAAAAGTTATGGAAAATTCATGGCCCCCTCACGACACGCAGTGTCCTACTAATGTGTGAGGGGGCCATGAATTTTCCATAACTTTTTTCATTTATTTTTAATATTTTTTTTAAATGTGTCCCCGGCCCGAGAGTGAAGTATCCCTTTAAGGCAGTAACAGAGAGTAGGCTATATATTGCAACTCAAACATATGCACTCAACTTATAGAATAAACGATAACAGACATATGCACTCAACTTATAAAATAAATGATGAACATGCAGTTACTAAACTGACCCCATCACATAATAATGAGTAATAATGACAATAAACAATGACAGTGTGTATACTATGAGTCATAATAACAGCATCATTTACTGCATATATTGATGAACACAGAGATTATAAATATTGAAGCTCCAAAAGCATCTCTTATTGAATTACAAAAGATACGTCAAGTCAACGTCTCACTCACACATACTTACAGGCTGTGTGCTGGTAGAGAAAATACAGATCTACAAGCCCACACCTCATCCTGCTGTGACATGTTGGAATGTGAGCTTGTAGATCTGTGGTGTTTGGCGCACCTCACTGGTATGCAACCAAGATGATCAGACAGACAGACAGACAGACAGACAGGCAGGCAGGCAGGCAGGTAGAATAGAGTTAATATAATGAATGATAAATAATACATATGAATACACACAGATTTATGGCTGAAGTGACAAAGGATTTGTTTTCATATTGTGTTCCTGTTCTGACATGACTTTATTCAGACAGAACATCTGCTCTGCTTCAAACAACTAAACAAATACACAGTTTAAAGAGAAGTGCAGCCCTTAGGCTATGTGTGTGTGTGTGTGTGTGTGTGTGTGTGTGTGTGTGTGTGTGTGTGTGTGTGTGTGTGTGTGTGTGTGTGTGTGTGTGTGTGTGTGTGTTTTAGAGTGTTGTCTACTATGAATAGTTGGATGCAAAATATTGTATTCACCAACACATTTTCCAAAAACAATGTAGCTTAGAGTCTAGAGAGTGTAAAAATTGAACCAAATGGACCCTTACAGGTCTGTAACTCTGAGAGTGTACAAATGGAACCAAATGGACCCTTACAGGTCTGTGACTCTGAGAGAGTACAAATGGAACCAAATGGACCCTTACAGGTCTGTAACTCTGAGAGTGTACAAATTGAACCAAATGGACCCTTACAGGTCTGTAACTCTGAGATTGTACAAATGGAACCAAATGGACCCTTACAGGTCTGTAACTCTGAGAGTGTACAAATGGAACCAAATGGACCCTTACAGGTCTGTAACTCTGAGAATGTACAAATGGAACCAAATGGACCCTTACAGGTCTGCAACTCTGAGAGGTTGAGCAGGGTAGATATCAAAGCAAAGCCTAATTTATGCTCCATAGTACAACTGTGTTGAGCTGTGACATGTGTCTATCCACCAGCTAGCTCACAGCGCGTCACGTCTGCAACGTTGAGAGCTTGTAGATCGGCAACTTCTGCCGCTCTACACTGTCATGCACCGAAGTATAAATGTGTCTTTAGTAGAGGAGTGTTGTAGTATAAATATGTCTTTAATAGAGGAGTGTTGTAAAGGAAAGGGTCAGTGACTTCAAGGCCGTGGTGTAATGTAACCAGTAGCCTACTCTACATAAGTGCACTTTTGAGGATTATTTTACTTTACTGATGTATTTCCATTTCCAATACTTTTACCTCTACTCCATTACATCTCAGAGGCAAATATTGTACTTTTACTCCACTACAATTATTTGAAAACTTTAGTTTCAATCAAATATAATGAATTAAAATTGGATTAAGCCGTGGGTGAAGCAATGCGGGAAATAAATGATATATAAATCTATATAGGCCTATTAGAGGATCTATATTATAGTTTTTAAAAAGAACTAAATCTCAGCATGCGTTTGTAGTATTTTAATATGAGGTCATTTTCCATCAGGCACAAATCAGCCGCCTACTACGCGTGCTTTGCCGGCATCTGGGGTCCTTCCATTTCTAAACAACGGTGGACCACTAAAGGCAGCTAAAGTCAGTGGTGGAAAAAGTACTCAAATGCTTAAGTAAAAGTACCAATACTGCAATATAGAAATACTCTCTTACAAGTAAAAGTCCAGAATTTTAAAATTTACTTGAATAAAAGAACAAAAGTATTGGTATCAAAATGTACTTAAAGTACCAAAGGAAAAAGTACTCATTATACAGAATGTCAAGTTTTCAAATAGATATAATGTATACAAATATTTTGAAAATAGCAGATCTACAAGCTCACAATGCGTTGCGATGCTAACTCTGTTACCACTGGTTCCATTTGTACATTTGTTCCATTTGGATCCACATACAGTATGGACACATGACTGCCTGTGGAAAAAAACACCTTGATTAAATATGAAAGAGTTAAAGAAAGGAAGGCTTGCTCCACCTGGTGGCTGGTGGTGGAACCAGCGTTGAATTGTAAATTATACAACAGGTAGTTCCGACCAAGCAATCGGATTGGTTGAAATAGCTTTCTAGCCGTGCTTCAAACCAGCATCATAGCACGGGCCTAATCACATTAATAAATCACTCCGCACTGCAGTCCTCATCTGATTAGACCATATATGGCACAACTGTGCTGTGACGTCACGCTGTCCCACGGTAGGAAAACAAACAGCACGGCGAAAATAGCCGATCTACAAGTTCACAACGCGTCGCCATCGCGACGCGTTGTCAGCTTGTAGATCAGTTATTTTGGCCATGTGACACGGTCGTACGACGGAGCATATAGCCTACTGGAATTCATTCCACTGAGCAAGCATTGATAGCTCAGCTGTGTTGATTAGACGGTGCCTCAGGCTCATAGCGCTGCTACAGGGACTATTTAATGTCTCAGTGAAAAACTCTTTTTACAGGGAAACGGATAATAGCGAAACATTTTTATTATGAATTGCTCCACAATATGAATACATTTGGATGTGTTTTGTTGGTAACTGTTGTATAATCGCAATATTACACTCGAGGGTGTGCTTTACCTTACATTATTGGCACTTCTGTGATGCTCGCGGAACTTGGCTTCGCCTCGTTCCTGACCGCATCACAGGCGTGCCAATAATGACGGTAAAGCACACCCTCTCGTGTAATATTGCTTAAGTACATAATGTGTTTTCATAGTCTATGAATCCCAAGACTCACATTGTTCAGCATAGTTTAAATACAGCCTCTACAATACTATAAAAATACAAGTAAACCCAGAGCAACACAGTGAATCCTATCACACATTTACTTTAGTGAGGGAACTAATCACACAAAGTACACTGTACTTCCCCAAAACAACTACATTACATCAGCTATTATCTGCACCAAACTTGGCGCAAACACTGTTCAGGGGTCTGCCATGAGAATATATAGTCACATCAGGAGCCACATCAGGGGTCACATCAGGGGCCACATCAGGACCCCCGGGGGCCACAGACACATTGTTGCTTCAATCCACACCAAACGTGCCACAAACACAGTTCAGGGGTCAGCCATGAGAATAGTCACCAGGGGCCTGTTTCACTGAACTTTAAAGATGAGCTTTTCTTTATTCTCTGTATAATGACAATACATTTAGATCCCATCATCTCAATGTAAAAATGTCCCATTATATTAATGTAAATAATCCCATTATATTAATGTAAATAATCCCATTGTATGAATGTAAAGAATATCCCATAATATAATGTAAAAGTATCCCACAGTATGAATTATACGTAGCCTGCGAGTTAGTTCTGGCAGCATACACTCGAGAGAGATTCTATGGGGCTGTTTACAGCATCATGCAGACCCATACAGTACGTCATACTCTGACGTGGCAGTCAGCTGTCCAATCGGGCGGGTTATTTAAGCTCACCTTCATCTGTGTTCTGTCTGCTTTGTGTTTCATAGGTGTTGTCATGCAGCGTTTACTCCCACCACCACCCCAGCACCACCAGTGGGCTCTGCTATTGGTTCTGTTCCCCATGGGGGGTTGTTATGTATATATATCTCCCTGCTCTTAAAGGTTAATGATGGTTGTCTTAATTATGCTGAGCAGGGAGAAAAATGTAGCAGAGCCTGAACGCCAAAATAAAATATATTACATCCACTCTTGTATTCTCATTCTATAATATTGTTTCATATATTTGGTCTGTAATATTGGTTCAATCTATTCGTGAGTTATCTGACAGAAATAAAGAAATATCCCACAGCATCAATGTAAAAATATCCCACAATATCAATGTAAAAATATCCCATAATATCAATGTAAAAGTATCCCATAATATCAATGTAAAAGTATCCCATAATATCAATGTAAAAGTATCCCACAATATCAATGTGAAAGTATCCCACAATATCAATGTAAAAGTATCCCACAATATCAATGTAAAAATATCCCATAATATCGATGTAAAAGTATCCCACAGTATGAATATAAAAGTATCCCATAATATCAATGTAAAAGTATCCCATAATATCAATGTAAAAGTATCCCATAATATCAATGTAAAAGTATCCCATAATATCAATGTAAAAGTATCCCACAGTATGGATGTAAAAATATCCCACAGTATGAAAGTAAAAAATCACACAATATCAATGTAAAAATATCCCATAATATTAATGTATTACCGGCCCCATGGTATCACTAGAAACAAACTATCCTATTAACAAGCATTAATTCAGCAAGGGATAATCAATGGGGAGCAGGTCATTATTGAGAAATAAACCCTGACAGTGTGATTAGGTCTTTATCACCCTGAACAAAACTCTGATAAAACTAAATTCCATTTAGACCATGATAGACTCATTATCATGGTCTAATCATGATTTGACAGATTGATATGAGCAGGTGCTCTGAGTCTTTGATTAGACAGCGGTCTGATATTGAGTTCAGTGGTCATTATTCAAAAATAACAGACCGCTGAATTTGGTGATTGACCAATCAGAATCAAGCGTTCAACCAAGCTGTGTAATAAATGTAGATACTGTTCACCACTGCCCTCACTCACAGACAGTGACTACAGTGGGATGTACAGTTATGAGTCTATTGGACTCATCAAGTTACAATTTACAATGTAGGCATTTAGCCTACAAAAGAGTTCGTTCCACAGTTCGGGAGCCAGAAGGGAGAAGAGTCTGGGACGTGTGGAGCGTTGTCCTGGATGTTTTAGGGGAGGTTCTGACAGCTTCCCTGTGTTAGCTGATCTGAGTGAGCGGGAGGGGTTGTAGGATTGGATCAGGCTTTGAATATATAGGGGTGTCATACCTTTGGTTGATTTGTAGGCCAACATCAGTGTTTTGTACTATGTGCAGGCAGTAACTGGGAGCCTCATAAATCATGAGTCACAGTTATGAGTCGATTGGACTCATGGATCATGAGTCCTTCAAGTCCCTGTGAGTCATTGGGTCCTGATTCCTGGACTGGTAGACTGAGCCTGGTCTTTCTCTCAGGGTTTGGGGACTTTACAGCATCTTCTGCTGTAAACATGTCCTTCAGGGAGGGCCTTGAGTTCCAGTCTTGTTCTTTGGCAAACTTGTAAACTTCTCCAAACAGATCAGGAAACATCTCCAACAGGTCAATGTGAGCTTCATCCTCAGCACTGTGAACACAAAGCAGTGATCACTGAAGACACAACATCTGATTTGTAACGCGCGTGCCAGGGATTCCGTTAGCCGGTATTTACCGGCCATTAACCGGTAAAAGTTTTAATTGGCCGGTAATTATAAACACCACCGGCCACCGTGGCCGGTAGTGATGAGCGGGTCGACCCGTAACCCGCGGGACCCGCGGGTCAACCCGCGGCGCGGGTAGGTCGAGTCAGGATTTCAGAGAAAATTATGCGGGCTGAGGGTGAGCGGGTCAGCCGCTCTCCACGAAAAAAAAAAAAAAAAACCCTATTTTGACCAACATGCTTGTTTATTCAGCCCATGACAATGTTGTGCTACTGTAGACATTTAAAGGGACTTTGGGTACTTAAAAGAGCGCTATATAATATATATATATATTCCCACCGCGGGTCGCGGGGCGGGTTGAGCCATAGATTTATATATGGGTTCGCGGGGCGGGTTGAGGCGGGTCGCGTTCCGTCGCGGGTTGGGGCGGGGCGGGTCATGAAAAAACCCGACCCGCACATCACTAGTGGCCGGTTGGTAAAATGGTGTTATTAGGCTATTTTATCATTTAAGCCTATTATTAATATTATTTTTTGGATAAAGTAGTTGGCTACAAACAACCATTAACCATAATCATTTAAAGTTTTTTATCATGATCTGACTGTGGTTTAATTCCCAACAGCCTGCTCTGCTGCTGCTGCGCGCTGCAGTTGTAGATTCGCCTATTCGTTGTACGATGGTGTCGCGCATTGAAAATATCAGAGCTACAAGCTCACAGCACGTTGCAACGCGCCGCGTTGTGAGCTTGTATGTCTACTATTTTTGATACGCCACAAAACAGCTGATAGACGTCACACAGCTGTGTCTCCTCCTCATCAGCCAGCGTTGTTCGCTCGCGTGTGTTGATAAACAGAACCGGGATTTTCCGAGGTGATAGAATCTGAACCAAACCGGACCCAATTGTCGATAAAGGGACCCGAACACGTGTGGGTCGTGGATATTATGCAAGCACAGTGACTGTCTGTCTGCAATGGATAAAGTGGTGAAAGTTGGGCGACGGTGTCGCGCATGGAAAGGCTCTGCCGCAGCTCGCCCCAAAACACCCTCGCCCCCATTTTTCAGGCGGACCAGCGGTTCTTGTATTCTTGTATTTGTTTTACTGAGGATAAGGGTAGAAATAGGTTTAGGATTAGGTATAGTTTTACTGAGGATAAGATTAGGAATAAGGTTAGGTTTAGGCATAGTTTACTGATATGTTTAGGAATACCAGGCAAATACAGCCGGATTTTCCCCGGGGCGACTGTGTTTTGGGGCGAGCGGGCGGTATTCGTTGCGCAGTGACCTCGCGTCGCCAGTCTTTCTACCTCGGAGGAAAAGTTGCGCAGCAGTTCATTCATGCCCACTTTATTCATTTCATTTTTGGCAAGCGACATCTCTGCATGATATAGTAGATCATATCATTTAGTTATCTATAAAAACAGGAACAGATTGCATCTGTGATAAAGTGGAAAGAAGCGCAGCTCTAAAGTAACAAGGTGTAATGATCAGTTGGGTGCATGTATGCAGTGCAAACGCGCATGTGACGTTAATTATAATATATGGCCGGTAAATTTATTCTTTGGCCGGTAAAATATAATCCTGCCGGCCCAAAAAATGCCTAGCGGAAACATCCATCATTCATCATCAAGATTTTTTTAAATTTATTTATTGTGCTTAGGATGCGAGATACAGCCTTTTTCAGTTATAAGTTAAACAAGGAGTGGATGGAGCTGCAAATCTTCAGATAATGATATTGTGGGTTCTGAACATTTATTTTTTATTTTTTTACTATTTTTTTAAAAAACACGTTAAACCCGTGATTGGCACGTTGCACCATAGCGGTAAAACACGTGAAGGCACTCAATGAGTTATAGGAGAATTTCACCCCAAAAAAATACTTATTTTCTATCAATTACACACCCCATGAAGCCTTGAATTCATGGAGATTTTTTATTTTTTGTCTCATTCCTGAGACAATAATTTGATGACCCGGTAATGTAATGGTACTTACTAGTGCTCATGGAGATTATGTATGAAGCGCAGCAATCCAAATGAGTTCTCAGGGTAGGACTTCTTCTTGCCATCCAACTTCTGAAGCAACTCAGGTGGGAACTGGAAAAAAACAAAACAACTTAAAGATCTAATTCACTTCGGAACATAAGGATGGATGTGAGCATGAAATTAGGCTTTAGTTACCTTGGCTTTTCATATACAAAGTTACTTAAAGGCATTAAATAGGGTCTTAAAGAGAAATGAAAGACAGACGAAATAAAACAGAAGAGACCAAAAGCTCAAAATGCAATCGTTCTCACACTATTATTAAACTTTTTTACTCACATTGTCTTTCCACGTGTTGAACTGTCCCTGCTCAGCATGCTGGTCTAACTTCCTGATGAGGTCCTTGTCAGCATTTAGACAGTTCTCAACGTCCTTTAGATTTCCAATCCTTCTCAAGTAGTCTACTTTCCTGTGAAAATAATAATATATTATAATATATAATATATATAATATATAATATAGGCTTAAATATAAGCATCTTGCAGTGCAGGAGGCAGGGCTGGTGAACTGGTTGTGAGTCTCTGGAGGCTGCAGAGGATTTGCAGGGCGTTCACTCTGCAAAGTGTTTGTGCTGCTGGTCATCGCCGGGGAGGCGAACAGGAAGGCTATCAGATCTGATAGCCGCAGAGACAGAGTGAGCCACTAGGTGGCTTTGGATCAAGAGGGCAGATCCATGGGCAAACGCTGCTGGGACACAGGCCGGGGTCTCATCAACCCCGGTCGGGTCGCCTGGGCGAGGGTGTCTGATGTTGAAAGACCCCAAACACCCAATGACCCCAGGTTACAATCATGTGCACTAAACACCAAGGACCAGGTTAAAAACCTTGGTGTCATATTTTACTCTAGTCTATATGTTCAGGCCCATATCAAGTAACATCACAAAACTATCCTTTTATCACTTGAGAAATATTGTTAGAGTTCGCTGTTTTCTCTCCCAGGCCGACACAGAAAGGCTAATGCATGCTTTTATTCACTAATAATAATAACAATAATAATAAACTTTATTTATCCAGCACCTTTCACAGCATGAAAAAAGTGCTTTACAGAGCAAAAAACTATAATAAAAAAATAAAATAAAGCAGAAGAATACTTTAACAATAATGCAAAAAGAAGAGCAAAAAAATAGCAGAAAAGAACTAGTCCAGAACGCAGCAGCATGCGTACTGACTAAGACCAGACAGAGAGCACAAATCACACCTATTTTAAAGTCACTCCACTGGTTATCTGTTAGTTTTGGAATTTATTTTAAGGTCCTTTTATTGATTCTTAAATCACTAAATGGAAATGCACCTGCCTATTTATCCTCAATACTCTCTGGACATGTGCCTGGTAGAGCTCTCAGGTCCTCTGGCACTGGTCTCTGAAATGTTCCAGAGGATAGAACTAAAACTAAAAGGCACGGAGGCAGCCTTCAGCTATTACGGTCCTAACATGTGTAACAGCCTGCCTGTGAACCTGCGGCTCTCTGAATCCATGGATAGTTTTTAAATAAATCTTAAGACACACTTTTTTAGCATTGCCTTTACCTAGGTTTTAGCAATACTATTTCTATTCTCATTCATCACTGATATGTCCCAGTGCATCGGTAGGATGTTTTTTTAATTATATTATTTATATAATTATATGTGGATTTATATATTTAAATATTTAATTAAAAATGATATATTTAATTATATATATATTTTTAAAGGTAAATTATTATAGCGTCAGTTACTAGCTCTGGTGTGTCATGTATACGTCTAATTTAGTCCTTCTACTTCCTATAAGTGAACCAGATGACTAATCATATTACGAGAGACTCTTATTTTGGAATCCGCCGTTTTGAGAGGAAATACTTCATCTGTTGCAGCTAAGCTACTATGCCTCTGTTCAGATGTAAATAGAACTCACATGGATTAAACGCAAGCTTTTGGCTAAAGTTGGCGCAGAGTCGGTCGGATATCCAGTTTTCCAGAACTGAAGTTCCGACCGCTATGCCCGTATATGGTCATGCACATACAGTATGTGGAACCGACCACCTTGAAACTCCCAAATATATACTGATGACATTATGGGATCTCCATATATGGACAAAAAATGGACATGAACTTACAATTATAGAGAATCTCCATATATTTTCATAAAAGGGACACAGACAGACAGACAGACAGACAGACAGACAGACAGACGGGTACAAGGGGAATTGCATAACCAGGGTGGGGCATGCATGCATTCCCTATTTGAATCGTTCCAGAGTCTATCTTACCTCTCGTTTGACCAAAAGAAGGGATGAGCCAAGCATTCCTCCACTGTTGGTCCTTTCTTTGGGTCTTCATTGATCATCCTCTCGATGAGATCCTTGGCGACCACATCCTGAACATGGTGCAGATTGTAGTTTCCCTCCAGAATGTTGACATCACATCTACGGCCTGTACCAAATGGATGCTCGCCTCCAGAAAGGATGTAATATATCAACATCTCAGCCACCTTAACAGTGAGCATGAAAATGAGTAAGACATTTTTTTGTTACTACATTAATGCAAAAAAAACTCATCCAGAATAATAAAAACAACACAACCTGCATATCAGTGCTTCTTTTAAATCGGATAACATCATGTTTATCCAAAGTCTCCTTTGCCATCCAGCATCTCGTTCCTGAAGCGCTTGTGAGTAGGGTTGTTTGTCCTTCATGTAATAGTCGGCTTATTCCAAAATCTGCCAATCTTGCCTTGCCTTCAATATCTGCAAGGGGTATATCAATATAACAAAAATGTTTTTGATCAAGCAAAGATTAATTCAGCATAAGTTGCTTAGATTTCTGATATTATCTGCTTGTTTTCTTTTTCTTTCATCACTTACCAATCAAGACATTCTGGGGCTTGATATCCCGGTGGAGAATTGTAGGATTATGACAATGAAGAATACTTAAACCCTTTAGAAACTGATTTGCAAGCTCTTTTCTCCTGGATTCAGGAAGGCTGTATTTAGTGATGTATTCTTCCAGAGTGTATTCACATAATTGAAGGACAAGGTAAACAAAGTTCTCATCCTTTATAAAGTCAACATATCGTACAATCGAAGGATGATCAAGGTCTGGAAGACGTAAAACGTCTTGTTCTTTCTTCAGCACATCGTAGTTGAATTCATTCATTCTCTTCACTGCGACTTCCGCGCCATCTCTTAACCCCAAGAAGACCTCATTTCCATCACTTCCCTTTGCGATGCGGAATTCCTCATCTTTACCAAACACAAGACTCCCAACTTTGCTAACGCTACAGTCATCAACGTTTATAAGCTTCTCTAACTGTGGCCTCCATCTTTCACTGACTGGGCGCCATTCTCGTGGTTTTGTAGATGGACTAGGAACGCCGTCATCATTCAGTGGTTCTTCCTCTCCTGATACTGGTCTCATGTTCATCTCAATGGATTCTGATGGCTCTGTAATGGGATTGATTGATTGATTGATTGATTGATCGAATACTTTATTAAAGAGAGCGTTAACATTACAGTACAGTCAAATGTTATGCTAAAAGGATAACACTCAAAACATGTCGATTTAAAAGAAATGCATCCGGTGGGACCCTTTAAAGACAATCACGTTGCATAGTGTTCTGTCACTATGAACGTAAAACACGCGATTTGGCACAAGTACCATAGGCGCACATTTTTAGCTGTGGCAGACCCGGGATGGAGTTATGAAATGTTTCCATACCACAGCAGCAGTGATATCCAGCTCCTTGTTGGTAAGATTTACCATTCATCCTAGGATATATACCATAACATCATAGAAAAGGTAAGAAAACCGTGGGGCAAAATTCCCCTTCAAATACTTACTAGTTTGCTTCTGCTTTTTCCAGTATAAATATCCCAGTATTGCTGTCACAACAATGATGATCACTGTGAGCACAATCCCTGCAATCACTCCTGTGGTGAGACTCACACTCTCTGAAACACAGTGAGTCATAACACAACTGTTGTCAACATTATACAATGAAATAAATCAAATCAACAGCGGTGTTACAATGGTTCCATCCACTGTCTTGTGATCCAAAGATCACAGGTTTGATTCCTGCCTGGTCTCCATTAACCACCATGGGTCTTACATGCTACAGGTCCTTACTGTAGAGGCAGCAGAGTTATCAGTCCAGTCCAATACATTGTTGACCTCACTCCACCTCACAAAGTCCCTCACTACCTCGTCATGCTCACATGTTGTCATCTGTGATGCAGCTGACTGAGAACTTCTGGAGGTGGCATGACTCATGAGTTGTAGCGCGAGTCTGAGCTATAGGCAGTGAACAGGAGGGGTGACAGCACAGTTCTCTGGGGGGCACCCGTGTTGCACACCAGCATGTCTGACCTGCATCCCTGCAGTCTCACATGCTGTTGTCTAGTCTGTGAGGTAGTCAGTGATCCAAGCCACCATGCTGTGGTCCACCTGCATCACTGCAAGCTTCTCCACCAGCAGATGAGAGTCAATGGTGTTGAAGGCACTCAAAGTCAAAGTGTAGAGAGTGTAGGTCCTGTTCAGCAGGTAGATGATTGCGTCCTCCACCCCCAAGTCTGCCTGGTACGTGAACTGGAGGAGGTCAAGGTGGTCGCTCACTAAGGGTCTGAGATGCTGCAGGACCTGTGAGGTTATGGTGACTGGCCTGTAGTCATTAGGGAGCGACAGCATTTCTTGGGGACCTGGGACAATGCAGGAAGTCTTCCACAGATCAGGCACCTTCCTCAGCCTCAGGTGAAGAGATCCCTGAATAGAACAGCAAGCTGCTCAGCACATTCCCTCAGCACCCTCATGTTGTGCCGGCCCGCTGCTTTCCTGGTGTTGGTCTGTGGGAGCTGACGTCTCACCTGATTGATGGTGAGGATGAAAGGTCACTGCTTTTCCCACCTGTCTCTAGCTTTGGTCATGGCTAGTTTCACCTCCTCGTTCACAGCCCTAACCTCCTCATCATCTCAGCCCTGAAGGCACACTTTTTCATCTTGAGGAGGTCAATGATCTCCTGGGTTTGTTATTAGAGAAACATTGAACAAGGAAGGTATTAAAGAGTGAAGGAAATGTTCATTACCTGCTTTGACCTGCTTGTGTATCTCAACAGTGTGGTTGATGTGTGGTAGGTGAACTCTACAGGTCACATGCTCTGTTACAGCCACTCTCACAGTCCTCTGGACAACATAACAGTGATCTGAAGGTTCCTCTGTCACTGAGGGTTCAGCATTGATGTCCTTTCCATCGCTGTCCAACCAAGAGACCTGAGGTTCCGGATACCAGCACCCAGAATCACATTTCCAAGATAAGAGATCACCTTTTATTCCACTTAAAGAGATCACTGGCTGAGACAAAGCCCCTGCAAAACACAAATAAAGAGATTATCAATCAAGCTATTTGATTAGTCAGTCAGTCACTCAGTCAGTCAGTCAGTCAGTCAGTCACTCAGTCACTCAGCAATGTTTGGCTCGTTACAAAAGACATATTTTTAAAAAAAGTAGTTACATTGCTCATTATAATGCTTTTCTTTTTTCCTCAAAATTCTGACCTTGCATGTTGCACCACCACTAGTTTTTCTTTCTGCAGTCTACCCAGCCTACACTACTCATCGTGGTAAACACCTCCTTAACTAACCTGACCTGAGAAATAAAAACCATGCTATAAAGGTTCATTATGTTTTTCCATCTATGTTTTGAACAGTAAATCTTACCAACAAGAAGCTGAATAGAACTGTTGCCCAGGATTGGAACAGAACACCTGTATGTCCCCTCATCTGAGAACTTCACCCTGGACAGCTTCAGTGAGATGTTACCATGAGACAATTCATCATCAAACCGGAACGTCCTCTGTTTGTATGACGGGTTCAGTTCTTCAGCCGTGTCACGTCCATCTTGGAGGAGATGCACAAACTCAGGGTTCAGGTCAGGTCTGGTCCACTCCATCCTTCCACTCTCCACGTTGACAGGAGGTTCAATGTGACAAGGAAGGATGACATCATCTCCCACTTTGGCCATCACTGGCTGAGGAGACCCGATCACCTGAAGTCCTTAAAACAAAACAATATGGATTGAATGTTGATTTTAATAGATGTATGCTGTACCATATACTCCTAGGGAACTCTGTCTACTAAGTATAAAGGGTTTAAGTGGTAACATACTTAGTTGACCGCCCGGTGTCCCCATGACTCTATACTAGGCCCCCTCCTGTTTTCGGTGTACACTACAAATATTAAAACAGGTGATCTACAAGCTCACAACGCACAACAACACAACACATTGTTCCCCTGCCATTGCACATAAACCCTAAAGGCCCCATTATGGGGTGAACATTCAGTGGAAATAGCTGATCTACAAGATCACAATGCATTGGCTATTACATAAAAGGGACGTTAGGGTCCAAGTCTGGACCTCATGCTCACTGAGGACCAGTTGACGGCACTGAGGTCTCAACTAATTGAGATATAGCCATTTTAAGCGAAGTCAGATTTTCCTAGATTATTAGTATGCTTATTTAGCAATAACTTAAGGCTACAACTTGTAGCAGTTTGTCTGAGCTAATCTCACAAACCGTTGGGCCGATCAGCAACACATTTCTTGTGCACATTGCCAGTAGGTCACATGCAGTTGCATACACTTTTGTATGTGTTTTACAACTTTTTAAATATCTAACTGAGAAGTAAATTAGAAACAACTGTTTATAAGAACATTAGTTTCCAATACGTATTGTAGTCATATCAATGATTCCACTAGGGATGTCCGACATTGACTTTTTTGCCGATATCCCGTATTCTGATATTGTCCAACTCCTAATTTCCGATACCGATATCAACTGATACCGATATATGCTTTTTCACCAAAAGTCAACTAATTGTCAGGTAACAACATCACATATCTAATAAAATAAAATATCTATAATATCAATATAATATCTAACAAATCTAATATAATACAGTGATGTTGTTAGGTGAGTCCCGGAACTCACTGATGGTCATTTGAATGAGTCCCACTAATCTTAGATTAGATGTTGGCCTTTTTATTTAAAAAAGAATTAAGTGATACAGATATTTTCCGATATTACATTTTATGCTAATATCGGTCAATAATATCAGATATCCCTAATTCCCACACATCACGGTTTCATATGGGGTAAGGTTTGTTTCAAGAGTGAAGTTGTATCATACCAAAATAGAAACGAGAAGACATGTAGGAAGACATCATCAGTGTTGGCCCCTGGACTATTGTCATGTTAATTAACAACGTGCACGTGAGTCCAACTGTACTTTATAAGGTGTTTCTCACATGTGACGCTGTCTGTCACTCTGCTACTGTGTCGGTTCCCACTCGGTCGCATACCGCTGACATCATCACACGTCGACTCTGTAGTCTTTCTACCACTAACACAATCACACCACAACTACCTCTTTGCCTGTCCGATTCTGCTAAGAATCCATGGACGAGAAAGAAGAGTTTCTTTTCTGTATTTTTTTCTTTCTCACAGAACCAGGAGATAACGTGATCCGAAGATTTACTGCTCCATTCACTTCCTGGTTAATTTATTTGGGAAATAACCTGCATCTCGGCTCCTGTGTTTTACTATGTATTTTTGGCGAGACATGATATTTTTAACAGCGGATAACAAGTGAACGGGAGGTTGCGATGAAATACTTTTTTTTTTGCGGAAGCACAGTGAAACCCTCCGTGATTAGCAACCATCAGGGAATCGATCATACTGGAGATAAATACTCTGTGACTACTTGAAAAGGTAAGAAAATCGAAAAATCGCTGTCAGTCTGGGCCTTATTTAGTAGTATATACTCTGGAAGTGAAAGAGTTAAAGGGATATATCCCTTTCAAACTAATTGTGGGTCATTTTATCATCTACTCAGGCTTTTGAGAGCCCCCAGACAGTTTTGAAGTTGCTTGATTCAGTATTTAGATATGTGATATTCATGTTATCAGACACGCCCCTTCCTATACAAACCCATTGTAACTTCAAACTCCATTTTAACCATGATATATTAATCGAAAACACCCGTTCTTGGTTCTGGTGACTCAAGCTGCCCTCCTAATGCGTGATTTTTTTTCGATTACTTGTATTCTATATATATTTTTTGTTGTATTTCGTTTTTTTTATTCTTTTTTTTTAATGAATGAAAAAAGTAATTGAAAAAATACTGTCTCAGGTGGCGCAGTCGGTAGCGCTGTCGCCTCACAGCTAGAAGGTCCTGGGTTTGATTCCTGCCGGGGACGCTGTGGGCGCTGGGGGTGTGTCCTCTCCTCCGCGTCATCAGCGCCCATACACTAGGTGGGGTTGGTGAAAGGGCCTTTCTGTGTGGAGTTTGTATGTTCTCCCCGTGTCTCCTAGGGTAGTTAATACCCTCACAAAAACATGTAGTAATCCTGGGCGCTATATTGCCTTCCCCACGCCTGATGGAGGGGAAGGGAACTGGTTGGAATAACGTGTTCCTTCCACGCGCTACTACCAACCGGGGAAACTCTCCCCTGTCAGGTGACAAGAAGGTCAGTTGGCTCTCATGCATTGAAGGAGGCATGAGCTCGGCCCTGGGCTCCCCAGGCTGTGGGAGGCTGGTGTAGCGCTGGTGTAGGGCTGGTGTAGCGCCCAGGATCACTTCGAAAATTGGCACCGGGTGAAAAAAAAAGGGTTACAAGAATCGTGGGATAAAAAAAAAAAAAAAACACGGTCTCCTCACGTATCAGAAGGACAACATCAGTCACCAGAACCAAGGACGGGTGTTTTTGATGAATCTAACATGGTTAAAATGGAGCCATTGTGACTCGCGTGAGAGATGTTATCGTTCCAGGCGTTAGCCAGGACCATCGTGCACCGTGCACGCATGCATTGTTTACATGGATTGCTCGTCGTGGAGTAAAATTCTGGCACCGTGTTAACTTAAAAACTGTCCGGGGTGAAACACAAAAGCCTGAGTAGATGATAAAATGACCCAAAATGATTTTGAAAGTAAAATATCCCTTTAAGTCAGTGATCTTTTTAGTTCTTTTTAGTTCCGAAAGGAGAAATTTGGTGTCTTCCCCAAACTTCATTATTTAAACGTTATTTATGTGTCAATTATGTGTATGAATTAAGTGAAAACAGCCGATCTTGTAGATCGGCTGTTTTCACTATTCCTTTTTTTAAATGTTATTTATGGATAATTTTTATATATTTCGAAAATGTATGAAATCATTTTGGAGGAATGTTAGCTGTTGGGGGGGGGGGGGGGGGGGGGGGGTCACCTGCTACAACATTTACATGTTTTCCTTTGGTGAAAATCTTTTGAGAATAAAATAAAATAGTATGAAATGTTAGAACAAAGTAAGGAAGAGGACATTTACTCAAGATGCAAAAAAAGTTTAAAAAAAAAAGAAAGTTAAAATGTAGTGTCTGTCCCTCTTCTATCCATGTCTTCACTGAGACATGAGACATCAAACATCTCCAGACAAGAACCCTTTACAATCACATCCTCACTGTGTTTCATGTGTTCACTCCCACAGCCCATGGTTACTATGTTTGGAATTTCTAAGTTATACAAAAATACATTTATTTTAGTCAGCCATCATGTTATATCCACAACACAAGGTAATGGTAGGTTAAAGGCTGAGCTTCTGTGGAAAACAATAGAATAAACAGTGTCTCTAGAAACATTATGAGAAGAGAAGAACAGAATAAACAGTGTGTGATCTCACAAACCACATCATTTGTTTTGCTTCTTTTTGCACTCCATAACCTGTTTTAGTCACGCCTAGTATTTGCATTTACACAAATAATTCTACAGAATACATTTAGAGGATGCACAGATGACCTTTCAGGAGCATATGAGACCCTGATACAGTGTGACAGAATTACAGAGTGTTTACTGAGGTTCCTCAAGGTGTTCAAGAGAGATGATAGAGAGTGATGTTCATTACCTGGTTTAACACTGTGGGCCCCATTCTCAGGCCAAAAATTCCCCGTTAAATCGGGATAATGGACCTGCGCCGCCCCAATAGGTTATTCTAGCACCTGCTCTACCCGTCACCATTATGCCGACGCCGTTATTTGCGCGTGGAGGTGTGCCCGTGGGCGTGTTGTTGCTATATCCCCCACATTGCAATTCTACAGACACACATGGGTACGGCTTGGGGACGGGGGATAGTGGATTCTAGAAGCACCCGCTGGTTTATAAAATCACCCGTCAAGTGCACACAGACACTACAATGGCTTTGTGCGTTGGACCATGAGCCGTGTTGCCAGCCTTGGAGAGAAATAAGCAACGCAGTCCGCAGGTCTATGAAAACAAAAAGAAGCAACTCTAAGGCCACATGAGCACTTCAAACTACTAACTAGAGCTTTCATATCCCCTAAATATTTCAGCCCGGCTCGACTAATAATTGACAAATTAGACCCAGCCCAGCCCGTCAGTCATTTTTCTAAAGAAGCCTTATTTCTCATTAAATCTTGGTAATATATGAATGATCTGTGTGTGAAATGCGCTCTTTCTTTATACAAACCCATGCTCGCTCACTCTACCGCAAATGCCTCTCTCTCTTTGTACAACCCCATGCTCACTCTACCGCAAATGTGCTCTCTCTCTTCATATAAACCGATGCTCACTCTACCGCATATGCGCTATCTCTCTTCATATAAACCGATGCTCACTCTACCGCATATGCGCTATCTCTCTCTATACAACCCCATGCTCACTCTACCGCAAATGTGCTCTCTCTCTTCATATAAACCGATGCTCACTCTACCGCATATGCGCTATCTCTCTCTATACAACCCCATGCTCACTCTACCGCAAATGTGCTCTCTCTCTTCATATAAACCGATGCTCACTCTACCGCAAATGCGCTATCTCTCTTCATACAAACCCATGGTCACTCTACCACAAACGCCACCACCACTCCCAGCGGGGTCATTTTGATTCTATGGCGGCTGCCGTCTAGTTATCATCAGTGCCAGTGTTGTGAGGAAAAACAACTAACAAGCAACCAGGTCTAGGAAAACCAGCCCAAAAGAAGCGAGTCAAGCGACTATGGGCCACATGAGCACTCTAACATATACATCAGCTATTTGAAAATAGCAGATCTACAAGCTCACAACGCCTCCCATGCAAACGCTACGTTCATGACCCCCCAAAATAACCATATTTGAACTGGGGACCCCCCCCATTTTGTTTGACTCGGTTCCACAGATAAATATTGTGAAAATAGCAGATCTACAAGCTCGCCAGGCGTTGGGTGCTCCATTGTGGTCTCGACCCACAGGTTGAGAACCACTGCATTAAAAGCTCCAAGCAAGTTACATGTCTAGTATGTTGTTGACCACGTAATGTAATATTTTTGGTTTAGTGTCGGGTTCTCCGTGGCGCGCGCGCGCCTCATTGTATGCTGTCCAAAATAACAGATCTGTAACTGTCGACACGACATGACGCAGCGCCGTTGATAGCTTGGATGTCTGTTATTTTGGGTAGGCGACGCACATACGCATCGCAGCAATGTGTCTGGGTTTGAGAGGCTTTGATTGATGTAAACTTAAAGTTTAGCTCTGTTCGGGATTACTGAACAAAGGTGGATGATGAAAGATAACGGGGACAATATGGATGTAAGTTAACTTTAAATGCGTCACTTCAGAGGAAACTATGGAGCTACTACAGAGATGTTTACACACCCCTGGAATCCATTAGAATGATGGAAATAGAACAATACAGCCAACGTGAGTATATAGGCTATAGACCTTTCCTAAAACTGTCCAATTTATTATACCCATGTGCTACTGTTTGTCTGTGTACCACGTAGGAGCGTTGTCGCAACATGATGTAATTAATTATTTGGGAGCAGCCGGTGTGTACCAATAGTATACATATTTTAAATGGCTTTCATATACTATTCCGGATCTGACTAATATGACAAGCTTATTGTGAACACAATAGGCTACAAATTAATATAAAAATGTATTTGGATAAAATAAAAAAAGAAGGAAAACAAGCCCAATGTGGCTTATAATAATCAGACCAGGCAACAGTGCAGACAGGTAGATAGGCTAGAGCATATATTGGATCGGGATGACGGCTAGCGCAGTCTTCTCTTAAAGGCAATGGCTTCTGGCACGGTGATTGGTTTTATCATTGTAACGCCCAAACCACACCTATGCATAATGTAACGGGTAGCTCAGGTGTTTGGCGGGTGAGGGGGGTGCCATAGAATACCGAATTTTGCGGGGAAACGCCTCTTGCCTAGTCCGAAATCCCTAATTAGTGGTTTGTTCAAATCTGGCTCTGAATAGAGCCCTGTGTGTCTCAACAGTGTGGTTGATGTGTGGTAGGTGAACTCTACAGGTCACATGCTCTGTTAGAGCCACTGTCACAGTCCTCTGGACAACATAACAGTGACCTGGAGGTTTCTCTGTCACTGAGGGTTCATAATTGATGTTGTTTCCATCACTGTCCAGCCAAGACATCTCAGGTTCAGGAAACCAGCACCCAGAATCACATCTCCAAGATAAGAGATCACCTTTTATTCCAGTTAAAGAGATCACTGGCTGAGACACAGACCCTGCAAAAACACATAACGAGATGATCAATATAACTATTTTATTATCAGTCAGTCAGTCAGTCAGTCAGTCAGTCAGACAGACAGACAGACAGACAGACAGACAGACAGACAGACAGTATTACTCATTACATTTTTCAAAAGTCTTAATACGTATTAGTCGCTGCCAACAGTAACTAGTTACATTGCTCATTAAATTAGTTTTCCATTACAAACCCACATAATTGGTAACGTCATGATTCATCAATAGAAACAAGACCGCAAGGACTTTTTTGAACAGACTTTTTAGACAAAGTATTTTACATAACTGTGTAATTGTGCTGTTTTACATTTGTGCCTAATAAAATATTCAATCAATCAATTTTCTTACTCTTTTATGACCATACACAGAGATCTCTGTCTGTCTCCCTTTTATGCCCATGCTCCCTGATCTCATCAGTATATGCCCATATATGGGCAGCAAGTTTTGATCTGTGGGTCTGGACAACCAGTTCTCTATATATTATATTATATTATATTATATTATATTATATGTATAGATATTGTAACAATACCTGTACATTTTATAAACTGCTGCTAAAATATAAGTTATTGTAACAAGACCCTAACTCTTCCTACTCTTTCTACCCTCTCCTCCACCGTCTCATTCTCAGTGTTAACAGGAGGTTCAATGTGACAAGGAATTGACATCATCTCCCACCATGGCCATCACAGGCTGAGATGAACCAATCACTCGTTGTCCTTAAAACAAAACAAAATGGGATTCAGTGATATTAATGTTTATTTATTATTTTTATAGATGTATACTGTTCACTTATCAACATACTGTATTAACATAATGTTATTGAGATGGTTTGAGAACCATTGGTTCTCAAAGTGGGGTCAGAGGACCCCAGGGGTCCTTGGGGGGTACCAGGGGGTCCCCAAAAAAATAGTTAATGTAACATCACAATGATTTTAACCACTTTAACCATATTTTATACTTTGTCTATTAAAAATTAGCAGCTCATAGCGCGGCACTGAGTGCCGCGCTATGAGCTTGTAGATCTGCTATTTTTGAAAAGTCCCCGCACAAAACATTTTTTAGATGGGGGTCCACAGCCAAGTACATATCACTTTGGGGGTCCTTGACATGAAAAGGTTTGAGAACCTGATTATACCAACATCAACATCAACATCAACAGCATCAAACAACTGTTAGTATTTAGAAGACATTTGTAGAATCCCCCAGAAGCAAAGATTTGAGTTACAAATGTTCACTAAATATATATATATTCAAAGATGTGCACAAGTTTTCATGATTTAAAAAAATAATAGCAGATCTTCAAGCTCATAGCGCGGCACTCGGTGCCGCGCTATGAGCTTGTAGATCTGCTATTATTGAATAGCCTAAAGTATAAAATAATGGTTATAGCTAAACATGTAAAATTACACAGTATGTGTTCCTAGTCTTAAAGGGTTAAATCTGCTCGCTACAGGACACACACACACACACACACACACACACACACACACACACACACACACACACACACGGAAAAAGTACTCAAATGTTTTACTTAAGTAAAAGTATCAATACTGCAATGTAGAAGTGCTCTGTTACAAGTAAATGTCCGGAATTAAAAATATACTTGAGTAAAAGTACAAAAGTATTGGTATCAAAATGTACTTAAAGTACCAAAAGTAAAAGTACTAAAATGTTTGAAAATAGCAGATGTACAAGCTCACAACGTGTCGCGGTGCGACACGTTGTGAGCTTGTAGATCTGCTATTTTCAAATAGCCTATGTATAAAATAGGGCTAAAGTGGTTAATGAATGTTTTATAACGTAATAATGTATATCTGCAAAGTAACTAGTAACTAAAGTTTTCAAATAATTGTAGTGGAGTAAAAGTACAATAATGTTGAATTAATAACAGCTATCAGGAAGAACTGGTTCATTATTATTAATATATTATCAGGAACCCTCACACTACCACAACACAATTTAAAGTAATAACTTATCAGCTTAATGAAAACTATTTAGTCTCTCTATTTTATTGTTGTTTTTCATCCATGTTTTGAACAGTAAATCTTACCAACAAGGAGCTGGATCTCACTGTAGAGGTGAGGTGGTTCAAGTGTGGAACATAACACGTGTATGTTCCCTGATCTGAGAGCTTCACCCTGGTCAGCTTCAGTGAGATGTTACCATGAGACAACTGCTCAGGAAACAGAGACGTCCTCTGTTTGTATAACGGGTTCTGACCCTCAGAATCCACACGTCCATCTTGGTGAAGGTGCACGTATGATGACCCCACCAGGTCAGTTCTGTACCACTTCACCGTCTCATTCTCCATGTTAACAGGAGGTTCAATGTGACAAGGAAGGATGACATCATCTCCCACCATGGCCATCACAGGCTGAGATGAACCAATCACCTGATTTCCTTAAAACAAAACAAAATGGATTTAGTGTAGAGATATTAATGTTTATTTATTATTTTTATAGATGTATGCTGTTCACTTATCAACATACTGTATTAACATAATGTTATTGAGATGGTTTGAGAACCATTGGTTCTCAAAGTGGGGTCAGAGGACCTCCAGGGGTCCTTGGGGGGTACCAGGGGGTCCTCAGAAAAATTAGTTAATATAAAATCACAATGATTTTCACCACTTTAACCATATTTTATACTTTGTCTATTAAAAAATAGCAGATCTACAAGCTCATAGCGCGGCACCGAGTGCCACTCTATGAGCTTGTAGATCTGCTATTTTTGAAAAATCCCCGCACAAAACATTTTTTAGATGGGGGTCCGCAGCCAAGTACATATCACTTTGGGGGTCCTTGACATGAAAAGGTTTGAGAACCACTGATTATACCAACATCAACATCAACATCAACAGCATCAAAAAACTGTTAGTATTTAGAAGACATTTGTAGAATCCCCCAGAAGCAAAGATTTGAGTTACAAATGTTCACTAAAATATAAATATATTCAAAGATTTGCACAAGTTTTCATGATTTAAAAAAAAATAGCAGATCTACAAGCTCATAGCGCGGCACTCGGTGCCGCGCTATGAGCTTGTAGATCTGCTATTTTTGAATAGCCTAAAGTATAAAATAATGGTTATAGCTAAAAATGTAAAATGACACAGTATGTGTTCCTAGTCTTAAAGGGTTAAATCTGCTCGCTACAGGACACACACACACACACACACACACACACACACACACACACACACACACACACACACACACACACACACACACACACACACACACACACACACACACACACAACACACACACACACACACACACACACACACACACACACACACACACACACAGTGGTGAAAAAAGTACTCAAATGTTAAAAGTACTCTTAAGTAAAAGTATCAATACTGCAATGTAGAAGTGCTCTGTTACAAGTAAATATCCGGAATAAAAAATATACTTGAGTAAAAGTACAAAAGTATTGGTATCAAAATGTACTTAAAGTAGAAGTAAAAGTACAAAAATGTTTGAAAATAGCAGATCTACAAGCTCACAATGCGTCGCGGAGCGACACGTTGTGAGCTTGTAGATCTGCTATTTTCAAATAGCCTAGGTATAAAATAGGGCTAAAGTGGTTAATGTATGTTTTATAACGTAACAATGTATATCTGCAAAATAACTAGTAACTAAAGTTTTCAAATAATTGTAGTGGAGTAAAAGTACAATAGTGTTGAATTAATAACAGCTATCATGAAGAACTGGTTTATTATTATTAATATATTATCAGGAACCCTCACACTACCACAAAACAATTTAAAGTAATAACTTATCAGCTTAATGAAAACTATTTAGTCATTCTATTTTATTGTTGTTTTTCATCCATGTTTTGAACAGTAAATCTTACCAACAAGGAGCTGGATGTCACTGTAGAGGTGGTTCAGGTGTGGAACTTCACACCTGTATGTTCCCTGATCTGAGAGCTTCACCCTGGTCAGCTTCAGTGAGATGTTACCATGAGACAACTGCTCAGGAAACAGAGACGTCCTCTGTTTGTATGACGGGTTCTGACCCTCAGAATCCACACGTCCATCTTGGTGACGGTGCACAGATGACCCCCCTCTGGTCCACCACACCGTCCTCTTCTCCATGTTGACAGGAGGTTCAATGTGACAAGGAAGGATGACATCATCTCCCACCATGACCATCACAGGCTGAGATGAACCAATCACCTGTCGACCTTAAAACAAAACAACATGGATTTAGTGTAGAGATATTAATGTGTAATGTTTAATTTATATTCAGATAGATGTGTGTGTGCGTGTGCGTGTGTGTGCGCACGCGCACGTGTGTGTGTGTGTGTGTGTGTGTGTGTGTGTGTGTGTGTGTGTTAAATATGTTGTGTTATTGTGTATAAATACAGGGTGGTGTACCACTATACACTATTAACCCATTCCATCCAGGAACACATATGTGTCACTTTAGATTTCTTTGTCTATTAAAACATTGCAGATCTACAAGCTCATAGCACAGCACTCAGTGCCGCGCTATGAGCTTGTAGATCTGCTATTTTTGAATAGCCAAAAGTATAAAGTAATGGTAATAGCTAAACATGTAAAATGACACAGTATGCGTTCCTGGTCTTAAAGGGTTAAATCTGCTCTCTACAGCACACACACACACACACACACACACACACACACACACACACACACACACACACACACACACACACACACACACACACACACACACACACACACACACACACACACACACACAGTGGTGGAAAAAGTACTCAAATGTTTTACTTAAGTAAAAGTATCAATACTGCAATGTAGAAGTCTTCTGTTACAAGTAAATGTCCGGAATTAAAAATATAAAAGTACAAAAGTATTGGTATCAAAATGTACTTAAGAACCTGGGACACCAGGTGTCATGACACCCCCTGTGGAGGTGTCGTGGGCCTATCAACGAAACACCAATGAAGGAGGGTGCCCACCTGAAGACCCCAGTGAAGCGTTTACCCCTACATCTAAGGGATTGTACTATCTAGTATGAGCTCAACATTGGGCGGAGCTGCATTGGGAACTCCTTATATGGTTATGGCTGAGTCATGGTGACATGAACGTGATGTCAGAGGTTCTCCCTTTAGACAATTTTAATATAGGATAGAATGACAACACACACACAAACATCATTATTAATTGCAATACAATTCATATTTACCTGAACAAACAACACCAGCATCTTCATAGTGTTTACAGTTGTGCTTTCTAATCCCCCCATGGCTGCACTGTGAAAGCTGTGACTCACTGCCTGAACACCTGACATCATCCAACCAGATGTTTCCATCACCCTGTCCGAAGTGGGCTCTCCCTGGTGCTAACACAGCTATTCCACAGCCTATCTGTCTACACACAACCTGGGCATCATCCAGATCCCACTCATCATCACACACCGTCCCCCATCTGCCACCGTAGAACATCTCCACTCTGCCTGAACAGGAGTCTGAACCACCGACCAGCCTCACTGAATAATAACCGGAATGAGAAGAAAAACATTAAAACATGACAATGATCAGCCTGAAAGAAAGCTTACCTACATGCAGGAGTGTCCTCATGATAAAGATTTGACATGTCACTTAAACTGTACACCATGTATGATGAATGATAGTGTATGTGTGTATATATATATATATATATATATATATATATATATATATATATATCACATGGAAATAATACATTGGATTTAAGGGTTAAGGATCATTTCAATTTAAATACATAGCTTTTGATAAAGCTTTTTGAAATTACAGTCTGTACCACGTGCTGTTTACATTTCTGACTAATAAAGTATTCAATCAATCAATCAGGAAAGAGACGAGAGGAGAAAACAGTCCAATCAACTGGGGCACTGACGGACAGACGGACTCACAGGGGTGAAAACATAATCCCTCTCCTTCAGCCTGCCCTAAAATGTTGATGTCCTCACAAGTGTAGTAATACACTTCTGAGGACAGGATAATAGTGTGTGTGTGTGTGTGTGTGTGTGTGTGTGTGTGTGTGTGTGTGTGTGTGTGTGTGTGTGTGTGTGTGTGTGTGTGTGTGTGTGCAAATCTTTCACATGGGCCTGTTATAGCGCCACCAGGAGGCTGCTTTTTGCAACAACAAAAAAATTGACAGTACTCCTAGAGAGTTTGTCCAAACATCACACAAATCGGTACACAGTGTCTCTATAGTCATTCAATGAAACGAGTCTTTCAGATTTTTTATATTCCATCCTGATTGGCTAAGATTGGCTTCCAAAGTTTGCAGGAGAGCTCCGTTTTTGACAAAATGCCTCAAATCATGAACACAGCGTGCGATTTCGGAGAAATTTTGAACGCACATTCCCAGTAGGCCGATGAAGATATGGCACTTGAACATTTTCAAATCAGCCTCATGGTGGCGCTATAACAGGCCAATTTGAGTTTTTACCTGTAACTGCACCGATCTGTGTAAAACTTTGTATGCGCCCTAGAGGCCAAGGAAAAACCTTTGCCCTGCATTTTTCACATCTGCCTTTTATAGCGCCACCAGGAGGCCCACTTACGTAAAACAAATGTTTTTTATATAACTTTTTGATATTATTTTTTTTTATTAGAGAACTACTGATGTAGAAAGCATTACATTTGTGCTTAATGGCTTAAACATAGGTCTCTGTCAGGTGGAAACCTTGTCCAAAACTGTTACTTTACAGGAAAGTAGATCCCACTTAAAGTAGATCTCACTTAAACACTTTTCACTGAATTTATTTTTGTAAAATGGTTAAAAAAAAAATTGCTACTTTTGTGTGACACCATAGTTTGAGAAAGAAGAGCATTAATCTACCAAGAAACATGGAGATTTGAGGTTTCTGCCCGACAACGACGATATCATTTACACCATGAATATGCAAATACAGCACACACTATCTCTATAGTCATGTGATCAAGACGGATCCGTCCGATTTTTCACATTCCATCCTGATTGGTGAATTCAGAACATTGCTGACCCACAATAACCTGACCTGGTGGAGACCTGTGCTCAGAGGAACACTTTGTCTAGTTGTGCATTGAGGCTGGTTGGTGTTTAACTTGGCCAGTAATATATATTATGAAGTGTTTAGTTACATTAATGTATTACTTCATAACGTTACATTTACATGTATGTAGACGTTTGTGTGGTAATTACACCACTGCTGTGTTTTACATAAAACTATACATGATGAAACATAATGAAGAATAAACCAATAAGAACTACACTACCTCAAACTAAAGGCAAACATGCTACAATATATCAATACATTGAATCAGTGTTAATTACAATAGGATTAAACACATTATTTATAACCTCATATTCACCTCCTATACTAAACGTGAGCAGTCCCCACTTCCCTGTCTGTAACAGTGTAAATAACTTTTAGATTTAGTAAATCTGTCATGTTTAACTTTAAGGTCTTACCTGGTACAGATGTTACAGATGTGGTGAACCAGCTGGTCCAAGTTACCAGGAAAATGAGTAAATAAATCCTCATGGTTGATTTTACACAAACTGTGACTTAGAAGGAAAAACAAGAGAGCGAGTGAGACGTATGATTTCTGCTGCTTCACTTCTGACTGAAGAACACATTAATCTGATCCAACGTGTTAAAACATGTTTACTGAATGCCATGTAGAGCTGTGTTTCACAACCTTTTGTCTGCCAGGGCACACCTTTTATAGTGGCGTAAAGTAACTAAGTACATTTACTCTTTAAGTAATGTCATTAAGTACAATTTTGAGGTATTTTTTTTACTATACTGGAGTATTCCCAATTTTCAGTACTGTTACTTCTATTCCACTACATCTCAGAGGCAAATATTGTACTTTTACTCCACTACAATTATTTGAAAACTTAAGTTACTAGTTACTTTGTAGATTTTGATTATTATTACAAAACATACATTAACCACTTTATACATTTCCCTATATATATTTCGGCCATTTGAAAATAGCAGATCTACAAGCTTGCGACGCATTGTGAGCTTGTAGATCGGCTTTTTTCAAAATATTTTTAATACATTTGAAAACTTGTGAAATGGGACATTCTGCACAATGAGTACTTTATATTTCTGGTACTTTAAGTACATTTTGATACCAATTACTTTTACTCAAGTACATTTTTAATCCCAGACTTGTACCAGAGTCTCCCTCCCCCTCCCTCCCTCTCTCTCTCTCTCTCTCCCTCTCTCTCTCTCTAGCCTTCCGGTTTCCATTCCATTTTAAATCACAACATCCGCTTTAGATCCCGCCTTCTCCTAAACTACATCCACACATACAATACATCACGTTGGACACGACCGTTTCCGTATCCGGTCCGCGACCGGAAGGAGAAGTGTTTGAAGTTTTCTGTGTGAACAACACACTCATTCATCACGTTCACTAACGTTCTACCACCAGTGGTGGAAAGTAACTAAGTACATTTACTCAAGTACTGTAGGCTACTTAAGTAAAAATTTTCGGTACTTTTACTTTACTGGAGTATTTCCAATTGTCTATACTTTTACTACCACAGCTCAAAGACAAATGTTGTGCTTTTACTCAAGTAACAGTACAATAATAGTACAATTATTTGAACACTTTAGTTACTTTTACAGATTTTGATTATTATTATAAAACATACATTTACCACTTCAGCCCTATTTAAACATTGTTTATTTGAAAATGGCAGATCTACAAGCTTGTAGTTCTATGACATTTATAAAACTTAATACATTAAGTTTTTTACAACACAATTATTTTTTTACAACATAAAATAAATGATAACTAATCATAATTAAGATAAATAATAATAATTATTAATTTTTATTTATCATTATGACAGATGTTATTCGGGAGAATGATATGAATAATGTTTAAACTCTTTATCAAACTATTAAAACACTTTCTACTGATTTGATGATCATATATTAATTGTACTGTTTGCCAATGACAGGGTGGCTGGCTGGCAGTAGTTGAGTGTATACTCAAGTAATTACGTTGTCCCTCTTCCAGCTGGGTGCTAAAGTGGCATGTGCTTATTTATTTATTTGTTTATTTGTTTATTTGGCCGTCCGTCCTTTCCTTTCCATGACAGTCCGTGCCATATGGTCCATATCATACAAACATTGTGTCTGCCGTCCTTTACTCCTCTACCACCAAGGCAGTTTCATTCTACTCAGGTGTAGAATAACACAGGTGAACCTGATTTATTCTAATCAGTGCCAATTCTGTGTGGATGAGTTTGGACAGGAAACCCGTTAAAATAGAAGTCTCAGAGACCTGACTTTGGGCAGGAAGCCCTTCAAAATAAAAGTTTCAGGGAAACATTTGTGAACATGTCCATTTGGTTCCATTTGTACACTCAAAGTGTACAAATGGAACCAAATGGACCCTTACAGGCCTGTAACTCTGAGTGTGTACAAATGGAACCAAATGGACCCTTACAGGCCTGTAACTCTGAGTGTGTACAAATGGAACCAAATGGACCCTTACAGGCCTGTAACTCTGAGAGTGTACAAATGGAACCAAATGGACCCTTACAGGTCTGTAACTCTGAGAGTGTACACATGGAACCAAATGGACCCTTACAGGTCTGTAACTCTGAGAGTGTACAAATGGAACCAAATTGACCCTTACAGGTCTGTAACTCTGAGAAGGGACAACTAACCAAATGAACCCTAACAGATCTATTGGTTCCATTTGCATTAATGAGTGATTGTGGCGAGGTGGAAATAACAAAGATATTATTTTAGAGCCGACTACGCCACCTGGAGGATAATAGGATGTCCGTACGGTCCTGGTTTAAGAAGTAGAGCACAGTCCATATAGTCCATATAGCTTATCAGCCTTCTGTCCTTCTCCCAGGAGGGTCTCCTTTAGGGGTCAATAAAATAATTCACATCAGTTTACACTGTCCCACAACGGCCTACTGCAGTGGTAGAAAAAGTACTCAGATATTTTACTTCAGTAAAAGTAGCAATACCACAATATAAAAACACTCTGTTACAAGTAAAAGGCCTGTGTTCAAAATGTTACTTGAGTAAAAGTACAAAAGTCTTGGTATCAAAATGTATTTAAAGTACCAAAAGTAAAAGTACTAAAATGTTTGAAAATAGCAGATCTACAAGCTCACAACGCGTCGCATCGCGACACGTTGTGAGCTTGTAGATCGGCTATTTTCAAATAGCCTACTGTATGTATAAAATAAGGTTAAAGTGGTTAATGTATGTTTCATAATATCATATTTTTTAACTGAAAAGTAACTAAAGTTATCAAATAATTGTAGTGAAGTAAAAGTACAATATTTTCCTCTGAGATGTAGTGGAGTAGAAGTAAAAGTATTGGAAATTGAAAATACTCAAGTAAAGTACAAATACCTCAAAATTGTACTTAAGTACAGTACTTAAGTAAATGTACTTAGTCACTTTCCACCACTGGCCTACTGTCTACAATCACTGCAAACACATATAGAGCTACATATTACGTTTAACAGCATTTAAAAGCATGCTCCAATTAATCAAAAAACCAGGCCAGGGCTAGTGTTCAAAAAATGAATAAAATGTCCCAAAATGGAGCCTTTGTGTGGGGCTGAATAACTAATAAACACAATAACTAAAATAATGTATTTAAAGTTGTACAATGCAGAATCACATAACGATTTTTAGCAACCTCTGCTGGTCACTACCGTCACTGCATACAATTTCCCTAGTCCTCGATTACCCAGAATTCCATTCGTTTTCACCGGAAGCCGGAAGCGTTTCAAAAAGCGATCTTTTAATTGTTTTATACTATCTACGGATCGTTTCTCTTAGCCAGTGGAGCATTAGTTACCATGAGATGTGCTTTCTTTTTATGTTCTTTTTCGATCTTCCAATCCCATTCTCTTAAAATCAGCGTCAGGTTCCTTTTTGTTATTAGCGCGGTAGTTCCTGGCCAAACAGGAAACCGTTGCGGTAGTTCCTGGCCGACGTCGGCCACGACGTCATGACGTTGGCCAGGAACGTCATTTTCCCGGGAAAGTCCCCCCCGTACACGTTCAATAGAAAATATATAAATAAAAGGCTTCCGGGGGTGAAATTCATGGAGTGGGTGTTGTGAAACTTTTGCCACTCACAAAAGATATACAATTTAACTTTAGTTTTGTTGAAAACGTTACCTAGTATTACTTTAAAAGAACAACTACAGGTGCACAGTCCACACGCCGTCTAGCGTCACAAGAGGGGTACTTAGCTTTGAAGAGGGGCCAGTCTGAACTTGGCCTTAACCCTCTGCTGAGTTGGTTTGTCTTCCCCTCTTTGACTCCATGTCTCTGGTGGATAAACAGCACCGCCGCTCTGCATGTACGGCCGTCCAACCCGGCTGCTGCCTTTCCTCCTTGGCTGCACCGATGCTCCGTTGGAACGTGTCGTTTCCCTTTGGCTGTCTGTCGCTGATTCCACCTTTCCCCGGCGTTCGTGGCGTGCTGTGCTGTAGCGTGTTCTGCTGTAGCGTGCTGTGCTGTAGCGTGTGTAGCGTGCTGTAGCGTGCTCTGCTGTAGCGTGCTGTGCTGTAGCGTGTGTAGCGTGCTGTAGCGTGCTCTGCTGTAGCGTGCTGTGCTGTCTGGTGCGTTCCATGGTGTTTCTGTCTCACTCTGTCCTGAGTGGCCTTAAATTTGGCACCTGTGCTGCCCGCACAGCTGCCACTGATCGTAATTAATTGCCCCCGTTGATCCGCCCTTGTTGCCATGGGAACTGTTCTTAGGGCAGTAACAGAGAGTAGGCTATATATTGCAACTCAAACATATGCACTCAACTTATAGAATAAATGATAACAAACATATACACTCAACTTATAGAATAAATGATAAACATGCAGTTACAAAACTGACCCCATCACAGAATAATGAGTAATAATGACTAAACAATGACAGTGTGTATACTATGAGTCATAATAACAGCATAATTTACTGCATATATTAATGAACACAGAGATTATAAATATTGAAGCTCCAAATGATCTCTTATTGAATTACAAAAGATATGTCAAGTCAAGGTCTCACTCACACATACTTACAGGCTGTGTGCTGGTAGAGAAAATACAGATCTACAAGCCCACATCTCATCCTGCTGTGACATGTTGGAATGTGAGCTTGTAGATCTGGTGTTTGGCGCACCTCACTGGTATGCAACCAAGATGATAAGAAAGAGAGACAGACAGACAGACAGACAGACAGACAGACAGACAGACAGGCAGGCAGGCAGGCAGACAGGCAGGCAGGCAGGCAGGCAGGCAGACAGACAGACAGACAGACAGACAGAATAGAGTTAATATAATGAATGATAAATAATACATATGAAAACACTTCGATTTATGGCTGAAGTGACTAAGAATTTATGTTCATATTGTGTTCCTGTTCTGACATGACTTTATTCAGACTGAACATCTGCTTTGCTTCAAACAACTAAACAAACACACAGTTTAAAGAGAAGTGCAGGCCTTAGGCTACCTGTGTGTGTGTGTGTGTGTGTGTGTGTGTGTGTGTGTGCGTGCGTGCGTGCGTGCGTGAGTGCGGTAGGTGTGTAACTCTGAGAGTGTACAAATGGAACCAAATGGACCCTTATGGGTCTGTAACTCTGAGAGGTTGAGCAGGGTAGATAACAAAGCAAAGCCTAATTTATGCTCCATTGTACAACTGTGTTGAGCTGTGACATGTGTCTATCCACCAGCTAGCTCACAGCGCGTCACGTCTGCAACGTTGAGAGTTTGTAGATCTACTTCTGCCACTCTACACTGTCACCGAAGTATAAATGTGTCTTTAGTAGAGGAGTGATGTAGTATAAATGTGTCTTTAGTAGAGGAGTGTTGTAGTATAAATGTGTCTTTAGTAGAGGAGTGTTGTAGTATAAATGTGTCTTTAGTAGAGGAGTGTTGTAAAGGAAAGGGTCAGTGACTTCAAGGCCGTGGTGTAAAGTAACCAGTAGCCTACTCTACATAAGTGCACTTTTGAGGATTTTTTTTACTTTACTGATGTATTTCCATTTCCAATACTTTTACCTCTACTTCACTACATCTCAGAGGCAAATATTGTACTTTTACTCCACTACAGTTATTTGAAAACTTTAGTTTATATATAATTAATAATTAATTAAAATTGGATTAAGCCATGGGTGAATAAATGTGGGAAATAAATGAATGACATCTATCCATAGGCCTATTATAGATCTAAATTATAGCTTTTAAAAAGCACTAAATCTCAGCATGCGTTTGTAGTATTTTAATATGAGGTCATTTTCCATCAGGCACAAATCAGCCGTCTATACTACGCGTGCTTTGACCGGCATCTGGGGTCCTTCCATTTCCAAACAACGGTGGACCACTAAAGACAGCTAAAGTCAGTGGTGGAAAAAGTACTCAAGTTCTTTACTTAAGTAAAAGTACCAATACTGCAATATAGAAATACTCTGTTACAATTCAAAGTCCAGAATTTAAAATGTACTTGTAAAAGAACAAAATGTACTTAAAGTACCAAAAGAAAAAGTACTCATTCTACAGAATGTCAAGTTTTCAAATAGATACAATGTATAAAAATCTTTTGAAAATAGCAGATCTACAAGCTCACAATGCGTCGCGATGCTAACTCTGTTACCACTGGTTCCATTTGTACATTTGTTCCATTTGGATCCACATACAGTATGGACACATGACTGCCTGTGGGAAAAAAAACACCTTGATTAAATATGAAAGAGTTAAAGAAAGGAAGGCTTGTAACTCTTACTTTTAATACTCTGTACAAAAAGTGTATTTCAAACATTTTGATCCCCAATGCGTTTACCATCCACCAACTATTACTGTTCATCAGGAAATGGAGAAAATAAAGAACCTGTGTTCCAATGGATCCAATGTAGTTATTATTTAGTCACAAGTTCACACACACTTTCACATTGACTTGAAAAACATATTCAAAAATAGCAGATCTACAAGCTCAAAATGTGTCACGATGCGAGGCGTTGTGAGGTTGTAGATCTGCTATCTTTTCTACTTTTGTGTGACACTGTACTGTGACGGAGGAGGACACTGATTTAGAGGAGGAGAACAAACTAAATAAAGTTAATTATGGAGATCAGAGGTTTCTGGACAGCAACAACATACATACTGTACTCACAAGTTAGTCATTGGCTCCACCCGGTGGCTGGTGGTGGAACCAACATTGAATTGTAAAGTACATAATGTGTTTTCATAGTCTATGAATCACAAGACTCACATTGTTTAGTTTAAATACAGCCTCTACAATACTATAATAATACAAGTAAACCCAGAGCAACACAGTGAATCCTATCATACATTTACTTTTGTGAGGGAACTAATCACACAAAGTACACTGTACTTCCCCAAAACAACTAGATTACATCAGCTCTTATCTGCACCTTTAGTTGGCACAAACACTGTTCAGGGGTCTGCCATGAGAATATATAGTCACATCAGGGCCCCCGGGGGCCACATCAGGGGCCACATCAGGGGCCACATCAGGGCCACAGACACACTGTTGCTTCAATCCACACCAAACGTGCCACAAACTTCAGGGGTCAGCCATGAGAATAGTCACCAGGGGCCTGTTTCACTGAACTTTAAAGCTGAGCTTTTCTTTATTCTCTGTATAATGACAATACATTTGGATCCCATCATCTCAATGTAAAAATGTCCAATTATATTAATGTAAATAATCCCATTGTATGAATGTAAAGAATATCCCATAATATAAATGTAAAAAGTATCCCACAGTATGAATATAAAAGTATCCCACAGCATCAATTAAAAAAATATCCCATAATATCAATGTAAAAGTATCCCACAATATCAATGTAAAAGTATCCTGTAATATCAATGTAAAAGTATCCCACAATATCAATGTAAAAGTATCCCATAATATCGATGTAAAAGTATCCCATAATATCAATGTAAAAGTATCCCATAATATCAATGTAAAGGTATCCCACAATATCAATGTAAAAGTATCCCATAATATAAATGTAAAAAGTATCCCACAGTATGAATATAAAAGTATCCCACAGTATGAATATAAAAGTATCCCATAATATCAATGTAAACGTATCCCATGATATCAATGTAAACATATCCCATAATATTAACGCATTACCCCCATGGTAGCACTAGAAACAAACATTCCTATTAACAAGCATTAATTAAGCAAGTGATAATCAATGGGGAGCAGGTCATTATTGAGAAATAAACACTGACAGTGTGATTAGGTCTTTATCACCCTGAACAAAACCCTGATAAAACTACATTCAATTTTAGACCATGATAGACTCATTAAAACCCATATCCCTGGTTCTGGTGACTGATTTTACTTTTTTCATTTATTTTATATTTATTTTGAAAATGTAAAACAAAAAACACGGCCCTCAGGTATAAGAAGGACAATATCTGTCACCAGAACCAAGGATGTGTGTTTTCAATGAATCTAACATGGTTAAAATGGAGTTTGAAGTTGCAATGGGTTTGTATAGGAAGGGGGCGTGACTGATAAAATGAATGTCAAATATGTAAATACTGAATAGAGCAACTTAAACTGTGGTGAAACACAAAAGCCAGAGTAGACTTTAAAGGTTTAATGACATTCACTTTTACACCACATTCAAAGTCTTTGTCCTGGTCCTTCAAAAGTGTACAAAAAGTTTTAAGTGAAAATTCCATTCCAGTGATCCATGGGAGGTGTTTTTCTCTCACATTTCTAAAGCCTTTTCAACTGCAATGAAAAAATAAATCTTTGCCTGCGGGTGTCGCTGGTGAGGGATTTTGCCTGTCAATCATCGCCTCTGCTCCGCCCCCCCCAAAGGAAAGGATAGGGGAGGGGAGGGGCGAGGAGGAGAGTGGGCGGGATTAATCGACTGTGACCTCACTGTCGAAGGGCCAAGCTCAGATTACTTTTCAGCCTAATTATTCAGAAAACCCCAGACCACAGAAAATCCACTGAATGTTCTAAGTTCAGATTTTTTGGGTGTAATTGAGGTCATAAAACCCCAAATAAAACATTGAAAATAAAAAAAGTGAAAATGAATGTCATGATACCTTTAAAATCACCCCAAATATATATAAGTGAAAGTGGACACAAAATCAGGCAGCACAGATTGATATGAGAAGTTGCTCTGAGTATTTGATTAGACAGATTGATATGAGCCAATCAGGTGTTCTGAGTCTTTGATTAGACAGATTGATGAGCCAATCAGGTGCTCTGAGTCTTTGATTAGACAGCGCTCTGTTATTGAGTTCAGCGGACATTATTAAGAAATAGCAGAACGATGAATTTGGTGATTGACCAATCAGAATCGAGCATTCAACCAAGCCGTGTAATAAACGTAGTTACTGTCCACCACTGCTCTCACTCACAGACATCAGCTAGACTGCAGTGGGATTACAGTTATGTACAGTTATGAGTCTATTGGACTCATGGATCATGAGTCACAGTTATGAGTCTATTGGACTCATGGATCATGAGTCACAGTTGTGAGTCTATTGGACTCATTGATCATGAGTCACAGTTATGAGTCTATTGGACTCATGGATCATGAGTCACAGTTATGAGTCTATTGGACTCATGGATCATGAGTCACAGTTATGAGTCTATTGGAATCAAGAGTCACAGTTATGAGTCTATTGGACTCATGGATCATGAGTCACAGTTGTGAGTCTATTGGACTCATCAGTCATGAGTCACAGTTATGAGTCTATTGGACTCATAGTAGACTGAGACTGGTCTTGCTCTCAGGGTTTGGGGACTCTATAGCATCTTCTGTTGTAAACATGTCCTTCAGGGAGGGCCTTGAGTTCCAGTCTTGTTCTTTGGCAAACTTGTAAACTCCTCCAAACAGATCAGGAATCATCTCCAACAGGTCAATGTGAGCTTCATCCTCAGCACTGTGAACACAAAGCAGTGATCACTGAAGACACCACATCTTATCTGATCCAAGACAACATTGAATAGACTTCATTGTATATGTGTTTTAATATAAAAACACATTTATTTGTCTTTGTCTTGTGGATGTGTACACTTTTTTTCTTTGTACACATCTTATCATTTCCCATCACATAAAGTAAAACTATGACTTTCTACATTATATTACTTTATAGAGGCCTTAGTTGTTGATATTTTTTAGCACAAATGAATCACACTTTTATATGCACAACTCAACTAGCAAATAATTAAGTATTTTATCAGTCCTGATTGATTGATTGAATTGATTGAATACTTTCTTAGTCAGAAATGTAAACAGCATGGAGGTTCAGTAAGACATTAAAGCTAAAAGGATAACACAAACAAAATCCTGGGGACTTTCGTGGTCCTCAATGGAAGCACAATGAGCCATATGGCTCAATAGCGCCCCCTAAAAAATGCCCATACTAAAGCCCAACATTACGGTTTTATGTATCATGTCCCGACTTGGAGCCATGACCTAAACCTAACAGGAAGTCAGCCATTTTGAATGTATTGTGGCATTTTAGTGTGTGTCCGGGTAGCTCAGTCGGTAGAGCTCTCGCCTTTCGACCACAAGGTCATGGTCATTTGATCCCCGGCACCGCCAACTCAGCGTAGTAGCATGGATAGGTTGCGGCCAAGTACTGGTAAGTAGTGGTACTGTGAGCTGATGGTAGGTGTGGTGAATTAAAGGCCTTAACAATGAAAAGTGATCAAAAGTGCTTGTTTTCATCCGACAGCGAGGCCGTGGTAAAGCGCCAAACATCCATGTTTCACCATCAAACAGGAAGTACTTAACTGGGCTGCACCAAGCCCCCAGAATGAGGAGGATTATTGAAGCTACCGTGTATGGATGTCCGATATTGGCTTTTTTTCCCGATATTGTTCAACTTTTAAAGGAGAAGTTCACCCCATCGCCCGGTAATGTATAATTCTACTTACTAGTGCTCATGGAGATTGTGTATGAAGCGCAGCAATCCAAATGAGTTCTCAGGGTAGGACTTCTTCTTGCCATCCAACTTCTGAAGCAACTCAGGTGGGAACTGGAAAGAAAATAATAATAATTAAGATCAGATTCACTTTAGAACATAAGGATGGATGTAAGCATGAAATTAGGCTTTAGTTACCTTGGCTTTTCATATACAAAGTTACTTAAAGGCATTACATAGGGTCTTAAAGAGAAATGAAAGACAGAAGAAATAAAACAGAAAAGAGACCAAAAGCTCAAAATGCAATGGTTCTACCACTATTAGCAAACTTTTTTACTCACATTGTCTTTCCATGTGTTGAACTGTCCCTGCTCAGCATGCTGGTCTAACTTCCTGATGAGCTCCTTGTCAGCATTTCGACAGTTCTCAACTTCCTTTAGATTTCCAATCCTTCTCAAGTAGTCTACTTTCCTGTGAAAATAATAATAATAATGATTCTGTAAGCATTAGGCTTAAATATAAGCATCTTGCAGAGCAGGAGGCAGGGCTGGTGAACTGGCTGTGAGTCTCTGGAGGCTGCAGAGGATTTGCAGGGCGTTCACTCTGCAAAGTGTTTGTGCTGCTGGGCATCGCCGGGGAGGCGAACAGGAAGGCTATCAGATCTGATAGCCGCAGAGACAGAGAGAGCCACTAGGTGGCTTTGGATCAAGAGGGCAGATCCATGGGACACACAGGCCAGGGTCTCATCAACCCCGGTCGGGTCGCCTGGGCGAGGGTGTCTGAGGTTGAAAGACCCCAAACACCCAATGACCCCAGGTTACAATCATGTGCACTAAACACCAAGGACCAGGTTAAAAACCTTGGTGTCATATTTGACTCTAGTCTATATGTTCAGGTCCATATCAAGTAACATCACAAAACTATCCTTTTATCACTTGAGAAATATTGTTAGAGTCTGCTGTTTTCTCTCCCAGGCCGACACAGAAAGGCTAATGCATGCTTTTATTCACTAATAATAATAATAACAATAATAATAAACTTTATTTATCCAGCACCTTTCACAGCATGAAAAAAGTGCTTTACAGAGCAAAAAACTATAATAAAAAAATAAAATAAAGCAGAAGTGCTTTACGGAAAAGCAGTATTACTTTAACAATAATGCAAAAAGAAGAGCAAAAAACTAGCATGATAGAAAAGAACTAGTCCAGAACGCAGCAGCACGCGTACTGACTAAGACCAGACAGAGAGCACAAATCACACCCATTTTAAAGTCACTCTCAGACTGGTTGTCTGTTAGTTTTAGAACTGATTTTAAGGTCCTTTTATTGATTCTTAAATCACTAAATGTAAATGAACCTGCCTATTTATCCTCAATGCTCTCATGTGCCTGGTAGAGCTCTCAGGTCCTCTGGCTCTGGTCTCTGAAATGTTCCAGAGGCTAAAACTAGAACTAAAAGACACAGAGAAGCAGCCTTCAGCTATTACGGTCCTAACATGTGTAACAGCCTGTTTTACAGTTTTTAAATACATCTTAAGACACACTTTTTTAGCATTGCCATTACCTAGGTTTTAGCATTAATTTCTATTCTCATTAGATTTTTATTCCACTTTTATTTTTTAAGTGATTGTCCTTTTTTCCTTTCATTAATATTTTAAAAATGTTTTCCCTATTTGATCTGTGAAGCACATTGGGTTGCACTTGCTGTATGAAATGTGCTATAGAAATAGATAGTTGATTGATTGATTGATTGATTGATTGATTGATTGACTGACATCACTGATGATATGTCCCAGTGCATCGGTAGGATGTTTTTTTAGTTATATTATTTATATGATTATATGTGGATTTATATTTAATTAGAAATATATATATTTAATTATATATATTTTTTAAAGGTAAATTATTATAGCGTCAGTTACTAGCTCTGGTGTGTCATGTATACTTTAATTTAGTCCTTCTACTTCCTGTAAGTGAACCAGTTGACTAATCATATTACGAGAGACTCTTATTTTGAAATCCGCCGTTTTGAGAGGAAATACTTCACCTGTTGCAGCTAAGCTACTATGCCTCTGTTCAGATGTAAATAGAACTAAAGTGGATTAAACACAAGCTTTTGGCTAAAGTTGGCGCAGAGTCGTTCGGATATCCAGTTTTGCAGAACTGAAGTTCCGACTGCTATGCCCGTATATGGTCATGCACATACAGTATGTGGGACCGACCACCTTAAAACTCCCAGACAGACGGGTACAAGGGGAATTGCATAACCAGGTGGGGCATGCATTCCCTATTTTAATCGTTCCAGAAATATCTTACCTCTCGTTTGACCAAAAGAAGGGATGAGCCAAGCATTCCTCCACTGTTGGTCTTTTCTTTGGGTCTTCATTGATCATACTCTCAATGAGATCCTTGGCGACCACATCCTGAACATGGTGCAGATTGTAGTTTCCCTCCAGAATGTTGACATTACATCTAGCGCCTGTACCAAATGGATGCTCGCCTCCAGAAAGGATGTAATATATCAACATCCCAGCCACCTTAACAGTGAGCATGAAAATGAGTAAGACATTATTTTGTGAACTACGTTAATGTCGAAAATGTAATTGTTCTCATCCAGAATAATACAAACAACACAACCTGCATATCAGTGCTTCTTTTAAATCGGATAACACCGCGTTTATCCAAAGTCTCCTTTGCCATCCAGCATCTCGTTCCTGAAGCGCTTGTGAGTAGGGTTGTTTGTCCTTCATTTAATAGTCGGCTAATTCCAAAATCTGCCAATCTTGCCTTGCCTTCAATATCTGCAAGGGGTATATCAATATAACAAAAGGGTTTTTGATCGAGAAAAGATTAATTAAGCATAAGATGCTTAGATTTCTGATAATATCGGCTTGTTTTCTTTTTCTTTCATCACTTACCAATCAAGACATTCTGGGGCTTGATATCCCGGTGGAGAATTGTAGGATTATGACAATGAAGAACACTTAGACCCTTCAGAAACTGATTTGCAAGCTCTTTTCTCCTGAATTCAGGAAGGCTGTATTTAGTGATGTATTCTTCCAGAGTGTATTCACATAATTGAAGGACAAGGTAAACAAAGTTCTCATCCTTTATAAAGTCAACATATCGTACAATCGAAGGATGATCAAGGTCTGGAAGACGTAAAACGTCTTGTTCTTTCTTCAGCACATCGTAGTTGAATTCATTCATTCTCTTCACTGCGACTTCCGCGCCATCATCTCTTAACCCCAAGAAGACCTCATTTCCATCACTTCCCTTTGCGATGCGGAATTCCTCATCTTTACCAAACACAAGACTCCCAACTTTGCTAACGCTACAGTCATCAACGTTTATAAGCTTCTCTAACTGTGGCCTCCATCTTTCACTGACTGGGCGCCATTCTCGTGGTTTTGGTGATGGACTAGGAATGCTGTCATCATTCAGTGGTTCTTCCTCTCCTGATACTGGTCTCATGTTCATCTCAATGGATCCTGATGGCTCTGTAATGGCATTGATTGATTGATTGATTGATTGATTGATTGATTAATTGATTGATTGATTGACTACTTTATTAAAGAGATTGTTAACATTTCAGTACAGTCAAATGTTATGCTAAAAGGATAACAAAAACATGTAGATTTACAAAAAAATGCATTTACAAATCAGTTCAATACTTACTAGTTTGCTTCTGCTTTTTCCAGTAGAAAAATCCCAGTATTGCTGTCACCACAATGATGATCACTGTGAGCACAATCCCTGCAATCACTCCTGTGGTGAGATTCACACTCTCTGAAACACAATGCGTCATAACACAACTGTTGTCAATATTATACAAAGAAATGAATCAAATCAACAGCTGTGTTAAAATGGTTCCATCCACTGTCTTGTGATCCAAAGCTCACAGGTTTGATTCCTGCCTGGTCTCCATCAACCGCCATGGGTCTTACATGCATATAAGTAACAAGTTACTGTAATATCATTACTTCTTCCAGTAACAAGTAATATGACCAATTAATATAATGTTTTGAATAATAATATGACCTTTAAATGATAATATTACTGTTACATTTCCCCAAAGTAACTTGTTACAATTTCCACAAGCCTTGGTGGAATTACAGGTCGGGACGTATTGCGTTAGTGTCATTTGTATGTGATTTGCATGTTGCCATTATGTAGTTTTTTTGTAATGGTAATTCTGTGTTGCAGCGACCGAGCGACAGGCTTCAAGCCTTCAGACAAACAGCTCAGTGCAATTAAAGTCTAAAGGTGCACATGCTCCACTCTTAGGTGACCACCTACCCACCGCGGTGGTTGGAATACTACAAAAAGACGTCACCGAGCCGCAATGATAAGCGACTCACCGGCCCACCTAGCTGTTTTGACTCTTCGAAGTACCTCGCGCCAACCATAAAAGAAAATTACAAATACAAATAAATACATGCATTTGTTTATTTCAGCGTGCTTTAAAAAAAAATCATTGGGGTATCTGTTTGGTTTTTGGACAAATGGAATCACCCTGGTTGGCCGTAAAATGAGTGTGATTGCCTATTTTCAATAAGGAACTTAAGGTGGATAAGTGATCACTGTGAAGGTGGGTAGGTAAGTGGCCTTAACTCCCCCTCCTTTCCCAAGGAATAAGAGTTACATTGTTACAATACCTTGTTTAAAGTCCATGAAATGAATTAATATGGATGAGACTGTTCTACTGTATCTCTGCACTCACAACATTATGTGTTCTGTGTCAACGTCAAACATACAATGCAGTCAGTTCTTCATACAGAAAGATAATCTGTTATTAGCTCCAAAGTGCAAAAACAGCATTCAAACGAATCTTTGGGTTCTAAAAAAGATTAATCAAACATTCAACCAAACATATTTTCGCGCCACCATGATGGCGACAACGGTCAACAACCTTTTGCCCTTGCCGGTCAAAGCTCCTGACAGTACAGTAACCGTGAACTTAAATACCTGCACTACAGTGCCACCCCATGTTTACACAAACCCAAGGAACTCATTTGACATTTTCACCCATTTGGCTCCAACAATGTGCTTCTAACATCACAAAGTTAGGACCAGCTAAACTTAAGAAGCACCGTTTAATTGGTTAAAATGACAAAAGAACATCTGCAGCTTCCTGTTACACAACAGACTGATAGAACATCTGCAGCATCCTGTTACACAACAGACTGATAGAACATCTGCAGCTTCCTGTTACACAACAGACTGATAGAACATCTGCAGCTTCCTGTTACACATATCAAAGGATCTGAGCTTCCTCAGTAAGAACAGCCTGCTCTGGTCCTTACTGTAGAGGGCAGCAGAGTAATCAGTCCAGTGCAATACATTGTTCAGGTGCGCTCTCAGGAACTTGAAACTTTCCACAAATTCAACCACCTCTCCTTTAACAACGCTGTTTACCGGTGAGACCCATTTGTTCCTGCATCTGTCCACGACCATCTACCTTGATCTTATTAACGTTGAGCCACAGGTCACGGTTCACCACACTTCATCTCACAAAGTCCCTCACTACCTCGTCCTCCTCACACATGTTGTCATCTGTGATGCAGCTGAACTTCTGAAGGTGGCATGACTTTGGGTTGCAGCGCAAGTCTGAGCTATAAGCAGTGAACAGGAAGGGTGACAGGACTGTGACCTGAGGGGCACCCATGTTACACACCAGCATGTCTGACCTGCATCCCTGCATTCTAACGTGCTGTTGTCTAGTCTGTGAGGTAGTCAGTGATCCAAGCCACCATGTTGTGGTCCACCTGCATCACAGCAAGCTTATCCACTTGCAGATGTGACTTGATGGTGTTAAAGTCAAAGAAGTTGTTGTCCTTGGTGTTGAGGTGAGTGTAGGTCCTGTTCAGCAGGTAGATTATTACGTCCTTTACCCCCCAGTCCACCTGGTACGTGAACTGGAGGAGGTGAAGGTGGTCACTCACTAGGGGTCTCAGATGCTGCAGGATCTGTGATGTTAGGGTGACTGGCCTGTAGTCATTAGGGACTGAGGGACGGCATTTCGGGACAATGCAGGAAGTCTTCCACAGCTCAGGCATCTTCCGTAGCCGTGAAGAGATCCCTGAATGAAACAGCAAGCTTCTCACCACATTCCCTCAGCCCCTGGGAGCTGATGTTGCCCCGCTGCTTTCCTGGTGCTGACGTCCCACCTGGTAAACGGTGAGGACCAGAGATGAAGGGGCTGAAAGGTCACTGCTTTTCCCACCTTCCTCCGAGGGGCAGTTACTGGTCCTGCAGGCAATCGGTTCGGGCCCGAGAGACTGGTCCCAGATGTTTGTCACGGCACGGGCCGCCCTTCCATCAAGCCGATTGAAGAATAAATTCATGTCATTGGCCTTCTCACTGTTCCCTGTCACGGCAGCAATAGCTGAACCATACCTAGTAATCTTCCTGACCCCCCCCCCCCACCAGTTCTCAGGTTCTGCTCTATAGATGTCTCTGGCTTTGGCTAGTTTCACCTCCTCGTTCACAGCCCTAACCCCATCCTCATCCCATTATTAGAGAAAACATTGAACAAGGAAGGTATTAAAGAGTGAAGGAAATGTTCATTACCTGCTTTGACACTGTGTATCTCAACAGTGTGGTTGATGTGTGGTAGGTGAACTCTACAGGTCACATGCTTTGTTTGAGCCACTGTCACAGTCCTCTGGACAACATAACAGTGATCTGAAGGTTTCTCTGTCACTGAGGATCCAGCATTGATGTTGTTTCCATCACTGTCCAACCAAGAGACCTGAGGTTCCGGATACCAGCACCCAGATTCACATTTCCAAGATAAGAGATCACCTTTTATTCCAGTTAAAGAGATCACTGGCTGAGACACAGACCCTGCAAAACACAAATAAAGAGATTATTAATCAAGCTATTTGATCAGTCAGTCAGTCAGTCAGTCAGTCAGTCAGTCAGGCAGCCAGCCAGCCAGCAATGTTTGGCTCGTTAAAAAAACAGACACATTTAAAAAAAAAGTAGTTACATTGCTCATTATATTACTTTTCCTTTTTCCTCAAAATTCTGACCTTGCATGTTACACCACCAGTTGTTCTTATGTCTTCAGCCTACCCAGTCTACACTACTCATCATGGTCAACAACTCCCTAACTAACCTGACCTGAGAAATAAAAGTCATGCTATAAAGGTTAATTATGTTTTTCCATCCATGTTTTGAACAATAAATCTTACCAACAAGAAGCTGAATCAAACTGTTGCCCAGGATTGGAACAGAACACCTGTATGTACCCTCATCTGAGAACTTCACCCTGGACAGCTTCAGTGAGATGTTACCATGAGACAACTCATCATCAAACAGGAACGTCCTCTGTTTGTACGACGGGTTCAATTCTTCAGCCGTGTCACGTCCATCTTGGAGGAGATGCACAAACTCAGGGTTCAGGTCAGGTCTGATCCACTCCATCCTTCCACTCTCCACGTTGACAGGAGGTTCAATGTGACAAGGAAGGATGACATCATCTCCCACTTTGGCCATCACTGGCTGAGGAGACCCAATCACCTGAAGTCCTTAAAAAAAAAAAATATGGATTGAATGTTGATTTTAATAGATGTATGCTGTACCATATACTCATAGGGAACTATGTCTACTAAGTATAAAGGGTTTAAGTGGTAACATACTTAGTTGACCGCCCGGTGTCCCCAGGACTCTATACTAGGCCCCCTCCTGTTTTCGGTATACACTACATATATTAAAATAGGTGATCTACAAGCTCACAACGCACAACAACACAACACATTGTTCCCCTGCCATTGCACATAAACCGTAAAGGCCCTATTATGGGGTGAATATTCAGTGGAAATAGCTGAATAGCTGAAATAGCTACAAGATCACAATGCATTGGCTATTACACCCCATAATAGGGACGTTAGGGTCCAAGTCTGGACCTCATGCTCACTGAGGACCAGTTGACGGCACTGAGGTCTCAACTAATTGAGATATAGCCATTTTAAGCTAAGTCAGATTTTCCTAGATTATTAGTATGCTTATTTAGCAATAACTTAAAACTACAGTTCGTAGCAGTTTGTCTGAGCTAATCTCACAAACCGTTGGGCCAATCAGCCCACATTTCTTGTGCACATTGCCAGTAGGTCACAGTTGCATCTCCACAATTTTGTATGTGTTTTACACTTTTTTAAATATCTAACTGATAAGTACATTAGAAACAACTGTTTATAAGAACATTAGTTTCCAAAACGTATTGTAGTCATATCAATGATTCCCAATAGGGATGTCCGACATTTACTTTTTTTGCCGATATCCCTATTCTGATATTGTCCAACTCCTAATTTCCGATACCGATATCAACCGGTACCGATATATGCTTTTTCACCAAAAGTCAACTTATTGTCAGGTAACAACATCACATAGGCTATCTAATAAAATAAAATATCTATAATATCAATATAATATCTAACAAATCTAATATAATACAGTGATGTTGTTAGGTGAGTCCCTGAACTCAATGATGGTCATTTGAATGAGTCCCACTAATCTTAGATTAGATGTTGGCCTTTTTATTTAAAAAAAAATTAAGTGATACAGATATTTTCCGATATTACATTGTTATGCTAATATCGGTCAATAATATCAGACATCCCTAATCCCCACACATCACGGTTTCATATGGGGTAAGGTTTGTTTCAAGAGTGAAGTTGTATCATACCAAAATAGAAACGAGAAGACATGTAGGAAGACATCATATATCAGTGTTGGCCCCTGGACTATTGTCATGTTAATAAACAACGTGCATGTGAGTCCAAATGTACTTAATAAGGTGTTTCTCACATGTGACGCTGTCTGTCACTCTGCTACTGTGTCGGTTCCCACTCGGTCGCACACCGCTGACATCATCACACGTCGACTCTGTAGTCTTTCTACCACTAACACAATCACAACACAACTACCTCTTTGCCTGTCCGATTCTGCTAAGAATCCATGGACGAGAAAGAAGAGTATCTTTTCTGTATTTTTTTCTTTCTCACAGAACCAGGAGATAACGTGATCCGAAGATTTACTGCTGCATTCACTTCCTGGTTAATTTATTTGGGAAATAACCTGCATCTCGGCTCCTGTGTTTTACTATGTATTTTTGGCGAGACATGATATTTTTAACAGCGGATAACAAGTGAACGGGAGGTTACGATGAAACGTTTTTTTTTTTGCGGAAGCACAGTGAAACCCTCCGTGATTAGCAACCATCAGGGAATCGATCATACTGGAGATAAATATTCTGTGACTACTTGAAAAGGTAAGAAAATCGAAAAATCGCTGGCAGTCTGGGCCTTATTTAGTAGTATATACTCTGGCAGTGAAAGAGTTAAAGGGATATTTCCCTTTCAAACTAATTGTGGGTCATTTTATCATCTACTCAGGCTTTTGAGAGCCCCCAGACAGTTTTGAAGTTACTTGATTCAGTATTTAGATATTTGATATTCATTTTATCAGACACGCCCCCTTCCTATACAAACCCATTGTAACTTCAAACTCCATTTTAACCATGATATATTAATCGAAAACACCCGTTCTTGGTTCTGGTGACTCAAGCTGCCCTCCTAATGCGTGAGGGGGTTCGATTACTTGTATTTTATATATATTTTTGGTTGTATTTCGTTTTTTTAAATCTTTTTTTTTTTAATGAATGAAAAAAGTAATTGAAAAAATACTGTCTCAGGTGGCGCAGTCGGTAGCGCTGTCGCCTCACAGCTAGAAGGTCCTGGGTTCGATTCCTGCCGGGGACGCTGTGGGCGCTGGGGGTGTGTCCTCTCCTCCGCGTCATCAGCGCCCATACCCTAGGTGGGGTTGGTGAAAGGGCCTTTCTGTGTGGAGTTTGCATGTTCTCCCCGTGTCTCCTAGGGTAGGGGGATGAGCCGTACCGTAGTGCATTCTGTGAGGCCAGCGATTGGCTGAGGTTTCTCCAGTCAATGTGGGAGGGATCAGATTAGCATTAGGGTGTGTCCCTGTTTGGACCATTTGCATGTAATTTACACATGACATGGTCAAAAGGTCCTGGGTTCGATCCCGGGCTTGTGCAAGGCCTACTTTCCTTAAAACATTACACCAAGCAGTACATGTTGTAATTACAAACATCTTAATAGTTTGTTGTACTGTAGACCGACATGGTCTACAGTACATGGTCTGTAGACCATGTACTGTACGACATGGTCCGATCTACAATCTACACTGTATGACATAATGCTCATACCCCATTCATTAACACAGAGATGTTATTAGACACAAAGCTATCCATGTCAACACGTCTTAATGTTCTAGGAGTCTCAACAGTTATAAGTGACTGCCGTTTAATCTAGCTGAAGAGGCAATTCATTGACCACAGTTTTGCACAACCTTAACATCCCAGATCGATATAAATATTAATCCACTGTGCTGACTAATACACCATAACATAGGAGTACAAAAACTTTGCATAGTGAATAAGAACTTAATCACATTGTGGTTGCACTGTAATGCAACCATGTGCTATAAAGATGTAATCACAGGGCTATCTGCTTGATGTACTATAATTAAAAGTGCATTCAGGTATTATGAATCTATGAATTGAGTGCTAACTTTGTATGTAAACATACAACAGGACAAAGGTGAAACAGTAAGCACAGCGCTGCAGGGACTCGAACCCTGTTCCCAGCAGAAACCAGGAGTACCTACTACCAGTGCTTTTTTGCCATGTTCACACCGTGCCCTTACTTGATGAAAAGATATGATTAACCTGGCTTTACCAACACAGCTTTCCTTTAGTGTTTACTGATTGACCTGTAATCACACTATACAATAGTACAGTGATTCTCAGATTTGATAGTATAAAAAAATCAGCTAGCCACTATAAACCCTATATACATCATCTATTTGAAAATAGCCGATCTACAAGCTCACAACCCCTCACAGGTGGTTAAATGTCTGAAAATACCCATGAACATGAATGCAATATATCAATAGAAAAAAATCATGTGTAAACAAAAAAACATGAATTAAGGAAACACTGATGATAGTGAAAAAGTTAAATCTGAAAGACCCGTTTTGTTTAATGACTATAGAGATACTGGCCCTCATTTATCAACGTGGCGCAGACCAAATAATGGGCGTACGGCGAGATCACCGCAACTTTCGGCATTTATCAATATAACCTGACGATGGCTTCATCCTACCGTACGCTGAGATCTCACGTCTGGTCGATAGCAGTTGTTGCCGTTGGCTGCGCCCGTTTATTCCATTCTAGACCTGCGGAGAAGCATTGTCTGACTGTCTGACAGGCATCTGGACACATAATCCACTCCTAAATGTATATCTACACTAACAAATAATCCCTGTGAAAATATAACATTTTATAAAGTAATTTAAACAAACTGCTTTAACAGTCATTCGGTTAAGCTTGCAGATCTGGCTGCATTGGCTATTTGAAAATAGCAGATCTACAAGCTCACAACAGGTCCCATTCCGATGCGTTGTGAGCTTGTAGATCTGCTATTTTCAAAATATACGAGCGCTTCTGCGAGAACATTTTCGGGAGCCCCGACCATCTTTTCATGGACAGTGAGGTCTACAAACTTACTGTAGCTTGTCCTATGTTATGGAGTTATGTCATAGAGAGTTATGTAGGCTACACAACCTGGGGCCTGTTCCTCAAAAGGTGAATTAGAGCTAAAGCCTGGCTTTTCCACCTATCCTGGCTTAATTTAGCCAGGATTAGAGCTGACTCGGTTCCTCAAAAGGTGAATTATCTTGAAGATTAGTTTAGCCAGTTCACCCTGGCTAAGTTTAGCCTTATCCGATTCCTCAAAAGAGAATTGAAGCAAGCCTAGCTTAGTTACCATGGCAATTTAGCTGTGAAGTTAGCCTGGTCAGGAGCAGGCTAACAGCCAAGCTTACTTAATCTAGTGCCTTGTTCTTCAAGTTTTTCCACAGTTAATTCAAAACATGTGTTTGTATATGGACTCATTTTAATGACCCTGCATTCAAATAAAATGAAATAAATACAATAAGATATAATCAAATGAATTACTGAAATAGTGTGTGACCATGAATCATAATCATAATTGTTTCACAATGACTCATGTGATATGTAATTGTCACTCTGTTATAGTTAACACTATAGTTCATCTTGTTGTTAGATGTTTGATAATATATTCCATTTTTTTTTTAATATTATAAAAAATGTCTGACACATACATACACACACATATACCCGTAACTAATAATTTATATATATATATATATATATATATATATATATATATATAAATTATTAGTTAAGGGTTTAAAGGAGCCTCTTTGTAAGTCAATGAGGAGCATATTTTAAATTATCAATTTCTAGTCAATGGAGAAATTATTTTTTATTTCTTGTCCACCTTTGGAGTTACATCATGATGGCAAGGTAACTACACAACCCAAACCTCTACCAAAGTGGTCTTGCAAATGTGGGGTTATTTATTGCGTGTCTCGTCCCGTCCCGTCCCCCCCGCTCATCCCGTCACGGCCCCCTGTCGCGGTCAAACCCCCCCCCCGTCCCGTTGTGGCCCCCGTCGCAGTACACCCCCCCCGTCCCCCGTCCCGTTCCCGTTCGTCCCGTTCGTCCCGTTGCCCGTCCGTCTCAAACACACACACACACACTGTGTGTGTGTGTGTGTGTGTGTGTGCAATACTTTGGCATGCTTTCTCCCTGGATCTATTTATTGCGGTCGCGTTTCCTTTCTTGCTTAAATACATTTTACTTCCTTGTATGATTTCATGAGCTGCTGCAGTGCTGCTATTCAGCCACAGAGAAGAACGCTGCTCTGGTTTTGGACTCCGTGATTGGTCAAGTTCAAGGAATCTGTGCTCGAGTTCATGGTCTTTTATAGAAATACGTCGCCGGCGAATCCCCGCCCATTCAGCCTGGCTTCATTATCCTGGCTGGACACAGCCTGTCTTGACAAGGTCTAGCTCGACAAAGTTGCTCCTTTTCAGCCTGGCTTGGCGTCTGAGGAACGGAACAAACGAGGCTTTTCGGACCCGACTTTGTCAAGCCTTGATTTGGCTTAAGGCCAGGCTTTGTTAATTCACCTTTTGAGGAACAGGCCCCTGGTTGGGTTATGGATATCAACCCGACGATCGAATCTCTTATTAACGTGGCAGCACGGGATCACTGCCGCCCGTCCGAGTCTCACAGGGAATATCCTACATGACTGCTTGTGCACTGCTCGGTATGGGTTAAATAAATTAATATACAAACCCCATTCATGGCGATGTGATTGGTATCATTATGTAATTCATGTAGGCTACAAGCCTACGTGACAAAGATAGTACCGTTACGGATTACATGAAAGACACAGTTGGGCGTGTGTGTGTAGTGTATGTGTGTGTGAGACAGAGAGAGGCGTGTGCGTGTGCATGTGCGTGTGTGACTTGACAGGCAGCGAGGCGAGGCGAGCCGGCGAAACTCTTTTGGCTTCCCATGCTTTATTTGGTCGTATTCTGGTTCTCCATGTCGTAAAATCAGGGCGTTTCGAGAATATTTAAGGGCGTGTTATTTAAATAGCGCTCGGTTTCAGCCGTGACATTTATCAAGGCTCCGACCCAATGTACGCTAGGATTGGCTGTGTAGGATTCGTTGATAAATGTGACTTCGACGTTGGTGTACGGCCGAATATATGGAAAAATATAAGCCGGTTTATACGCTCCGTTGATAAATGAGGGCCACTGTGTACCGATTTACGTGACGTTTGAACAGAATCTGTAGGAGTACTGTCAAAAATGGGTTTTGCAAAAAGCGGCCTCCTGGTGAACAGGCCCATGTGAAAGATTTGGGGCAGAGGTTCTGAATTGGCATCCAGGGAGTGTGTGTGCATAGTTTCGCTGCGATCATGCCAACGGTCCTGGAGATTAGCTGGTCAGACAGGGTGCAAAACATACTCTCTCGCCATGCCTTTCGGCCTGGCAGAGACAATAATATGAACGCATAGTATTCCCTATCACAGTGGTTCTCAAACCTTTTCATTTCAAGGACCCCTATTTGAGCCTTTTCTACCTCTGGGACAGCAATCTATACTTTAAAATAATTTTAAATTGTATCTGTATAAATGGAACCAAATGGACCTGTGAGGTTCCATTTGTACACCCTCTGTTTGAGAACCACTGCCCTATCATGTATACTAAACAAGAGCATAGGAGCCTAGACATAAATAAATATCTCAGATACAGTAATTTGGTTAGAATCAACATATCTGCAATGCATATTGTCTAAAACAGTCAATCACTCATTTGATTTCTCACCATTTCCTCTGCTGTAGCATTTGGCCTATAATCCATGTTACACATTTTAGCCACTTTAAACCTTTCATCACCTGGTTGAAAATAGCCGATCTACAAGCTTGTAGATTGGCTATTCATTTTGAGTCCTTGACATGAAAAGGTTTGAGAACCACTGCAACAGCACACAGGATGAACATGTATTGAACAGCTTTCTGCCTGTCTCTGTCAGTCCAAAGCCAATAGGCCTGCACATCATTTAATATCTAAAATAATATGAACAACACACACCAGGGGATATCACATGTTCTCTAAGAGCTGGATTTCGACTGCAGCTTTAGCACCACACTGTCATGTTAAATAACTGTACTGATGAACTGTACTGGGGTCCCCAGAAAAATGTGTTCATATCTATAGCATCAAAATCAGCAAGCTACTATATACTCTATATACATCAGCTATTTGAAAATAGCCAATCTACAAGCTTGTAGATCGGCTATTTAAAAACATTAATGAAGTGAAAAGTGAATGTGGAATATTTGCATAAATAACTGTCTCAAATATGAACACACAGTATCCCCTGTCACAGTGGTTCTCAAACCTTTTAATTTCAAGGACCCCCAGTTTGATATGCATTAGACCACGGACCCCCATTTGATTTTTATCTCTGGGACCACAATCTATACTATACAATCCTAACTCTGAGAGTGTACAAATGGAACAAAATGTGTTAACTGGACAGCGTGACAACTAATTGAGTGATAACATTTCATGTAAACATACAGGACAAAGGTGAGACAGTCAGCAGGGTACAGCACTGCAGGGACTTGCACCCTGAAACCAACATAAGCTAGAAGTACTAACTACCAGTGCTTGTTTGCTTTGTGACACCACCATGTCCCTACTTGCATGTGATACAGAAAATATTAAAAAAGACCTGTGGTCAGGGGACCCCCAGGGGTTCTTAACTCATTCCCTGCCTAGAACGACTAAAACGACTTCTGTCCTTTAAAGGACAACTTTGTTTTTTTACAACCAAGGTTTATGTTTTAGCTTGTAATTAAAGTAAATAAAAGATGAGTGTTAAACTTTAGTTTTACTGCTTTCTATAGTTTTAGCAATTTTCGCGATCTTTTTTACAGTGGGCGGGGGCATTCTGTCCGGTGGCTAAATATGTATTTTTTTACACAATAACCCGGTGTTTTCTTTATTATTATTTACAGTAGCTCTTCTAGCCCCCAATAACTCACATCTGGCCATCCAAGGCCACAGGACCTTTTTTATTGTGTAAAAAAGGCATATTTAGCCACCGGACAGAATGCCCCCGCCCACTGTAAAAAATATTGCGAAAATTGCTAAAACTATAGAAAGCAGTAAATGAAAAGAAAAAAACACTTATCTTTTTTTTACTTTAATTACAAGCTAAAATATAAACCGTGGTTGTAAAAAAACAAAGTTGTCGTTCTAGTTGTCCTTTAAGCCCTGTCTGCCAAGAACGACTAAAGCGACTTTTAATTAAAAAAAAATAATATATATGTATTTATTTTTTAACCCAAAGACCAAGGAGATATGATTTGAAGATTTGAAGATCTAGACTCCCATCCACTTCCTTGTTAACTTAAAACTTAAACATTTTGTATCTCGGCTCCAGAGTACTTTTTTTTTTCAATGAAAAATCTCTGGCAGTGGGCAAACACAAAAAAAAAAAGTTCTGGCAGTGAATGAGTTGTTAAGGGGGTTCCAGGGGGTCTCCAGGAAAATGTGTTAATATAACATCAAAATCATCAATAAACCCTATAGTCAAATGCATATTCATTTGGGGGTCCTTCACATGAAAACGTTTGAGAACTACTGTAATAGCACACACATATTGGATGAACATTTTATTCACATAAACAGCTTTGAGTCTCTCTCTGTCCAAAGCCTCAACTCTATTACACTAGTTGGGAGCATAATGAACACACAACATCCACAATCATGTAGACTATACATAAAGGCCTACACATAATTAAATATCTCAAATAATATGAACGCATAGTATGCGTTATCACAGAGACCCCTATTTGAACATTTTCTACCTCTGGGACCGCAATCTATACTATACAATCTTAACTCTTAAGAGTGTATAAATGGAACCATATGGACCCTCATGGGTCCATTTGGTTCCATTTGTACACCCTCTCTTTGAGAACCACTGCCCTATCATATTATTAAAATAACTGTAGGCCTACTGATGAACTGTACTGGGGTCCCCAGAAAAAAATTGACATAAATAAACAGATCAGATACAGTGATTAGAATCAACATCTACAATACATTACATTGTCTGAAACAGTCAATCACTAATTTGATTTCTCCTCATTTAGCATGTGGGTTGTATAATATCATGCATGTTACACTGAGCAGTTTACAAAACCCACACACCCCAGATGGAGGTAAACATGTGTTGACCAACACACCTTGACCCATGACCACAAAACATTAAACTGTCATGTTTAAAATCATATTCAATATAAAATCGGGTCTTCCTTAGGGACTAAGGGGTATAATGATCAATGATTATGTTCCATTAGCACAATTAGAGCCATTAAACATCTGTTTACAAGGCACCTTACCTGTCTTCTGATGCTGCTGCTGTCTGACATATGCTCTCACCAATGTTTGCAGCCAGGTCTGCTTTATTATGTCCCCCAAGATTTATTTGAAAATAGCAGATCTACAAGCTTACAATCCGTCACGATGTGACACGTTGTGAGCTTGTAGATCTGCTATTTTCAAATTGACTATGTATACAGTAGGTTTAAAAGGGCTCACATCCAGTCACTCGTTTCTCTCACAGAACCTGGCAACGCTGGCTGTGACAGGAGTCTGTGACATAGATGTAAAAATCCACGCCTGGATGTCATCAAAAGCATATAAAACATCAAATATAAACGTCATTGGGTTCCAACCAGCACAAAGAGACCATCCGTGGGGGCTCCTGTGGCCCATATAGTCGCTTCTTTTGGGCTTTATTTTCATAGACCGGGTTGCTCGATTCTCTCGCAGAGTCTGGCAACTCTAATGCTGCTGCAGGCTGGGAGAGAGAAGTCCAAATCCAGGCCTTAACGTCATCAAAAACATATAAAACATAAAATCGAAATGTTATTGGGTCCCAACCAGCACCAAGGGACCATCATTGTTTGGTTGTGGGGGTCTATAATGAATTAAAAAGCATAGAGTGTTCCTGTCCATCTAAATGCAAACAAAGATGGCTGCCGTTGAGAAACTCAGAGAGCAGTGAAGGGGGCGGGGACAGGCAAACAAGAGAGATTTTCAGGAAGGTGGGGGCCTCTGGAGACTGGAGAGTGAATGGAGGTCTATGAGGGGGCGACTGGAGACAAGGGGGCCCCCCCCGACGCCTGGAGACCGACTGGAGACATGGCTGGAGACTGTCTCCAGTCACTTGCACCTCTGTAGACTCAAGCCCTGGGGGTAGTTAATACCCTCACAAAAACATGTAGTAATCCTGGTCGCTATATTGCCTTCCCCACGCCTGATGGAGGGGAAGAGAACTGGTTGGAATAACGTGTTCCTTCCACGCGCTACGGCCAACCGGGGAAACTCTCCCCTGTCAGGTGACAAGGTGGTCAGTTGGCTCTCATGCATTGAAGGAGGCATGAGCTCGGCCCTGGGCTCCCCAGGCTGTGGGAGGCTGGTGTCTCCTCACGTATCAGAAGGACAACATCAGTCACCAGAACCAAGGACGGGTGTTTTTGATGAATCTAACATGGTTAAAATGGAGTTTGAAGTTTCAATGGGTTTGTATAGGAAGGGGTGATAAAATATCTAAATACTCAATTAACACATGAACACATCGGGTGCCAAACATGTTTCGATGAGTAGCGCATAGGTGCCGGTTAGTAAATCTTTTTGTTTGTTTTTCCACACGGGGGGGGGGGGGGGGGGTGATGCACGATCACTCCGCCATTGTGACTCGCGTGAGAGATGTTATCGTTCCAGGTGTAGCAGGATGGGCGTTGTCTCCCACTTTGCCCATCCCCCGCCCACTCATCAGGGGGCTGATTGGTAGGCTACCAGTATTTAAGCAGCACACTCTCTGTTTGCGCAAGGTGTCTCCTCTCATGGGTGTGGGTTTCCTCAAGCTGGCCTGTTGGGCTTCAGCAAGCCACGCTTGTCCACGGCGTGTGCGGGTCCTCTGACAATTATGTCCTCAAATCAAAGCTGGCCTGTTGGGCTTCAGCTTTGATGTCCTGTTATCATCATCGGAGGTATGTCTCACAATTTGTTGTTTTGTTGTAGTGCATATAATTAATGGTCATGAACTTGACCGGTTGTTTTATGTCGTTTTAGTCCCGTTTGAAAATGTCCGTCTCTCCACGGAGAGCACGTCCCCCTCGGGTGGTCTACTCCATGCTGTGGGTGTAACTTCACCATACACAAGAGCCAAGAGCTAGTGTCCGCAGGCATTGTGACACTGTGCACTCTGCCCTTGACTGAGTGGTAGGTTGCGTCTGTATGTTTCATGGTGCCATGAGTTGAAGCAAGTATTTAACAGTAGGCTAATACTGCCGCTTGCATCTCCAGGGCTTGGTGAGGAGGAATACTGCGCTGCTGTTTTGCCTTTGCCTGGATCCCTATCATTGACCAACAGCCCTGGTGTTGAGCTCATCAAGCTGGTTACCAAATTATGTTGCGTGACACCCCCGGTCGCTTACAGACATTGTCTACCCCCAACCTGATATAAAAATGTATATTAATGATGTATTGTAACTGCCATGGTCCTCATTAATGTATTGTTTCCCTCTATTTTAGTTCTGGTGCTGAGGCCCCAGGTCGGGACCAGGCGACGCCCGCTTCAGTGGTGGTGGTATCCCCTCCATTTTGTGTGTTTTTAGCTTGTTGTCATTTTGTGTGCTGTGGTTAGGGGTGCCACTGCCCTGGGCTGGCTAGCTGGTTCCCCGTTTCCCTTGGTGCGCCTCAGTGCCGATCCCTAGAGGGCCAATGAATTTTATTGTTGAACCACTGTTATAGTATTTTAACCCGATGCATCATTTGTTAAATGCTGCCCCTTATTAATTATTGTATGAATACATTTGATTACTGTTTGTACTTTATGCCACGCCTCTGCCTCCAATTCTTACAGTACAACGAACCTCGTAGGGAGTTATCATTGTTCAGGTGGTGTACTTTAGTTTATTAGATTACCAAAACTATTTCCTAGGGCGCAATCCCCTAGGTGGCGTAGTTGGCTACCTTAATTTATACCGCCATGCTACACAGGCGTTAGCCAGGACCATCGTGCACCGTGCACGCATGCATTGTTTACATGGATTGCTCGTCGTGGAGTAAAATTCTGGCACCATGTTAACTTAAAAAACTGGCCGGGGTGAAACACAAAAGCCTGAGTAGACGATAAAATGACCCAAAATGATTTTGAAAGTAAAATATCCCTTTAAGTTTAGGTCTTTTTAGTTCTTTTTAGTTCCGAAAGGAGAAATTTGGTGTCTTCCCCAAACTTCATTATTTAAACGTTATTTATGTGTCAATTATGTGTATGAATTAAGTGAAAACAGCCGATCTTGTAGATCGGCTGTTTTCACTATTCCTTTTTTTAAATGTTATTTATGGATAATTTTTATATATTTCGAAAATGTATGAAATCATTTTGAAGGAATGTTAGCTGTTGGGGGGGGGGGGGGTCACCTGCTACAACATTTACATGTTTTCCTTTGGTGAAAATCTTTTGAGAATAAAATAAAATAGTATGAAATGTGAGAACAAAGTAAGGAAGAGGACATTTACTCAAGATGCAAAAAAAGTTAAAAAAAAAAGAAAGTTAAAATGTAGTGTCTGTCCCTCTTCTATCCATGTCTTCACTGAGACATGAGACATCAAACATCTCCAGACAAGAACCCTTTACAATCCTCACTGTGTTTTTTTGTTCACTCCCACAGCCCATTTGGTTACTATGTTTGGAATTTCTAAGTTATACAAAATTACATTTATTTGAGTCAGCCATCATGTTATAGCCACAACACAAGGTAATGGTAGATTAAAGGCTGAGCTTTTGTGGAAAACAATAGAATAAACAGTGTCTCTAGAAACATTATGAGAAGAGAAGAACAGAATAAACAGTGTGTGATCTCACAAACCACATCATTTGTTTAGCTTCTTTTTGCACTCCATAACCTGTTTTAGTATTTGCATTTGCACAAATAATGCTACAGAATACATTTAGAGGATGCACAGATGACCTTTCAGGAGCTTATGAGACCCTGATACAGTGTGACAGAATGACAGAGTGTTTACTGAGGTTCCTCAATGTGTTAAAGAGAGATGATAGAGAGTGATGTTCATTACCTGGTTTAACACTGCGTGTCTCAACAGTGAAGTTGAAGTGTAGTAGGTGAACTCTACAGGTCACATGCTCTGTTAGAGCCACTGTCACAGTCCTCTGGACAACATAACAGTGATCTGAAGGTTTCTCTGTCACTGAGGGTTCAGCATTGATGTTGTTTCCATCACTGTCCAGCCAAGACATCTCAGGTTCAGGATACCAGCACCCAGAATCACATCTCCAAGATAAGAGATCACCTTTTATTCCAGTTAAAGAGATCACTGGCTGAGACCCTGCAAAACACATAAAAGGATTATCAATTAAACTATTTTTTTATCAGTCAGTCAGTCAGTCAGTCAGTCAGACAGACAGACAGACAGACAGACAGACAGACAGTATTACTCAATACATTTTTCAAAAGTCTTAGTTTTCCCATTACAAACCCACATAATTGGTAACGTCATGATTCCTCAATGGAAACAAGACCGCAAGGACTTTTTTTAACTGACTTTTTAGACAAAGTATTTTAAATGTAACTGTGCTGTTTTACATTTGTGCCTAATCAAATATTCAATCAATCAATGGTGTAGCGCCCAGGATCACTTCGAAAATTGGCACCGGGTGAAAAAAAAGGGTTACAAGAATCGTGGGATAAAAAAATAAAAAAAACACGGTCTCCTCACGTATCAGAAGGACAACATCAGTCACCAGAACCAAGGACGGGTGTTTTTGATGAATCTAACATGGTTAAAATGGAGTTTGAAGTTTCAATGGGTTTCTATGGGAAGGGGTGATAAAATATCGAAATACTCAATTAACACATGAACACATCGGGTGCCAAACATGTTTCGATGAGTAGCGCATAGGTGCCGGTTAAAACCGTGTTATTCGATCTTTTTGTTTGTTTTTCCACACGGGGGGGGGGGGATGGTGATGCACGATCACTCCGCCATTGTGACTCGCGTGAGAGATGTTATCGTTCCAGTCGTTAGCCAGGACCATCGTGCACCGTGCACGCATGCATTGTTTACATGGATTGCTCGTCGTGGAGTAAAATTCTGGCACCGTGTTAACTTAAAAAACTGTCCGGGGTGAAACACAAAAGCCTGAGTAGACGATAAAATGACCCAAAATGATTTTGAAAGTAAAATATCCCTTTAAGTCAGTGGTCTTTTTAGTTCCGAAAGGAGAAATTTGGTGTCTTCCCCAAACTTCATTATTTAAACGTTATTTATGTGTCAATTATGTGTATGAATTAAGTGAAAACAGTCGATCTTGTAGATCGGCTGTTTTCACTATTCCTTTTTTTAAATGTTATTTATGGATAATTTGTATATATTTTATATAAACGTATGAAATCATTTTGAAGGAATGTTAGCTGTTGGGGGGGGGGGGGGGGGGGGGTCACCTGCTACAACATTTACATGTTTTCCTTTGGTGAAAATCTTTTGAGAATAAAATAAAATAGTATGAAATGTTAAAACAAAGTAAGGAAGAGGACATTTACTCAAGATGCAAAAAAAGTTTAAAAAAAAAAGAAAGTTAAAATGTAGTGTCTGTCCCTCTTCTATCCATGTCTTCACTGAGACATGAGACATCAAACATCTCCAGACAAGAACCCTTTACAATCACATCCTCACTGTGTTTCATGTGTTCACTCCCACAGCCCCTTTGGTTACTATGTTTGGAATTTCTAAGTTATACAAAAATACATTTATTTGAGTCAGCCATCATGTTATATCCACAACACAAGGTAATGGTAGGTTAAAGGCTGAGCTTCTGTGGAAAACAATAGAATAAACAGTGTCTCTAGAAACATTATGAGAAGAGAAGAACAGAATAAACAGTGTGTGATCTCACAAACCACATCATTTGTTTTGCTTCTTTTTGCACTCCATAACCTGTTTTAGTCACGCCTAGTATTTGCATTTACACAAATAATTCTACAGAATACATTTAGAGGATGCACAGATGACCTTTCAGGAGCATATGAGACCCTGATACAGTGTGACAGAATGACAGAGTGTTTACTGAGGTTCCTCAAGGTGTTCAAGAGAGATGATAGAGAGTGATGTTCATTACCTGGTTTAACACTGTGTGTCTCAACAGTGTGGTTGATGTGTGGTAGGTGAACTCTACAGGTCACATGCTCTGTTAGAGCCACTGTCACAGTCCTCTGGACAACATAACAGTTACCTGGAGGTTTCTCTGTCACTGAGGGTTCATAATTGATGTTGTTTCCATCACTGTCCAGCCAAGACATCTCAGGTTCAGGAAACCAGCACCCAGAATCACATCTCCAAGATAAGAGATCACCTTTTATTCCAGTTAAAGAGATCACTGGCAGAGACACAGACCCTGCAAAAACACATAACGAGATTATCAATATAACTATGTTATTATCAGTCAGTCAGTCAGTCAGTCAGTCAGTCAGTCAGTCAGTCAGTCAGTCAGTCAGTCAGACAGACAGACAGACAGACAGACAGTATTACTCATTACATTTTTCAAAAGTCTTAATACGTATTAGTCGCTGCCAACAGTAACTAGTTACATTGCTCATTAAATTAGTTTTCCATAACAAACCCACATAATTGGTAACGTCATGATTCATCAATAGAAACAAGATCGCAAGGACTTTTTTGAACAGACTTTTTAGACAAAGTATTTTACATAACTGTGTAATTGTGCTGTTTTACATTTGTGCCTAATAAAATATTCAATCAATCAATTTTCTTACTCTTTTATGACCATACACAGAGATCTCTGTCTGTCTGTCTGTCTCCCTTTTATGCCCATGCTCCCTGATGT